>NC_142088.1:69688500-70039500 GCF_054644295.1 Miniopterus natalensis
CTTCCTGACTTAAACCGCTTAAGAAGGATGGGCAAGAGGAAGGGGAAGAGGAAGAAGGTTGGAAGAAAAGGGAAGAAATAGGCTGTCAGTTCAGCTTTGTAATAACTGATTGCAAAAGCTATTAAGTTTAGAGCTATTTATTTCCAAAACTCTGTGTGTGTGTGTGTGTGTGTGTGTGTGTGTGTGTGTGCATGCATGTGCCTGTGTGAGAGAGAGAGAGAGAGAGACTTTACACCAATTTACATTCTGGGTGGGTTATCTATTCATATATTTCAACCTATGCCTGGACATGGTCTGAAAAGTAATGACTAATATTTTGACGGTGTGATTGCATCTTCAGGATGGAAGCGTCACATGCAAGCCAAAGTCTACCTACAGTGCTCCCTTACCTCTGAGGACCTGCACACTGAATGTCCTCAGGTGCCGAGAGGTGATTAAAGCTTGTGGGGAAGAGCCTCATCTGTTTTGGGAATAAACCGTGCCGATTTGTTCCAAGTGAGTAAGGTGCTTCCTCGCGCCTTCAAGACACAGCTTGCATCAGACACCGTGATTTACGCTGCAGCGCACCTCCATTCCGCTGGCTAAGGTAGATGCGGCAGGCCCCCAAGTTATTAAAGCTGTTCATTTCTCCTTAGCACCTCCTGGTGCACAGGGTTTCCATGGTAAAGGAGAAAATAGCTGTTTTTTCTTCTATGCCTATAGCCTGGGGTTCAATTTCTCCATCCATCTGAATAATACACAGGGCTCAGAGAAACAGAGGTATAGGAATTTAGATCCTGCTTGACCAAAGACTTGGAATATAAATAATTTGCAATGTGGGGTTTTTAAATTTTTTATTTATCTTTATCTTTTTCTGTTTTCTCCTGCAGAGAGGCAGGAGGTAGAATGTGGTTTAAAAATTCATCTCCAAGAAGCAACAGTGATCTGGCTTATCCCACCGTAGCAGTAACTCCTGGGTGAGCCGACAATTCACAAGGGGAAGCCAGGAAACTCTGGCCTCCTGAGAATCAGGGAAGGCATCCAGGGCTTGCCCTGCATCTTTTGATTGATGTGTTGGCAGTGGGCTCCCTGGTTTGTCTGGCTTCTTTACAGCGCCACAGTTGGATTCAAGGAAAAGAAAACAATTTCATCTGTGTTTTTTGTGTTGACATGTACAGAAGCCAAAAATACTTATGGTGCTCTTTAGCCTATTTGCTGGGAATTAAAAGAATTATGTTTTAACAGTGAAACCATATCGGGGGCGAGAGAAAGGTACAGATGCAACACAGCGACATTGACACAGAGGTTTGAAATTGGGCCTGGGTACATCTCAATCAGACACAAAGGATTTCCTTGCCTGGGGAAAAAGGAATGCTGTCAAAATGTTGATGTAGCTTATAGATGATGGAGGGTGATATTTATTGCTATGGGTGGGATGAAGGCATTAATCTTATCATTTGTTCCCTTTCACATTCACATCATATATAGTGGCAGTTTGGTGGAGACTTTGGAGCCGGTTGCTTTTAAAATCCCAGCTCTGCCTACACTAGCCTGCAACTTTGAGCAAATTACTCAACCTATTTGTGCCTCAGTCTCCTCACTATATAACCAAGATCATGGAAGGACCTAACTCATACAATCACCATGCAGTTTAACTGAGCTAAGACATTTAAAGTGCTGTGAAAAGCGTTTGGCACATGCTAAGTGTTATATAAATGGGTTATATGGTCATTTCAGTTATTGCTATTATCGTTCAATTATTGAAGCTGCTGCTCTGCTCTGCTCCGCTCCAAGTGTGTGTTGCTTTCAGATTACCTGCCAGGTTGCCTCTGGACTGGAGCTTCATAGCCTGTGGTCTCCAGCTTGTAATTTCTCACCCTGATTCAGTGTCCTAGTTACCTGAGAAAACAGACTTTCCTGAGGACTCTGGAGAAGCCATACCTTCCCCTTTTGTACTTAAAGTTCTCCGGGTTTGAGGTTATGACACAGGTTGGTTCTCTAGATGCAGAAACTGTACAGAGTCTGTACATTGATTGGGTTAGGACATTATGAGGTGTTGATTTGGGAGGGACAGCTGCAGAGGGGAGGGGAGGAATGTGGACTGGGCATGGGTGGAAGGTGCACAGAGCCTCAGTCAACCCTCCAGGCTGCAGTGGACTGCACGTGACCTGTTGCAGTGACCCGAGCCAACTCAGCATTTCCTGGCCTTTATATTAGTACATGGATAATCACTGGATGTGGGCCCCTTTGGAAAGGATGGGCCCTGGGTGGGGCAAAGTGGGAGGCACTGGCAGCTGGAGGCTCCGTGCTGCTTGGAGAGGGATCTGCGTGGTGCAAGTCCGTGTCCTCCACAGGTAAAGATCCAGACTGAGAATGAGGTCTGGAAGGCACACCACAGCATCTCTGTCAAGTCTGCACAGTTTGGCCAAATGTTTTTTGCAAGGATGGGTGGGGGAAGACAAGGAGATTGCTGAAAGAAGGAAGGGTAGCAAGGAAAATGGAAACACAAGAATAGAACAGCAGTTTATGTTACTGGGGCTCAGCAGAAAGTAGAGAAAACCAAGTAGAATCTTCACGTGGGAGGGGCCTATGGAAATAATTTAGGGGTGTTAGAGGACTTGCATAGAAGCACACTGATTTTTTTTATGAGGCTTTGGGAATTTGCTAATAGAAATTGTGGTGGATTTGGGGTGGCCGACCCTTTTGGTTTGCCTGGACTGAGGTGTCTTCCAGGATGCTTGACTTTATTGCTAAACCTGAGTCCCAGGTGGGTTGATACAAAGCCTCTTCCGAGCCAGCTCCCGGAGTCACACCGAAGCCATGGAATAGGGACGGTAGAGGGTCAGGAAACCATGGGCAGACGTTTTACCGTGTGGTTAAGAGTGACAGAGAGCAGAGACGTTATTGATAGCTCCTGCAGTGCTCCACATGCACTTGGCAGCTAATAAATATGGATCAAAAGGAAATTGAACATGAGGGCAGTGGATTGGAAAAGAAAATTATTTGAAACAAACTGCCGAGGACAGAGAAAGAATGGTAAAGCAGGCAATAAATCTAGGATGCAAACCAGAGCTAAATGCCCTGATGCACCTGGATACTTACAACGCCGTAGGGGTCAGGCCAGGTCCTGAGCCAGTGCCTTCAGTGCAGATGGGGGTGCGCCTGCAACCCCCCGTGCATTAGAGAACAGCCTGGAGCCGCCTTCTGCACCTGCCTTCACCGTATCAGTTCTGGAACATCCTCTCTGTTCCTGCCTTCCCCCTCACCAGACAGGTGGTGTGTGTTTCACAGTTAACAAGAAGCTCACTTTCACCCAAAACTGACCCCTGGCATATACCCTTCCCCCTTCTAGAGTGAATGACTCTCTGGGGACTGCGCATAATTTAGTGCTGTATGGAAGTTTGGTGTGGGAGCGGGGAGGTTACCTGCTGGGAGCGCATTACTAGGGGTTGCTTAATCCAAGTCAAAGGCCAAAGGGTTCAGTGAAAACTGGGCTTGTCTCTACATTGAAATGAGGGCAGTAACTGTTTACTTTGTTTCCAAAGTATGGAATGCGTTATAGGAAAGGCTCTGACCAGCTGATATGTTTCACTAAGACGGTGGTGACCTTTGGACTTCCTGACCTCATATAAACCACAGTTCACACTCAGTCAACAATTACATTTCCATTGATAAGCTGGGCTCCCTGCTAATAACTTAGTTCTATTTTTATTCAAGAGGCTGTGCGTCAAGCTCAATTAGCTGCACTTTATTGTCAGGTTGCCTTAACTTTCTGTTTCAAACACACAATCTCAGTTGCCACCTCGCACCCTTAGACAAATGGCCCCTCCAATTGTGACTTTATTTTTATCAAAACGGGTTGGAAATACATTTTTCAATGTGTTTTTTCAATTGCATTTCCCAATCAGTAGATACCCACAGAATGTCCTATGAGTATTCATAGCTGCTCAGATTCTAAAACATGCATAGAGCCTGGAACTCTGAGGTGCTCAATGAGGATTTGTTGTATGAGCTGCAAACTGCTCCATGAAATGTTTAGTGAGTGACTCAGTGAGTGAATGAGCAAAATCGATAATGAAAAGATAATGATTTAAAAGACTAATGCATTGGTGTAACCTTCAAGTTCACGTAACATTTGTTAGGCAATAATATATTATTTTCTCCGGACTCCCAGTGTATTTTTCACCGTTGCTCAGGGATACTGATTGCACCTTGGAGGAGCAGGCAGGTGTGGTAATCTGCACCTGACTCGTGGCTTGGAAGAGGGGTGGCTGAAGAAGGAAAAGAAAGGAAAAGCAGAAAGGCAGCCAGGCTTCCTCATCGTAGGCCCTGATGTCTTGCCTCCGCCCTTCCTCACTGCCCACTCAAGTCTGCGACCGGCACCCCAAGTGGGAGAAGATCTGGCTGCCCTCCCTTACCTTTCAGGCCTCCAGTGACTTTAAGTCTCCTTGTCAATTGGAATAAAGCCCCGTTTAGTCCAAGAGCTGGTACATGCCTAACACCACATTGGTGCGGAGGGAACTACTGGACCATAGAGTATGGTCTCTGTGCCGATGACTACAGTCTACTTGAGGGGTAAGAGTTACCTACCCAAAGCAAGTATGAACACACAGGTCCCTGCTGCGCATAATTAAGTGCTAAAGTGGGTGGGATAGAACGTATGGGTCAAAGGGGCTCAGAGGACAGGGTCACTAAGGGATGAAGAAGACGGGGAAAGAACAATGTCACTTAGTTCCGTCCACCCAGCCCTGTCTGTGCATGTGTGTCCTTTCTCTGCTCCATTTGGCAGGTGCAAGTGCGGGAGGGCTGGCAGGATGGGGCCTCACCCACTGGTACCGCCCCTGAACTGTTTCATGTAGTCAGTTCTACCTAAGACTTCATTTCAAAAGCATCCCGTTGCTAAAATAACATTCCAAAGCCTCCTTAATATACTAACTACATTTTTCTTCTTATAAAACAAGGAACAGATCATTTTTATATTTATTCAAAAGGTATTAGGTACATCATTAAGCAATTTCTAACCAAATAATAGCATCTCATGAACTTGACCAATAGGACTTGCCATATAATCAGTCAAAATAAGAAATGACAACTAATAAATTGAATGGTTACCCTCCCTTGTTAATGGGAAGACTATACTTTAAAATAATTTCACCACCGGCAGAATTTCAGGTTTAACAATAGATTTTTGTATCTGGAAAAGTCTTAACCTGTCTTAAAGTAATTCTCCTGGATTTATTTAAGGTATAAAGTTTAAAACGGTAGTGACAATAGAGCTGAGGGGCTCTATGATCTCCCAGGGTCTGGTAGCCCAGAGTTGGGTCCTTCAGGTTTTCTGACTCCCCAGGGGAATTGCAGAGGAATCCAATAGCAGGTTTTCTGGATTAAGGATGATTTCTCCAACTTTGCCTGGGAATGTGAAGAAAGCACGGGCACTTCCTTTTCTGGGAAAAAGGCTGAATGTGCATAGTCCATGCAGGCATGGTAACTACTCTCCCCCTCTGTCAGGCCAGCCAGGGCAAGAGAAGCCCCCAGGGCAAAGCTCAAGCTGCCACATCTCCTGGAGCCTCAGCCTTGTTTCCATTTCCACCACTTCTGTTGACCTCCCAGGGCTCTCTGGTTGGGGACAGACTAGAAAGGGCTGCCTCTGTCTCTCTGATCTGTAAGGAAGCCTTTTCTATAGGGCCCTTGAGGAATATCTGCCACAAATGTAAGGTGTTTCTGGAGCTTAACCTATGAGGCAGTCAGAGGGGGAAAAATCTGTGTGTGTGTGTAGGGGTGCGAAGGGGGATGGTGGTATGTGTGTGCACTTACAAAGGGGGAAATTAAAAATGGTTTCAACAGACCCTGACCTGCCTTCCCTAAGAATCCCCACTCTTGTCTTTCTAACTGAAGAATCTTTGTCAGCATAAAAGGAGGACTGCCTGAGTGTGCCCCAGTCAGCCCAGGGCTCTGGTGGCCGTTTGGCCAAAAGCAGGCAGGCATTCCAGGACCTGGGAGTCTGTCCCTGGGAACACAGCCCTGCCACACCCCTGGGGCACCTTAGCAGTGTGTTATCAGTTTTTTCTCTTTGCATCCCAGTGATGCTGTCAGGGCTGGTATGAGGCAGTGGGGGCAGGGACTATTAAGTCTTAGAGCCCCAGTGTGGTTTAGGGACCCTGGGGAACTGACTGGCATGCCATTTAGGGCAGGCTTTATTAAAGGTGCTAATCACTGGAAAATCTGGGTCTCACGCACTGGGAAAGTCAGTGGCTGTCCCCATCTCCTTCCTGCCCTTAGTGCTATCACTGATTTAATGGCCTCTCAGTATCTGGTGGAAATTGAACTCAGGGTCTTTTTATTTAGACAATCATTACAGGCCACAAAATGAGTTGCTTTCTCAGTTTACAGACAGCTCTGTCCCTTGTGACCTCCCCCAGGCTCTGGTTGCAGAAGGACTCTGTTCTCAGGTTAAAAGAAATGCAACTTGCATCTTGCTTAATGAATTTACATAAATCTTTGAAGTAGCATTGTTGGACCCAGCTTGCAAACTACTTTAGTGCTGTGCGTTGGAGTTGTATATAATCAGAGTTAGGGGAGGAATATGGCTCCCCGCCCCTCCCATTTTCCCACCTCCTCTTGCCCAGCCCTTTTTATTTGGGGCAAGCAAAGTAGTTAAAAATGTCAAACTCACAGTATGCACTGTCAACAACACAATGAGGAGGCTGAAATAAAATCCTCCAGCTTCATGGTGATACTTTATACTTACACAGGGCCTTTCATCCGAAGCCTTCCACTGCCTTAGGAACATTAACCCTCAGTGCACCTCCCCGGGCCGGGGCTGGAGCCTCAGCTGGCTGAGGCAGCCACTGCGTAGGGGCATCGTACTCCATTTCTGGGACAGGACGCAGGCAGATTTTCATAACCAGTCAGATTTACATCTCTTCTTTCACATCTTTCAACAGACATCTGCCATATCAGCCCCCTCTCCTAAGGTTCCTGGTGTCCCAAAGGTGTCAGCAATTCAGTAGATAGACTGCATGTGTATTGAAAGCACCAGCAAGCAGCCCTCCCTCCTCAGTTGAGTAGAAAAGCATGTGTAAGCTTGAAATCTGGTAAATGATGCCATGCACCAAGCAGTCATTATGGGAGTAATCTGAACTTTGTTGGACTTCCCACTTTATGCCTACTCTTGTTTTGTTTGACTTATGTATGGGGACTGCTGTAACGTCTGCAGTGATGAGTGCCTCTAGATGTCTATCCAACTATGTGTTTAGCACCATCAACGTGGAACCTGTTTTGTCTTCCAAATTGCACCTTGTGCACCAACTTCGTGTTAAATGTAACCTATTGTACGTGGTGGCTACCAGAAATTTTCTAGTTAATTGATCATGGTGTTCTTTCCTAAGGGACCTGGGCAAAGCTGTATGCTCTTTATTAATGTCTGATTGTAGACCAGAGGGTCATATATTTACTTCTCTTGTTATAACGAGGGCTTCTTCAAACATGTGTGCGGGCCATCTGCATCAGAATGATGTGGGCCACTTTCTAAGTGTGCAGAGTCTCAGCGCCCCTAGAGACCCCACTCTTAAAGCCATGCTCATTGGTTTGAGGAATGCTGAGGTGTTCCTATGTGACTCCGAAAATCTCTTCTGCTTCCTGTTTCTGATTATATTAACTCTTACAGGGCAGACTGGCTGGCAACAGGCTGGCTGTTAGGCCCTAGTAGAACCATTAGGTCTACAAGAAAAAAAATAGGTATTTGAGCAAAGGAATACAAGTCACTGAAGGCTTTCAATATGAAGGGAAACAGGTGGTAACACTTTTAAATGCCTGCTCTCCAGTATTTTCTCCTTCCCACAATTGAACCTTGCCCATCTCCAAGGGCAGGAGAATTGACTCCATGCTCATGCTCTGAGGCTAAGCCCTGTGGAGCTGATTCTCATGGTCTTTGCACCTGCCGTTGAGGCAGCATTGTATCTCCCCTAAGAGCTAGGCAGAGCTTAGCAGAGACACATTACAGAAAGGAGCAGAAAGCACACTAATGCGAGAATGAGGTCCGAATGTCTGTTGAATGGCCCCTGCCATATATCATATCTAGGAATCAGAACTTAGTACTTGAATGATGGCCATGTGCTTCGAATTCCAACTATTCATTATTCATATTTATAATCCTCAGAGGGATCTGAGTCTTCCAGGGACACTGGAAGGTCAGGCACAATTGAAATGGTAGATCTACCTCTTACCATGTGTATGATCACAGTCAAATTACTTGAGGAACGTAGCTCTCTGGGCCTCAGTTTCCTCAGAACTAAAAGGGGAGTGGTAATGTTGCCAGTGGAAATTGTGTTCTTCAACGGGATTATGAGAAAAGCATTTCACGGACCCATGCATGGGAAGATTGTGGTGTGCGAGGATTTATTTGGGTGAAAATACAATACTGCCCCTTATGGGTTCCCAGTGTCCCATCTCTGTCCATCCAACCCTGGAAAAAGTCCAGTGTTGTCTTCATCAAGGCCAAAACAAAGGCCAGTTCCCAGAGTTTCTGTTTCAGATTTAAGCTAGTCCCTGGAGCCCACTCGGTCTGCCCTGGGCCCATGGGGTTGCTAGACCCACGTGGTTGCGTGTGTTCCTGGGGAGAAAGTGAGAGCTCTTCTTTGCTCCCTGGGGATTGCATTATCTCTGGCTTGGGGTAGACCAGACGCTTTTTCAAAATAACCAGTCAACTTCCCAAGCTTTCATGAGCTTGTGCTGGGCCCGCCTCCTGACCAGTACTTCATTTCCCCAGGCTAGACCTGGAGGCCTCTGTGGTCAGGCATCTCCCCCTGTGCCATTTTGACTTCTGAGCTCATGTGCTTTTTTCCTGCTCCCCCCACAGCTTGGTACCAGAGCGGGTAAGGGAGGGGCATTAATCCTTGGTGTGGCAGTTCTGTGACCCCTGGAGTGTCTGAAGCTATAGCTTCCTGGTGAAGCAAACAGGCTCATGCTCCCCAATTTTTAATACTTAATGTCTGACTCCCTTTGCTCCCTCCCTTTATTAATATCTAGCTACCTATGCGAACAATAATAGTATCTAACTCACTTGGTCATTTTAAAGGTACATGAGATGATACATTTAAAGCAAGTGGCACATATAAATGCTTAATAAATGGCAGTAGTTATACTTGTTTATCAGGGTAAGAGGGGGAGGTAGAGAGGAAATCAGACACTGGGGGTAGAAACTGTTCCTGTGATGATGGTCTTGATAGGCCCCTAGTTAGATACAATCACCCAGCAAGCACCTGTAAGGAAAGGGACCTTTGGCTGGGTTTCACTCCTTGCAGCTGTGGTCTCTGACTTTCGGGATTTTCCAGTTTGAAACAGAACACACTGTAGCATGAAGAATACAGCATATTTTAAAACACGAACAGGTAAACAGCCATACATATGCACTTTATAATGCTGCCTGGTGATCTATTGGTGAGAACAGGCCGCTGGGGAGAGAGGGAATTGCCTGAAGGAAGGGGCAGAAGGCACTGAAAGAGAAGGCGGGTGGAGCATCCCAGCAGGTGGAGGCATTTTGGCTGCAGTATTAATAATCACCTGGTAAAAGGGGGGGAGGCCCCCCTTCCTCCCTCCTCCCTCCCCCTCCCCTTTCCCTTATTTGTTTTGATAAGATGTTGCAAGTCAAGTTAAATACTTATATTTAACTCTCACTTGGGAAAGTGTGACTTTATGACACCCAAGGGGCTTCATGTGCATTTGAACAGAATCTGACCTCACGTACCTGTAATATGTGGATCATAGCAATATAAAAACATGCAGGAATGATGGGCTGTGCTTTCCTTTTCTTGAAATTATTACAGACATAAGATACCTTCTTACTAGGAAGACAAGACTTGAGTATGTTTTCTCTAGAGGACTGAAGACAGTACTTTTGACAAACCTATTTTACCATGGTAGAAATTTTCATTCTTTCTCTTGGACTTTTTTTCTCCTAAAGAAAAATCTAGTATCTTATGCACGGCTCATGCCTGCAAGTGTCCACCTATCGGTTGTATGTAGGGGAGACTGACCTTTCTGTGCCATGATTGCAGGCCACCGACTTTCAAAAGCTCAGTCCCTCCTTAATGAAGCTCTGAGGACTCTTTGTGGATTAGAGTTCCCTAACCTCCCCCTGGAGAGTTCCTTAATGTTAGACCAGCCATGACAAGGAACTGGGCAGACCTGTGCCCTTACAAGTTTTCCGACTGCCTGTCCAATGCTTGCTAGCAACCAGAGAACTGAACCAAAGCGGTTCATACTTGTCTTTCCTTAAAACTCCACTTGTCAAACAGCAGTTGTACAAGGTCAGCACTTGATGTGCTGAACACTTAACTTTAATCATTTCTTAAGGTGGATGGAGTCTAAGAGGTTTTCAAATCCACCCACAAATGCCATGGGAAGGGGGTTGATCGGTCATTCAATCAGAAATGAAAACCCAGTGCCTGGCTCTCCCTCTTCGTTATCCCATTCCATTCCCATGCATTCTCTATCCTAGTAGAAATTCCGCAGATATTCATCCAATCAATAGATCTTTATTGAGCACCTACTATATGTCAGGCATTTGTTGAAGGAATAGCTAGGATTCTCATTGTGGGTTATCATGAAAATTGTACGATCATGTACTTTTATTGTTCTTTAAGTTTATTTTTTATTGTTGACAGTATTACAGATGCCCCTTTACCCCCTACATGATCCCTCCACCCAGCCCCCTTTACTGTTGTTTTTAATAACAAAAGTAGAACATGCTCACTGGGCAAAAAAGGTCAAACTATACAGAATTGAATGTCCCCCTGTCTCACTCACCAAGGATAACTACTGTTAATAATTTGTGTAATTCCTCCCATTGTCTGCTACATTCTGGACTGCAATTTGCTGTGTTCATTCAACAAGCAACTGTGCACTTCTTTCTGTGTCAGTATATGCAGTTACCTCAACTTTTTCAACTCCTTCAAAGTTTTATATGCTATACATGAACCACAATTTGTATAATTTACCTTTTCTCATACTGATGAATATTTAAATTGGCTTTATTCTGTTGGTTTACAAATAATGCTGCAAACGACATTCTTGAGCTTATATCCTCGGGCTCTTTAGTGAGTATATTCGTGGGGTCACGAATTGCTGGGTCTGAGTTTGTACTTATAAAATATTTCAGTGCTTCTCATTTGCTTTTCATAAATACTGTGATGATTTAAGACCCATTAGTGACCCAAGATATACACTGTCTTTAACTTATTCCTCCCGGGTCTTGGTACGCTTCCAAATCCATAATCAATCACTGCTCTCAGAAAATAATTTTGGAATATGCAGTGAGCATCCAGTGTAGTAAGATGTGAGGTCATTGTTTTCCAAGGGCAGGGAGAGTGCTTAATCTAAATATACACCTCATTCCATGGAATCCGCTAACCTTGTTCCTGCCCCCACCCTGGATGCCTTCCCCCCCACCCTCAGTGCCCTCCTCCCCCCACTGCTGTTTAAGATTCACTATGGCAGGCGACTTGGGCATAAACAAACAACACAGCACAAGGTTTGCCCTCCAAGACCTTTCAAATAGAGTTGGGAAGACAGACAGATGGCTAAAAAACAAGCTAAAAATACAAGTCAGTGTATAAAAAGCAGCAAATATAAATAGTCAGCATCATTCTGGAAGTTGAGAGGAAGGAAGGAAAACAGTGGACTCCAGTGCTGGAGCTTCAGGCAGAGACTGGGATTTGTGGGTTTCTTAGGTGGGGGCTGGTGGTGCGGGGAGATAACTGTAAAATGCAAGTAGGAATCAGCTGACAGAGGACGAGAGATACCAGGAGAGCGGAGAATAGGGGGAAGGGCCCACGTTTAGCTTGCTGGTTGGAAGTGGGTGGGCTTTACAGCAGTCCTTGAGATTATTAGAGACACTTGGCAGAAAGGAGTTATCTTCCTTCCTGTTTTGGTTTTTTGGGGGATGCGATGGGGCTGGTACAGGTAGGTCGTTACAATGTTAAGGATCTGAGGGAAGCTTCCAGCACTTTCCTTAGGAAATTACGGGCCTGCTTGCACACACACACACACATACACACACACAGTCTTGTCTGTGGTTTCCCTTCCTTCTCCCCCAAGGTAAACTTTAGAGAATATCGAAAAAAAGTTGCAACCCAGAACAGCCCATCTAGAAAAAATGTTAGCCAGGTACACACCATAGCCAGGTTTGGCAACATAAGACATAATTAATACCCACACATTAATGAATCGCCAAACTCTGAAGCTGACTGGGAACAGGTGGGTAAACAAGCTGATAGGGCTGCTGGCCGTGCAGACTCTGCTCCGTGCCGCCGGTTTACCCGGAGCCAGCTGCGGGAGGGGGCCGTCTGCGCTGCGGGAGGAAGGGCCCGACCCGGGAGGACCCGCGCTGCTGAAATGCGAGTCAGTGGCACGGGAACGCGTGTGCAACTGGAATCCGCTCCAGGACTTTTGCTGTAGGAAAGATACTCTTGCTCCCCACCCCCTCCTTTTTTTTTTTTTGACAGTCAGTTAATAAAGACTCAACAATAAGCAGCTGCCAGTGATGTCATTTGGGACTTTGTCCACGGAGCTTGTATTTACAAGCTCGGAGCAACCGCGGAGCCGCCGCGGAGGGAGCACGGCCCGCGAACTCCTCTGAAGGCTCCGCAGGACTCTGCTGCCGCCCGGACGCCCCGGAACACAGGGTGGCCTCGTGGCGCGGCCTTGTAATGCCTGAAAAATAAACAGGATAAACGCGGGAGGAAAGTTTTAGCTGGAGAGAGTTGTTGCAGTTCCTGTGTCTGTCTCCAGGACTGTGATATGTGTTGACTGAAGCGCTAACTCCAAGTAAGACTGGTGGGATTTTTTTTTTTTTTTTTTAACTCTTGTAACAGTGTTTCTTATTTATACAGCTTGCTTTCCTTTTAAAGTGAGATAATGATGTTTACGTATGTCTACAGGCTCTCTGGGCTGCCACCACAAGTATGCATTTGTTCCGAGTAATTACAGGGCGCTGAAGCTGCCTGTTGGGTGCACAGGGCTCCCCGTGTCTGAGAACAGGCACCGGGACAGTGATGATAGCAGATAGCGCTGAGCTCCTGATTATTTGCCTCCTCGGGGAGGTTGGGAAAAAATTTTTTTTTAAATAGAAAGCAACCAACCATACAAAAAACAGTTAGGTTGACCTAAGAATTTTAATAGAAAACTATAAAGACTAATTTTTAATTAACTGGTGTGCTGGAGGGGAACCCACTTTTTGTCTCTGATCCTCGCTGTGGTTTACAGATTTCTAATGTGTGATTGTTGTTTACAGTATCTGGTTTCCTCCTGCCTACACCCTCTCCCCAAACACACACACCCAAGCTCATTCATTCTCGGGGAATTTAGAGGATAGGAAAATGTTTCGAAATTGAAACCATTTCTACATGGGGTTTTTTCTTTGAAGATCTGGAGAGATAGATGTTCACTGTTCTGACTTTAATTGTGAGTTAGGAACCTGAAATGACAAACTGCTGAAAAGTCAAACTGACAGGCAGCGAGGTCGGGGTTCAAGATCTACATCTTCTCTTCCACTTTCCTTCTGACTCTAAAACCCTTCAGATATTCTTTGGGGGGACAGGAAGAGCACACTCAGTGTGTGCCAGCCTGGACCGGGCTCCCTCTTATCACAGCTGCACTTGGCCACTTGGAAGTTCTGCTTAAGAGCCCCGGGAGTTTGTCTTTCTCTTGCGTGCTTCAAGATGCTGGGTTTGCTCCTCAGCTCAGCCCCTTGCAGCCAGCAGCAAATCGGGGCTGACTCCTGCCTTCTAGAACTGACAGCCCAGCCGTGCTGCGCAGATTGGCAAGAAGTGGCTGTTTGCCTGCTGCCTCCTGCACACGAGCCCCATGATTCACTCCTGGAGACCTGGCCTGCCCCTCAGTTCAGCTCTGTCATCAGCTCAGGGGAGCAGTGACAGCCCTCACTGCCTTTCTCTTTTTCTCTGGTCTCAAAGAACTGTAAGAACCCAGTGCCAGAAAGGCCCAAAAATATCCAGCTGTTTTCCATGGGGCACTAAGGTGTGCAACTTCCTGCGAGTTTGTCAGCTCCAAATTTTTCCATCAGAGCTCACTCTGCTTGGATATGGTTTATGGATTAAGGCTCAGTGTGTTTTGTGAATTTTCATTTGAAAAAAGGGATTTTCTGCTAAAGCAGTTTTCAAAATATTACTCAAAGCTTAATCTTTTTACAGAAGAAAACCTCAGGCACAAGGAGGGGAAATAATTTGTCCAAAGTCACCCGGCAAGACGGTGGCCGAGCTACAGCTAGAAGCTTAATCCCTATGCTCACGCCGGCATGCATTCCACATTTCAGTTCTTACGGATTATAGGAGAAATAGGACCCATGTGTGGTTAATAGGCCTCGTGTAGGAGCAGGGTTTGTGTAAAGGTGTGTGGAGGAAGGTGGTCTGGCAAAGAGAACATTCCTGTTTTGCCTTTGGCTCTGAGTACGCTTTTGAATGTCTCTGGTCCTCTTTATTTTCACTAGAGAACCAGAGAGGACTCGGATTATTTTACAGTTGATGCTGAAAGGCAAGCCAGGTGGTTCTGGCAGGTGAAAAGCACCGAAGGCGTTTTGCATCAGGTACAGGTTGAGATACCTAAGGTGGTCCCCAGCTCTGAGCTTTTGTGCTTCTGCCTTACTTTCATGTCTCGGGCCTCTTTTTACTGACCTCGCCCTGTTTTTCTGACTCCTCTTTGGGGCCCGTCTTGTAGGTAGGGCCTTCTTTTCACTTGCTCATTGATTCCTCCGCCTGCATTCTCTCGCTGCAGCCTGGACTCAGATTCTGACGTTCAGCTGGATCCCCTGACACGTGCGTTCCTTTTCTCTCTGCACCTGCCTTGCCCACGTGGATGGGCTGCCTCTGTGGATCTCCAGGTGAAAGTGGTGATGTCTTTCTTTGGACCCTCATGGCATCTTGCGCTGACTTTTGCTGTGGGATATGGAGCTCTTTGCCACATAGTTAAACATCTCTTTCCATTGAAAACAAAGGCTATGCTTTAATCACTTCCTATATTCGTGGCACCTGGTACGGAGTAGTTGCTCAATGTATAATACTAAATAAATGAGTCAGTTGTTAATCTTAAATATCCCTTTGACTGCATCAAACACTCAGGCTTCTGAACTTGGCTGACAAAAATATCACATAAGTGTGCTGAGTGGCTTTCCATTCTTCTTGCCTGTGGTTGAAGGCCCCCAATGCCAGGCTCTTCTGCACACAAACAAGGCCACGCCTGATGTAATGCCTGCCAACCTGGCCTGGTTCGCCCCTCTCCACTCCCCCAAATGTACTGATATGTCTGTTCTGGAGGTTCCTGGCCTGACAGCTCGACTGTATCTTCCGTGGGGGACTGAGGGGCAGCTCGGCAGTGATGGAGGACCTGGGCTGCAACCAGACTGCATTGGCTCAAGTCCTGCCTCCACTCCTTGCTGGCTTTTTGATCTTGGTTAACTCACTTAACATCTGTTTCAAGTTTTCATTTTTAAAGTATGGATAATAAGAGTGTCCATCTTCTGGGGACCTGTGGGGAGAACTAAATAAATGATTACAGCTAAAACACTTAGCACAATCCCGGGCATATCTTAGCACTAATGGGTATTAGCTATTGCCATTACTGTTTACCTTGCAGATGCCCATGTCCCAGCCCAGACTTAATGAGCCAGCATCTACAAGGTGAGATTCAGACCCAGGAATAGCTTAAAAATTCCCCTGATGATTTGGATGGGAGCTACTGACTTAGCTGCCAGAGGTGCTTTCTGAAACCTGAACATGCTTGGCCTGTATGCTCTTAAGCACCTCTGTATTTTTATTCTCTTGCCTGTGGCACCTCTCTGCCCACCTAGTTTACCCTCCAGGCCCTTGCCAGATTTGTAATCGCATGCACAGCTCAGCACCTGGCCCAGAGTGAGTTCCTAGTAAATGAAAAAAAAAAAAAGTATGAATGCATGCCTGATAGGCACTGTAAGAGAAAATTTAAACTGTTTCCTTCCCCCATAGTCACTATTGAATGATTACTCTGTATCAGGCACACTTCTAAGTTCTTTGCATGTGCTCTCTCACTGTACTCATCTTCCAGGTGAAGATACTGAGGTTCAGAAAGGTGAAGCCATGTGCAAAGGTCACATGGGTGCTAAGAGGGAGAGGCGGGATTTGAACTCTGAGCCTGTGCTCTTGACCTTCCACTATACTGCTCTTGATGTAGACCACGATATTTCTCCTGAGCTTTGCCATGGTGGAATTTTGATTCGTTTTGTCTTCCCTTGGATGGATTGTCCTGTCAGGCCAGCAAATCAGATGAACACTTCTAGGTGCCAACCAGTTGAACTGGTGATTCACACTTTCCAGTCTTTCAGAATTGTCTAAAGTCCATGCTCAGTCCTTGGGTATTTTTGTTTTTCTTTTAACCTCAGATGTGATTCCCCTTGGGCTAGCCCAAGTGTACCCCTGAACATCAGGATTATTTGCATTCTTGGTATGGGTGTTGGTAGGCTGAGTTCCCAGCTTGGTCAGGAGTGTAATCCAGGGGATTTAGGTAAAAACAAAACAACAAAAAAAGGAAATACTGGTTGGCCATTTCATTGGTCCCTAGAAAAATTTACCAAGAAAAGTGGTAATATTTTGTGATAATGGATTTAAATAGCCAGAATGGTTGAGGCTGAACATCGGCAAGTTCTAGAACCAGTTAAACATAAGGTACCTTACAACCTTATTTTTCTCTACTTCTCTAATTCTGCAAAGTTGAATGCCTTTGGAATTTTGGATCCCAATTGTGCTTTCTTTATAGATGAAGTAATAAATCTCTCAGATACATAGAACATTACCCACAACATAGAACATTACCTACAACGTTTACTATGCCGCAGTACATACTCACCTAATGAAATGTGTCGTGCCTGTTTGAAAGTCTCGAGTATACAAGGTACCTCCTGGTACTAATATAAATTAATCTTGGTGTTTTCAGGGCAAGAGAAAAGATCAGTCCTCTTAGAAACACACTTTCTGCATTAGTGATGTCTTTGAGTAGGATTTGGATGCACTATGGAAACCCAATGGACTGCATTCAGAAGGAAAGTCCCAAACCCATTTTGGAATATAAGCTCAATAATATGGCGGATAAATATTATGGTATTGGAAGTAGGACCGTTAGTTCTGAAGTGTGGAAACAAGTGTTACTGTCAAGATGTGTGTCTGACAAGCTGCTCCATTACGGGTACTTGCTTCTTTTGGCAGATTGGATCTGGAAACAGCACTGATCTAGGTCAGACCAAAAGGCATGTTCCAAATGATTTCCATTGTCAGTGCTAACCTGTCTTTAGAAACTTTTAAAAAATCAAATAATGCATGCTTAGAATCTAGAAAACCAGATAGTGCTAAAATGTGTATATAAATCTATAACTATGTATATCACATATAAATACATATGTGCATATATCATTTAATATAATACTGAATCATAGTACTAAATTTTTATATCTATTCATATGTAGACATTGCATATATATCTTGCAGTCCCCTGAGCCGATCTGCCCCTCCCAGTCCCCAGTCCTGCTGCTCAGATGCTTTTTCTACTCTTTCAGCTGCTTTTTCTGTGATATTTCTAAATAATGTTTTTGTATCTATTTATAATGTTAATTTATTTTTTATTTATTTCCTATTATGGTAGATTACAATATATATTTCTTAAACTGCCCACACCTTCCCTATTCTCCAATGAATTATATCACCATTGTTAAGTGTATATTTTGTGTTTATTTTTACCATGATTGCAAATGTTTACTGTTGAATCAGAGCATTTATTGTTGATTATATTTTAATCCTGTTAAAATATTTTTTCCTAAAGTTATTAATTTCCTCACTTAAAAAATTTACTTAGTTTTCTAGGAATCCATAGTTAACTTTTCCCAGTCCTTTCAGCAGCCCTTGACAGATGTGCCAATGACAACTTATTTTTAAAACATTCTTCTCATACTAATAATTAAATTCTCAAGTCACCGTATACTGTTGGTTGTTTTTTTTTGTCAGTTGTCAAGCAGGAGAAGTTAATTATTAGTTGTGCCATATCGGAAGCAGTTTAAAAGGCCTACCTTCAATATTTCTTTTATTCTAACTCTAGTCAATTACTTATATGTGAATAAAGAGACAGAAATGATATGGTTTAGTCTTTGGTAAATAGCATTCATAATTTGGTTTTATGGTTCCATGAATACTCAATAGGTTTTAAGGTAAGAAAGATCCTTTGTTTCTGAGTACCTCTGACATCTAGAATAGCTTCGGCAAATGATACTTCGTGAGCTGTTATTTTGTGAACGGGTAAGTGAATATCCCACTCAAATGACATATATGTTTCTTGCCTTTCTAATTTTCTTCTCATTCATCCTTTCAGCCCAGATTTGTATAATCAGGAACGTGAGATATTTTATTCCTAGGAGAAGTTACAATTATTTAACTTGAAAGAGACTGTGTTTTTAGAGATTGCCAGTAGAGGGCCTTACTAAACTGAATAAACTCTTGTGCAGACCAGTCGCAACAGTTCAGTCATTGTTTGCAAGACACCTGATTAATGGCAGTAAAACTACCACAGTGATTTTTAAAGTGCATTGTATTTATTTCCGGCTGGAGAAGTAAAAAGTCTTACCTTTTCATTTTCACTGTTCTCTTAGGGGCGAAGTAGAGAATTCAGATAGATCATTAATAGCCCATCAGCCAAACCAGGACTTTGAACACCAAGTCATAAAATCTATACAGGACATTTCTTGGGGAGTTGGGGCAGTGTCTCAGCTTTTTGGGAAACTAGTACTGGCTGTTGAATACATGGAGGAAAGAGATGATGTGCTGTCTATCCTGGGGACAGTTTATACTTGCTTCCTAATTTTGAGTGACACCCCCTCCCCCCCAACAGAAATGGGTTTTCTCTTCTCTGTGCCTGGACCAGAATCTTCTCACTCTATCCGATGCTGTCGATTCAGACACATTACACTTACTGTCCGGTGAAGGAAACATCCCTGGGGAATGGAGCTGACTTTTCTGAGTTCACTCGGCGGCTTAGAGCTATTCTCCTACTCACTGGCCGGTTTTCAGCCCCTGCTACTGACTGGGATCTCTCCTTCTGGGGAAGGCTCCCCTCTGACCCTTCCTCAGGAAACCTTTCCCTACTTGTTATATACTCTGGTAGCTTCAGGTACTTGTTTTATAGCACTTACCATTCGTGTAATTAAATTCATGGTCATCCATTTGACCAAGAACATCTTCCTGTCTAGGCTGTAAGTCCTGTGAAGGCAGAGCCTGTGTCTATCTTGTTTAATATTGCAGCCTTCGCACCTAGAACAGTGGCTGGCAAATGGTAGGCGCCCAACAAATCCGTGGCGAATGGATGGATATAAGCAAGTTTTCTGATTTTAATTTTGTACTTTCTCCTCTCCGTTTTTACACTTATGAAAACACTCCTTTTTGTAACTCACCTGATGACATTCAAATCTTACGGCATTCAGAATGCCTGTGGACTCGGGGCCAAAGGCGTGCCGTTGCTTTTTACCTCACTCAAGGCTGAGCGAGCGCGTGCTTTATTTCCAGTCGTGCGTGCATCAGTATTCACGGCATTTGTCAAATGAGGGCTCCGTAGGCCTGAGAGTAAATGAAGAAGAGAGTGAGAAAGATTTTTCAGGACAAGGCAGTGGGAAGCAGAAAATGTTCTGAGCTGATGTTTCCCAGGTTGGGCTGGAGGTTTTCTGGATACCCTTTCCCTGAGGCTGCATTTAGAAAGACCAGAATCTTTGGAGTCAGTTAATACAGGTAGAGGAACAGAAAACAAATAGCCACAGCTCGTGCCCACGTGCTCTTGGCCCGTGGTTATACCTGGGTTTCAATCTCTGTTCTGATCTCCATTGATTTGGGGCGGGCTATTTAACTTCATTGAGCTTGGTTTCCTTGCCCATAAAATATAGTAATATCAACAATTTCAGCTACTGTTTATGAAGTGTCTACAATGTGTCTGGCCCTGTTGTGCTTTCTATATTGTTTCATTTATTCCCCAACATAGCCCTCTGAGGTAGACATTACTGTTACTCCCACTTTATAGATGAGAAAACCAAGGTGCCAGGAGGTTAATTTGTTCCAGATTGCACAGTAAGACTTTGAACCAGAGATTTAGATTATGTTACCTCTTCATAGGACCTTCGTGAGGGTTAAATGAGATAAGTACCTAGGGTGCCTGCACAGCAGTAACTCCCGTTACATGGTGACCATTATAATCATTATTGGCTCTTTAGCCTCGGAGGCATAATGGGCCCTTGTAAGTAGGTGATTGCTGAAGGGAAATGAGACGGCTGATGACAGCACTGTATGTCCCCATCGTAGGGATTTGTTTAATCCCCGTGCCACATGTCAAGAGCCCCATTTACTCAGTGCTGGGGCACACGCCGGTATTTGCAGCCCAGAAGAACTACCAAGGGGCCCGCCCATCTCGAACCACCTCCTGGGCTGTGAATGCATTTATTATGTTCTCACCATATGTGCATATTTTCATTGCTTAGCGCATTGCATCTGTTAGGCGATGCCCTGGCTTTATCATCTCTGAATTTTGTTTGGCAAAACTGCCAAATCCTTTGG
Source organism: Miniopterus natalensis (assembly GCF_054644295.1). NCBI lineage: Eukaryota > Metazoa > Chordata > Mammalia > Chiroptera > Miniopteridae > Miniopterus > Miniopterus natalensis. The sequence goes on from NC_142088.1 coordinate 69,709,101, forward strand.
TCTTCAGTGTTATAGAACTGCTTGTTCGAAGAGCAGTGGAACCAGGTGATGGAGCAGGATGGGCGTGAGAAGTGTCCGGATCCTTTTGGCGGGGCCTTCCCCCCGGCCCACCTCTCCCAGCTCCTCCTGCCCCCTCCCTCTTCCCTGCCTCTCTTACCCCACCTTATTTCTCTTTCCTTGTACTCCTCAGTCCCCTCTCTCCCCACCTCTCCCAGCTCCTCCTGCCCCCTCCCTCTTCCCTGCCTCTCTTACCCCACCTTATTTCTCTTTCCTTGTACTCCTCAGTCCCCTTTCTCCCCACCTCTCCCTCTATTTTCTCGCCTCTTGTGCTCTTCTCCCTGTTGACCTTGGTTTTCCTCTCCAACCCCCCCCCCCCAAGAAAGGAGCTCAGAGGAGCATGACGGGGCCAGTGTTTCTCATGGGGGTTTAAAGGAGGAAGGAGTCCTGTCAGCTTTTCCACCTCTCCATAAACTTAACATGCTGATGCTGTTAAACAACACGCCCAGATTACAAGACTAAGTAAGAGAGAAGCCAAGGAGCACGGGAGAGGTGATTCTCATCGGGACAGAGACTTGAAAGACCCTGCGTGTAAAATCCTGCCACAAGCCAGGTGGCCCCATGTGCAAGTGAAGGAGGGAGTCGGATAGTCCCGAGGCCATTTCTTTCCCTGCAATCCTGTTACTACTTAACACTGAGTGCCTGCAGTCTGACTCACAACAAAAAGCACCGAGGAGCAGACCCCTTCCCCCAGACAGTGGGTGCAGGTCTGGGCTGCGTGCATGGGGACTTTTGAGTGTCTGTGATCTCCAGAAGTCCCGTTTTTCTAAAGTGCCAAAGCGATCCGTCACTGCACAATGCTGTGTGTCCTCACAACAGATGTTAAAGAATCACCGTTGAAAGGGTATTTCTGCAAAGCATTTAATTATAACCTCCACTGAAGATTAACAGATGTTATAATTGTCTTTACCCTTTGATTAGTTTCTGCATGAGTAGCTTAGATTTTCCTTCTCTGTCTTGTATGATCTTTATAAAGAACTGACATGTGTCTTCTATTTTCTAGAGATAGTTCCTCACCGGACTTAGTGAGAATCTTCACAGACTTATAATTTCATTCTGTTTTCCCTTCATATCTCTATCTGTCCCTGTCTCTATCTCTGTCTATGTCTCTATTTCTCTATCTCATCTCTATCTATATATAAATATCTCTATATATGTGTATGTATGTATATATAAGTACACACACACACACACACACACACACACACACACACCCTACCCCTGGGGTGGAGTGGGCTGTGCTTGTATAGGCCGAACCATTGGTTATAAAGGTGGCTGGGTGACCGGAATAGAAGCTGGACTCTGTCTTTACTTTTTGTTCATTGAAATGATTGTTGCCCATGATATTCTCTGCGGGGGGGGGAAACTGTGCAAAGTGGGAAAGGAAAATTTAGCAGACTTTGTGCAGCAACCAAGCATGCCAGCTACCAAGTGTGCAAATGAGTGCGCAAACAGAAAAATCACATTCATGATGTGAATGCCTGTGGATTTCTCTGGCAGTATTTGCTCTGGAAAGATAAGTTATCAGCCAGAAGCCTTATCAACAGCAAACGCATTCTTTTTATCCCATTACTTCAGCCGAAGAATTCTCTTCTTTAGCTGTGGTTTGTGTTCTGGTTCCCATGCATCTCACCTTCTGTTTAGCCCATCAGCAAGCATGATGCCACCAACTCCACACCGACAAGGATTCTTTTTTCTCAATGTCCACGTTAGCATGTTTCTGCCTTGAGAAGAGAACATTTTAAGAAAGGAGTTTGGATATTTGGTCGGTTTGTGGGTGGCGAAGACAAGAGGAACAGCAGTAAGGAGTACTTTTGGAGGGTCTGCTTCATGCTAGTCTCCACCTCTCCATGTGGAAGCATCTGAAAGGATTCGCGAGCCAGGGCAGAGGTCAGTCTTTAGATCAACTTGAGGTTACAAGAGGAAAATAAAATTTGGCTTCACCAGATAAATTAGCATTAAACATTTAATAAAAAAAAAGGAGGGAAATACTTGGGTTGATTTATCAAACAGGCCTCAGGTAAATTTGACCTTTACCTGCACTTGCTAAGAAAGAGGAGGGAACCTGCAATGGACGCGATATTTACGCTTCTAGAGAGTCAGGAGGAAAAACACTTGTCTTTATGGTGCTCACAACATGTTGGGGGAAAGAACCCACGTGGTCATTAAAAAATACTGTGAGCCAATCAATAGGATTAATTTCCAAATGAATGACCAGAGCTTTGCCAAATTAAAAGGTATAGAGGTAGATTTTGAACATTCTAGAACCCATATCTATAAGAAATGGCCAAATAAATTTTATTTATTCAGGTTATTTGGAGGAAGAAGAGGGTTTTAAAACTTTTTTGAAGTATAATATACATACACTAAGTGCACATAAGCATATAGTTTGATAAATTTTTACAAACTGATTATCTCCATGTTACCGGCTTTCAGACCAAGAAGTATCGCCAGCACTTGAGAACTCTCCTCAAGTCCCTTTCAGTCATACCCGAGAGGTAATCAGCCTGCCAGCTGCTGGTAGCGTGGAATAATGTTGCTTGGTTTTGTGCTTTATATGAATGGAATCACACATTATGTATTAGTCTTTGTCATTCAAACTGTGTTTATGTGATTCATCTGTTTTCCAGTGTTTAGTTGTAGAGTTTTCATGATCATTGTATAGCATTCTGTTGTGAGATGATATCATGATATATTCTTTCTACTGTTGATAGGCATTTGGATATTTCCAGTTTGGGACCGTTACAAATAGTGCTGCTACAAATATTCTAGAACATGTTGCTTGATGAACACATATACACATCTGTTGTATATTAGTATGTGTGTGTAGGTGATCACTGGACCACAGGGTACCTAGAAGGTACTGACAAACAGTTTTCCAAAGTGGTTATACCCATATATATTCCCATTAACAATATATGAAGGTAAGGTGGTGGTTTAATTTACTCAAGAGAACACTGCTTAACTTCTGCTACTGCTTAAGGATGGAAGTTAAAGGGAAGCAGTGTGGCCTAATATTAGGCAGAACTGTTGGCCATTTGGAAATTCACAGAAAAAAGCTGGGACCCTATGAAATAGTTCCTTGTCCCCGAAAGTGGTCAGGCAGTGATGGGATGGTCTTCACTGAGAACAAAGGTGAGCTGGAGGATTTCAAGGCCTCTTCCATCTACAGGCTTTGTGAATCTAAAGGAACAGTCTCAGTAGAAACTGAAAATGAAAGCGGTTGAAAGGGGCCACTGCTGTGGATCAGGTGGTCAGGTGGCATGAGACAGGCCGTGAGTAAACAGGAGCGATGACACAGGCAGGGCGGACTGTGAGTGAGCGCGGAAGCTAGTTTAGGAAGGGAGATCGCTACACGAGCCTGAGCAGGAGGTGGGAGAACTGAGTGTAGTCGTAAGAAGAGAGAATATGGTCGCAGATGGAACAAAGAGCGGTTAGCTTGCCGCAGCCACAGGTTTAATGTAGAGTGCAAGTGGACCGCAGGTTGACATGGTTCATTCCACTGAATGCTTAGCACCAATTATGAGACCCATAAAACAGAGCAGAGGCACTTGATCAGCTCCGTCGGAGATCAAGTGAGGCCTGTGAGACGCCCTGGGGGAAAGCTGTTCCTCAGGGAGATGGCCAGATAACACTCCACCATAGGACAGCACGTCCGCAAGACTCGGGGGAGGCTCTGGAGTGCTTGCACTTCTGCCCCTGTCTCTTCCACACATTTGATCCCCCTGGTTTCTAACTTAAGTTTATGTTTGCATTCAGTATTCTCTCTTCCCCTGGAATAACTCGTGGTGCTTCTTCATGGTTAACATCTATTATGGTAGCCCAGTTACCAGCCCGTGGTACCTGATACTGATCAAGCACTGCTTTGAACACTGTTCCTATCATTGCTGATTCCCCGTGGGGTGGGGGTGGCCGCAGACACATCCTCTACTGGACAGAGTTATTTGAGATCAAATTTCACCCAACTCTATCTTATTACTTCTACTTTATATTGATGTTGTATTTTATGATTCCTTGATAAAGACGCGAGAAATATCTTGCATAACTTAGTACTAAGAACTGGTCAGACAGTACTAAGAACTTTTTGCTTTAACTGCCAGGAAGCTCAGAGCCAAATTTACATGCTTAATTATAAGTGTTTTTTGGCTCATATATCATGCCTATTGACAATTTAAATTTTTTTTCAATTAAAGTTAACATTCAATATTTTATATTAGTTTCAGGTATACAGCATAGTGGTTAGACATATAATTTATGAAGTGTTTCCCCTGATAAGCCTTGTACTCATGTAGCACCATACATAGTTATTACAGTATCATTAACTATATTTCCTGTGCTGTACTTTATATTTCCATGACAATTTCGAGACTACCAATTTATACTTCTTAATCTCTTCACCTTTTTTACCCAGGCCCCTCCACTGCTCCCATCTCGCAAGCATCAGTTAGTTCTCTGTATCTATGAGTCTGTTTCTGTTTTGTTTGTTCATTTATTTTGTTCTTTAGATTATATATAAGTGAAATCCTATGGTATTTGTCTTTCTCAGCCTGACTTATTTCACTTAGCATATAATACCCTCTAGCTTCTTCATGTTGTTGCAAGTAGTAAAATTTAATTTTTTATGGCCAAGTAATGTTTCATTGTATATATGTGCCGCTTCTTTATCCAGCTGTCTATTAATGGGTACTTAGGTCGCGTCCATATTTTGGTTATTGTAAATAACAATGCAGTGAACATAAGGGTGCATATATACTTTCGAATAAGTGTTTTGGATTTCTTCTGATGAAAAATACCCAAAAGTGGAATTCCTGGGTCATAAGGCAGCTCCATTTTTAATTTTTTGAGTAACCTCCATACTGTTTTCCACAGTGGTGACACCAGTTTGCCTTCCCACCAACAGTGCAAAAGAGTTCTCTTCTTTCCGCATCTTCACCCATGCTTGTTGTTTGTTGATTTATTGATGGGAGCCATTCTGACAGGTGTGATGTTATATCTCATTGTGGTTGAAATTTACATTTCTCTGATGATTAGTGACATTGAGCATCTTTTCATATGTTTATTGGTTATCTGTATGTCCTGTTTGGAGAAATCTCTATTCAGGTTCTCTGCCCATTTTTAAATTGGATTGTTTGTTATAAGTTCTTTATATATTTTGGTTTTTAACCCCTAATCCAAATGTATCATTGGCAAATATCTTCTTCCATTCAGCCATTCAGCAGTTGTCTTTATATATTGTTGATGGTTTCCTTTGCTGTGCAAAAATTTTTTAGTTTGCTCTAGTCCCATTTATTTATTTTTTCTTTTGTTTCTTTTGCCTGAGGATATACATAAGAAAAAAATATTGCTAAAAGCAATGCCAAGAGTTTACTTCCTATATTTTCTGCTACAAGTTTTATGATTTTGAGCTTACATTTAAATCTTTAATCCACTTTAAGTTTATTCTTGTATATGGTGTAAGAAGGTGGTCTAATTTCATTTTTTTTTTTTTGCATATATATGTCCCATTTTCTTACCACCATTTATTGAATAGACTGTCTTTTCCCCATTCTATATTCTTACCTCCTATGTCATAGATAATTGACCATATAGGTATAGGTTTATTTCTGGGCGCTCTATTCTGTTTCATTGATCTCTGACTGTTTTTATGCCAGTACTATGCTGTTTTGATTACTGTAGTCTTGTAGTATAGTTTGTTATCAGGTATTGTGGTACCTCCAACTTTGTTCTTCTTTCTCAAGATTGCTTTGAGTATTTGGGGTCTCTTGTAGTTCCACATTAATTTAGGATTTTTTTTTCAGTTCTGGAAAAGATGCCATTGGTATTTTTATAGGGGTTACATTTTTATCTGTAGATTGCTTTGGGTAATATCTACATTTTAATAATGTTAATTATTTCTACACAAGAGCATACTATATGCTTCCATTTATTTTTATCTTCTTTGATTTTTTTTCTTCAATGTCTATTAATATTCCAAGTATAGGTCTTTTACCTCCAAGGTTAAATTTATTCCTAAGTATTTTATTGCATTTTTGCTGCAGTTGTAAATGGGATTGTTATTTTAATGTCTCTTTTTGATAATTCTGTAGTGGTGATTTCTGAATATCAATTTTGTATCCTGCTACACCACTGAATTTATTTATTAGGTTTTTGTTTTTTAATTTAGAGAGAGAAAGAGAAAGAGAGCGAGAGAGAGAAACACTGATGTGAGAAACATCAATGGGTTGCCTCCTGCATATTTCCTGACCAGAGGTCAAACCTGCAACCAAGGTATGAGCCTTGACTGGGGAATTGAACCCACAACTTTTTGTGCATGGGACGACACTCCAACAAACTGAGTCACCAGGCCAGGCCTCTTTGGTGGAATCTTTAGTCTATATATAGTATCATATAATCTGCAAATAATGACAGTTTTACTTCTTTCTTTCTAGTTTGGATGACTTTTATTTCTTCTTGTCTGATTGCTGTGGTTAGGACTTCCAATACTATGTTGAATAAAAGAGCTAAAAGTGGACATCCTTGTCTTATTCTTGACCTTAAAAAGCTTTGAGGTTTGCCCCGTTGAGTATGATGTTAGCAGTGGCTTTGTCATATATGGTATTTATTATGTTGAGGTATGTTCCCTTTATTTCTGCTTTGCTGAGAGTTTTTATCATAAATGGATGCTGGGTTTTGTGTCAAATGCTTTTTTTCTGCATCTATTGATATGATCATATGATTTTTATCTTTCATTTTGTTTATGTAATGTATCACATTAATTGATTTGTGGATATTGTATCAAACTTTCCATTCCAGGAATAAATCCAACTTGATTGTGGTATATGGCCTTTTTAATATATTGCTGAATTTGGTTTGCTTATATTTTGTTTAGGATGTTTGTCTCCATGTTCATTAGGGTATTGGCCTATAATTTTTTTATTTTTATTTTTGTAATGTCTTTGTCTGGTTTAGGAATCAGGGTAAGGCTGACCTTGTAAAATAAGCTTAGGAGCCTTCCTTCCTCGTGAATTTTTTGGAATAGTTTGAGAAGGATAGTTGTTAATTCTTCTTTGAATGTTTGGTAAAATTCACCTGTGAATTCATGTGGTTGAGGACTGTTGTTTGTTGGGAGTTATTTAATTACTGAATCAATTTTGTTGGCTATAATCTGTTCAGATTTTCTATTTTTTTGTTTGTTATTCAGTTTTGGAAGATATGTTTCTAGGAATTTATCCATTTCTTCCAGATTGTTTAATTTGTTGGCATATACTTTTTTGTAGTATTTTCTTATAAGTTTTTGTATTCCTGTGGTATCAGTTGTCACTTCTCCTCTTTCATTTTTTTTTTTTTTTTTTTAATTTATGTCTTCTCTCATTTTTTCTTCATGAGTCCGGTTAAAGGTTTATCAATTTTTTCTTTTCAAAGAATCTTTTGGCGTCATCAATATTTTGTATTTTTTTAGGCCCTATTTGGTTTATTTCCACTCTGATCTTTATTATTTATTCCACTCACTTTGAGCTTTTTTTTCTAGTTCCTTTACATGTAAGCTTAGATTGTTTACTTGAGATATTTCTTTTTTCTTGATGTAGGCCTGCAATGCTATGAATTTCCCTTTTATGACTACTTTTGCTATCTCTCATATATTCTGGGTCATTGTGTTTACATTTTCATTGGCCTCAAGGTAGCTTTTGATTTCTTCCTTAATCTCATTGTTAACCCAGTCATTGTTAAATAACATGTTATTTAGACTGCATGTGTTTTTCAGGTTTTTTTTCTTGTAATTGATTTCTAGTTTCATATTATTGTAGATGAAGAATATGCTTGATCTGATTTCAACCTTCTTAAATTTATTGAGAATTGTTTCATGCACTAACATGTGGTCTATCTTGGGAAATGTTCCATGTGAACTTGAAAATAATATATATTCTATTGCTTTGTGGTGAAATGCTCTGAAAATATCAATTAAATTCATCTGATCTAGTGTGTTATTTAAGTCTTCTGTGTCCTTGTTGATTTTCTGTCTGGAAGATCTATCCATTGATATCAATGGGATGTTAAAGTGCCTACTGTTACTATATTACTGTCAATCTCTCCCTTTATGTCCATCTGTATTTGCTTTATATGTTTAGGTGCTTCTATGTTGGATGCATAAATCATTTATTTATTTATTATTTAGTTTTGTTAATTCTCGCCCGAGGATATTTTTTCCTTTGCTTTTCAGAGACAGTGGAAGAGAGATCGGGGGGGCGGGGAGGGAGAAACATCGATGTGAGAGAGACACATTGAGTGGTTGTCTCCTACATGCGCTCCAACTGGGGCCAAGGATCGAGCCTGCAACCAAGGTACACTCCCTTGACTGGAATTGAACCTGAGAGCCTTCAATCCATGGGCCGGTGCTCTAACCACTGAGAAAAACCAGCTAGAGCGGATGCATAAACTTTTACAAAGGTTGTATCCTCTTGTTGGATTGATCCCTATATTATTACGAAATATCCTTATCTCTTATTATAGCCTTTGTTTTAAAAGTCTGTTTTGTCTGATATAAGTATTGCTACCCCAGCTTTAAAAAAAATTATTTCCATGAAATATCTTGTTCCATCCCTTTACTTTCAGTCCGTATGTGTCTTAATCTGAAGTCAGTCTCTTGTAGACAGTATCTATATGGGTCTTGTTCTCTTATTCATTCACCTATCTTACATCTTTTGATTAGTGCGTTTAATCTATTTACATTTAAAGTGATTATTAATGAGTACAATGTTATTGCCATTTTATTATTCATACTTGTGTTCTTTTCCTTCTTTTAAAGACGTCCCTTTAACATTTCTTGTATTGCTGGTTTGGTAGTGATGAACTCTAGATTTTTCTTGTCTGGGAAACTCTTTATTTCTCCTACAATTTTAAATGATAGCCCTGCTGCGCAGAGTGATCTTGGTTGTAGGTCTTTGCTTTTCATCACTAAATATTTTATGCCAGTACCTTCTGGCCTGCAGAGTTTCTGTTGAGAAATCAGCTGGAAGTCTTATGGGAGCTCTCTTATAGGTAACTAGATGCCTTTCTCTTGCTGCTTTTCAGATTCTTTGTCTTTAGCCTTTGCCAGTTTGGTTAGATGTGTCTTGGTGTGGGCCTCTTTGGGTTCATCTTGTTTGATGTGTTTTCTGGACTTGAATGTCTATTTCACTTGCCAGTTAGGGAAGTTTTCAATACCTTGGTTCTCAATACCTTGCTCTCATCTTCATCTGGTACCCTTATTATGCAAATGTTTGTGTACTTGATGGTTTGTCAGATGTCCCTTAAACTATCCTCGTTGTTTTTCCTTTTTGCTGTTCCAACTTTTCCCCCTGCAACTTGTCTTCCAAATCACCGATTCAATTCTGTTATCGATACCTTCTAATGTAGTCTTCATTCCAGTTGTTTTATTCATTTTTGACTGTACTTCTTTTTTTTATGGTTTCTATGTTCCCTTTTATGCTTCTTGTCTTTCTGTTGGAGTTCTCACTAAGTTTCTTGAGCATCCACACCAGCGTTTTGAGCTCTGTATCTGGTAAGTTAATTACCCCCATTTCCTTTAGTTCTTTTTCTGGAGTTTTGTTCTTTTCGTTTCTTTGGGACATATTTCTTTGTCTCATCATTTTGGCTGCATCTGTATGTTTCTATGTATTAGTGTATCTGCTTTGTCTCCCAGTCTTTGCTGGGTGAACTTATATACTAGGTGTTCTGTGGCACCCAGTGGTGCAGTCTCCCTGATCACCTGAACAGAGTGGCATAGGAATGTCTGTTGTGTGTGTTGTGTGCCCCTTTCTAATGTAGTTAAGTCTTGATTGCTGTTGGCACATTGGTGGGTGGGATTGAACCTCAGGTTGAGTGACTGTTAGGATTACTCACCCCCCCCTCCCAACACACAGTGTACAAGCTGCTGTGCAGGGGCTGACACCATAGATCAAGATTTGCCCAGTGGGCTCTCGTACCTGATGAGACCACCCTTTGTGTCTGCTACTTGTAGAGCTAATCAGATGGTGCTCTGTGTGGTCTGAAGCTGACCACCAGGCTTCTTGGTTCCTGGGGCATCTTTGGAGGGACTCCAATTTAGGCAAAGTTCAGCCACTACCTGTGACTGGGAATACCTGGTAAGGGTTAGTTACAAAGCAAACCATGGTTGGTACCTACCTGTGCTGGAACTAGAGGTGCATGGGAGAGGCCTTGCTGCAAACCAAGGCCCCGGTGCCTATAGTATGGGGCCTAGGACACCTCTGTAAAATGTACAGTGTACCTTGAGGCCTGCCTCTGCTTGTCAGTTGCTCATAATGCTCAGCTGCGGAAAGAGACTCAGTCAGTATGTGGTTGGATGAGGCATGGCCTCAGGGAGTCACTAGGGTGGGTGAATAGTCGATGCACATTCAGATTTGGCACCAGTGCCAAACCTGGGTACATTCAGTGAAAGACATAGGGCACATTGAGGTCAGCAGCTGCCTGCTTGTCGCCTGGGGACTTTTGAGTTTTTAAAGAGAGGCTACAGCAGGGGCTAATGTTGTCTGTCTCCAAAATAGCCTCTGGCGGTACAAGAGTTGGGTGGGGCTGGATCTCATAGAGTCGTTAAGGTGGAGCTAGTGGAGCTCACCAGGTCAATGCAGATTCAGATTTGACTGTGAGAGTTGAGGGCTCAACACAGGGACAATGGAAGCTGTGTCTTTAGCCTTTGCCTTGAAGCCAGAAAATTCAATTTCTCCCTGTATATCTCTGGAACCTCCAGAGTCACCTTTCTTCTGCTGAGTCCAAGGTGAGTGCCCTCCAGCAAGTGAGTCTATATGTAGGCCCTTTAAGAGAATGCCTGGGTTTCAGCCTGGATGGAATCTTTGCTGATATTCACAACCAGATGTTGTGGGGGCTCCTCTTCCCAGCACTGGTGTTTCAGGCTGGGGAGTCTAGTGTGGGGCTGGGACCCCTTGCTCCTGAGAGGAGGACTTCTGCAGCTGAGATATCCCTCCCAATTCTCTACTGCCATGTGGGTGTGGGGCCAGCCAGTTTCTTGTGTCCACCTCTCCTACCAGTCATGACTTGGCTTCATTATATCCTTAGTGATAGGAAACTTCTGTTCAGCTCATCTTCAGATGGTTCTCCAGGTGGATTGTTCTATAATTTAGTGTTAATTTTGAAGTGGTCATGGGAGGAGGCATACATACCATTTACCTACTCTGCTATCTTGACTGAACTGCTTATTTACAATTTTAATTCTCTCATATTTGTGCTTTGTGGTAGACAGAATTCTGTGGTGGACTCTAAGATCCCAGCCCCCTGTTATATATGTACCTGGTGTATGATTCCCCGCCTCTTGAGTGTGGGCAGGCCTGAGGACAGGATGGATGTCACTCTTGTGATTAGGTTACATTATATAACAAAAGGGGTGTGTGTGTGTGTGTGTGTGTGTGTGTTTTAAAAATGTAATTAAGGTTCCTAATCAGTTGATTTTAAGTTAGTTAAAAAAGGAGATTTTCTTGGGTGACCCTGATTTAATCAGGCAAGTCCTTTAAAGAGAACTTAGAGGTCAGAGAATTGAAGCCTTAGAGATTATCCTGCTGACCTTGAAAAAGCAACTCTTTATGAGTTCCACTGATGCAAGGAAATTAATCCCACCAAAAACCACATGAACTCAGAAGACTCCAAGCCTCAGGTCAGACCTAAGGCTTACTGACACCTTGATTTTAGCATTCTGAGACTTGAGTAGAGGTACCAGCTAAGCCGTTATCAGATTCCTGACCTCAGGCAGCTATGGGATAATAAATGTGAGTTTTTTAAAGCCTCTCAACTTGTAATTTGTTATACAGCAATAGATAACTAATACATACATTTCCACTCATCTATATTTCAGTTTTATCTTTTAGTTATTGCATATGTAGCTCTTTAATTTTTTGTAATTTAATTAAAAGGGGATGGATAAAGGAGTACATTAAATGGTGTCATAGGGCCCTTTACATTCACTCCAGAGTGACTGGAGGGGCAGTCCCTCGGTGACGTTGGCTGCCTCCTACCTCTGTGACTTGGCTTTGCCCTCACCTCTGTCTGGATTGTCCTCTGTCCTCACCTGCACCTGTCAAAACTTCGTCTAAACTTAGAGGCCCAGCTTGAGTTTCACATTCTCCATAATTCCTGCAGTCTGTGTTTTGGAGGCTTTTGTGTGTGTTTTCTTCCCATTTTGAAATCCCTACAGCTAGGCTTCCCAGGATGAAGGCTGACATCACAATCCCTTCAGGGAGGTTTTTAAAAATGCAGTTTCCCATCATTCCCTCCCTCTCTATCTGCCCCAGGAATTCTGGTTCATTACTGAATGTTTGAAAACCCTTTCAAGCCATATCACTGGGCAGGTCGGTTTGGCAAAGGTTACCCTCATTCTTACACAAGTCAGCTCTGTGTATAGTGTCCCGTGTAATTTACTACCTGTGCTTATGGCTCTCAAAACTGTTAGCCAAATTTTTAGATTAACTCTTGCCCGGGCAGCGTATTGTATATTTCTTCATTTAATTTTAAACCTGGTTTTATTATTTTCCTGCTTGTATCTTCCCTTTGGCTTTACTCCCTCAATTATTTTATCTTTTGTTTTTGTGTATATTTTTGTAAGTAATCACAAATCCTTGGGGGGAATGAAGTTGGAAATAAATAAACAGAAAGCCCACATACTCCTCCCTAATTCTTTAATGCATGTGAATCTCGTTTCCCTGGCAACAGTAAAACTTTCTAAACCACGGCCTCTGGCTTATACTTTATTCATGCCCTTGTCATAGCTTACAACCTGAGCATATAGGAGCAGTGTTCAGAAGACTAAAGAAGGATGGTCGGACGGATCAGCAAAGGTTCTGGTTTTGCAGTGTTCCTTCCTCTGCTTTTTCCCATCCTTATCTCCTTCCTGTCCCCCCTTCCCTGCCTTTTGAAGCACTGAACAAAGAATTGCTCTTTTTTCTAGACTCAAGTATTAGAGGCTAGCACAATGCACAGATCAGGTTTTAGAATGAATAAGAGGACTCTTTGTGTCTTTCAGAGTGTTTCATCTGCCTGAAATGGCTTTTGACTGAGGTGTATTTTTTTAGCCTCCTGGTTCTGTGAACAGGCACATTCTAGATGCAGGGCTGGAGGGGACCCCTCCATCATCAGGCACTGCCCTTTCCCCTTCCGAAGCCCCACTGAACGTAGTACATGTGGGACGGCAGCCATGCCCTTACGCCAAAGCACACATCTGTGATACCACTGGAAATGTGGCAGTGCAAGCGTGCTTGGTAAATGGAACATAATTGAGCAGGGCAGCAGGTTTATCATACAGCGCTGAAGAGTCCTCTAGGGAAGTTCTACAGAGGCAGTCACTGTGAAAAATCTGATAAATCCTCTAGCTACTCCTTTAAAGCCTGTTCTACTGTTTTGAAAATATCTCTTGGGCAATGATGAGTCCCTTGACTCACCCTACTTGTTCTTTCTGCAGATTACTTAGATTCTTTTCAGTGGGGTACTCTCTTTTTGCCCATTGGCTTTGTTTTGAGTGTATTTGACTATATCTAAAGAACTAGGGGCCTGGTAAGATGTGCTGTGTGTGTGTGTGTGTGTGCAAATGCGCACTCGAGCGCACATATGCAGGGTGTGTACATATGCATATAAGTGCATGTTTTTGAGTTTCAGGGCTTCTGTTTCTGCCATTTCAGTTAGACAAAAACAGGTTATTATTTTATGCATCCTCAGATTCACAAGTCACTAATCAAGTTTAGAAAGCACTGTATCAAGCCAGAATAATTTCAGGGAATTTTAACTAGTGGTATTAATCTTTTTAACTGAAATTGAAATTATTTTCAGCTTGATCGAGAGGTTTTTGTGCTATTTTCTCAAATATCATTGGGGTTATGCTTAAGCTATTATAAATATTTCAAAAACAAGTGTTTGAACCATTGAAACCTGCCTCTTTCCTCCCCATGAGCCCATCCTGTTTTTATAAGGCTATAAATATATGACTTCAGAATGTTTCAGTTTTGTTCCTTGGGTGTGGTAGATGGATACTTAGTGAGTGTTAATGGAAGCGTTTCACAGTGTAGATTCTGAGAGCTGGCATCTAGCATTCACCGGTGTCAGTGTGGTGGCCACTGAGGCCATTGGACTTGGGAGGCTGCGCTTGTGGGACAGCAGAGCCCACAGGCAGCTGTGTTGCCCGTCAGATGCTACACCATGATGCTGATCAGGTGCAGCAGGAATGTGTATTTTCAGAATTCATTTGTACCTCACAGTCTCCAGCACGGCCTGCACCTTTTGCGTTGGCCTCCAGCTTATCCAACCTGTGCCGACGTGGGCGGAGGGAAGTGGAGCACCCAGCTTCCTTGATAAAGCAGCTCTGGGTGCCGAGCCCCCCTGGGGAAACACCTTGCAGATCTGGTGACACAACTCGGCTATTTCTGCATCTCCTGCCGCACTGACCGCAGAAGGTTTTACAAGAATAGCATAAAAGCAAAACGTTTAATATCATGGAACAGATAATGAAGAAAATTGGATGAAGAAAGAGTTGATTGTAGCCTCAAAGTCTCCACACCAGTTGCCTTTGACATTTGGTTCCATGCCCCTCTATTTCCTGTTGGGTGTGCTCTTTCCCAAGACCTGATCGGGATTTTGTATGAGCCCTTGTTACCCAGGGACCATAGGAGTTCTGCCTTACTGTGTATCCATCATCAAATGTTCCAGACTCTTGAGATTTACCCTTAAGGTGAGATAGTGATTAGCAGAAAGAATGGGGGCAGGAAGTCCAGGGTTAAAGGCATAGAGTGACTTGGGAGTGAATTGCGTAGGCAGGGGACACTCTGAGATGTGAAGCTGATTATGAAGGCTGATCATTACCCTTCCAGGAACTTGTGGGCATCGTTTTCTGCCTTTCTGAACTGAAAATATCAGCAGTCATTGGGACGTGACAGGAAGGAGCCAGCGATTTAGATGAATAGGAAGCGGATGCATTCAAAAGTAGAGGGGACCAGTAGTTCTTTATCCTTGGGAACAGTTCGTCTGTGTGTGCACCAGAACACACGTTGTGGCATCATTTATGATAGTGATAAGTACCCGCATCTAAATGCCCGTCAGTGGGGGGTGAGTCAGACAGACAGTGCTCTGTTCACACTGTGGTGCCCATGTCGCCATCAAGGGAACAAAGAAGAGCTACTGGCAAGACCTCTTTGATACATTATTAAGTGAAAAAAATCAAGTTGTCAAAAAATATGTAGAATAGGGTACCCTTTATGTTTCAAGAGCTATATGTAGTTAAATATGTATATATGTATATAAATGGCCAGGAAAAGTTCTAGAACTATAACAAATTATTAATAGTTTTTTTCCCTAGTTAGGAGGGTATAATTGGAGGTGTGTGAAGAGGAATCTTTATGCTGTTTTCCATAGAGGTTTCTGTATAATTTTAACATTTTATTTTGAGAATATATTCATGTATTCCTTTTGAAAAAGATCTACATATGTGTATGTTTATATATATGTATAGTTATTTATGTATATTTTAATAAGAAGGAGATATTCTGAAGGAATGTTTCATAGGATGAGGAAGGAATTTATTTTTTTCCAAAAAAGTAATCTGAGATACCAAAGGTAATACAAAAGAGGAACAGAATCTCAACTTTTTCCTGTGTGAGCTATGGTAGTGCATTTCTAGTCATGGTAATGTTTAATTTAAGATACAAATCAAAGCTATTAAAATACAAATCACTAGTAATTTCTAAGTAGGTGTGAAGCAGCATAAGTTATTTGCAAAGAAATCCATTGCTCAGGAGTTTAATTTCATTTCAAATAAGCGTAGCTTGTTCCAAATACTCGGCACTGGGATTGGAGATAACTTGGTAAGTGAACTGTGGCTTCTCTCCTTGAGGGTGAAGAATCGAGTAGGAAAGACAGATGTGTAAACCCCTGTCGTCATTCATGAGCCCCCACTACATGAGAGGGCTGAATGAAGTACCGGGGAGGAGACAAGTAGGGGGCATGCAAATGAAAACAACAACAGAACCCACAAATACTGATTATTTTTAAGGCTATAATAAGTTTTCATGAAGGACCATATGAGGCAGAAGTGGAGGTCTAGGATAGGCACAGGGAAAATGAAGAAGGGAAAAGGCTGATGGCCTGAGACCATAATGATGTTGAAAAGACTAACGGTTTTGGTGTCGATGAAAAGTTCATTTCGGGAAGTTAGCAGTGATAATATTGTATTGAAATAATATTAGATGTGAAACTTCCAGGGACCTAGAAAAAAGGCCGACTGTAATAGCTACTGCTTCTTGAACACTTGCTGTGTGCTGGGCACTCTGCTACGCAGTTCATGTGAGTTACTTAATCGTTGTAGCAACCCTGTCATGTAAATAACATTGTGTTCCTACCTGCAAGTAGTGTTGTGATTTACCTTTTCTAAGGAAAGTTGAGACTAGCAGAAGCTAACTTACTTATCCAGTGTTAGAAGTCAGACCTGAATAGCTCCCAAACCCCAGATTTTAGTCGTATTCCAGTACTCTACCCGTAAGCAGATGACCTTGAGGTCTTGCTCTCAAAGCTGAACCTGGGGGTTACAGCGTTCAGAGGTCATCCCTGTCAGCAGAGGGCAAGAGCGTAACAAATGGACTGAAAATAGGGATGGGCCGAAAGCCACCGGGTAAAGATGCCCAGGACGTGCTGTGGAGGTAGCTCTGCCCTGGTCGTGCAGTGCGCAGGGGGAGGGGACTGGGATCCAGGAGCGTCCCACAGCTTGTCACCCGGAGGCAGCGGAGCACTGGGCGGCAGCACTGGGTGCCGTGGGATGGAAGGGAGGTGGTGGAGGCCTTCCGCAGCATCTCCCAAGGTCATGACTTCCCCGAAGCAAACGATCGGGAATGTTCTCAAAGCTAGGCAACCATAGTGAAAATGTGGAAACCAGCTACGTGTCTAATGATAAAGTGTCTGGCACACACTGTGGCACGTCCCGTCAGTGAGCTGCGCAGTCCTCGAAAACGCCGCTGTGGAAGATGCGTAATGGCACTAAATGACCCTTCGCGGCCTGGCTGCAGGTGGGGGACTGCGCAGCGGGCACTCCTGCTTTGGTCAGCACGTTGTTGTAGACGTTTGTGACGCCTGTGGCTACTTGTCATCCTATGAACGGCTTTTCTATATTTGGGGACATTCCTGCATTGTGACCACCTCCTCCCAGCGCCGAAGCCAGAACCGATTTCCAGCCTCCCTTGCAGCTGGGATGCAGGCGTGTGGCTTGAGCTCCGCCAGCCAGATGGACTGTGAGCGCCATTCCCGCAGCGAGCGAAGGGCGCGGGTGCGGTGCGGGTGCGAGCCATGCCTGCGGCCCTCGGCCCGGCTGGGCCGTGCAGCGGGACAGCGCGGGCCGGCTCGGGAGGCTGGGCTTGGAGCCGCGCAGCCGCTTCCCTCGGCCCATCCTGCGCTGTGGTTTTGGGGTTGTTTCTGGCATCTTAGCCTTGAGTCTAGTTTCCAGTCCTCCCAGTCATTTTGTGAGCCCCTCAGTACTTTTTAATCTCCTTTACTGCTGGATCAGTCAGCATCGATTACGGCACAATGCTGACGCTAGTCTTTTGTTATTGCTCTTTTTTCTTTCTCTTTTATAAACAAATATTCAACAGAAAATTATAATCGATCTACTATTTGTTGAGTACTAAGTCAGGTACTATAGAGAAAGATACTTATGATGCTTTTTTTTTTTTTTTTAACCTCTAGTCCACATATTATATAGAGAGTTGGAATGTTTCTTTAAATAATTTAGGCAAAGATTTTTCTCAAGAATGAATGCATGAGGATATTAACAGTATGAAGACCCATGATGTAATTCACATATATTGCATAGTTTATTTGACATTTTTTATTATAAGCATCGTTGGATTACTTTATATTTCTAAGTTAGCCATTTTATCTGTAACTTGCTTTCATGTTTGTTCTCATTTATGTAATTCCCTGTTTCAGTTACATTCTTACTGTTTCTCTTCCTTTCTTTAAAAAAAGTAACTTGGTTGTTAAATTTAGTATATTATTACATCTTTTTAATAAAAGTTATAGTAAAGCAGAAAAGACTATGAAAACCATGAGCTTTGCTTTCAGCGCATCTCTCCATAGTCTCTCAGGGAGTGTCTGGGGAAGGTGAACACTTGTTGGTAAGTCTAAGGAGCTTGTTATCTGTTCTCTTTCTTCGGTTCTTTTCTGGCTCTGTTGGGAATTCTTGGTTCACAGCTACTTGCCCATAGTACTTTGAAGACTAGTCTCTTGTGCTCAGGTCCTTATTTTTTCTGCTGGCAGCCTAGCTACCTAATAGGCTTTCATTTGTATGTCACTTTGAAGACATCTCTAGTAAGTTTTAGGATTTTCTCTTTAGCTTGATGTCTCTATAGTTTTAACATTATACATGTTGATATGAATTTAGTTTTATTTATACTGTACTTTCCATCATAAAACATATGTTTAGTTTTGAAAATTAGTTAGCTATATCTCTCAGGAGATTTCCTCTACGTTCTCTCCTTTTGGAATTTCTTAGATGCATTTTGGAATCTTTTAGCTGATATTTCTTATCTCCTATTTTTTTCTGTGCTTCCTTCTAGGTAAATTCATTAGACAATTTTTTTTTTTTTAATATATCTTTATTGATTTCAGGGAGAGGAAAGGAGAGGGAGAGAGAGGGAGACAGAAACATTGGCTGCAGCCCACAACCCGGGCATATGCCCTGACCGGGAATCGAACCCCGATGGCCTGGATCCTTTGTCGACGCTCAACCGCTGAGCCACGCCCGGCCGGGCTCATTAGACAATTTCTGATTCACTGATTCTTTATGATTGTTTTGTCCAGACTTTATCTTAGTTATGACATTTTATTTCGGACAATGATTTTCTTTTCTAGCATTAAAATAGATCCTTCTTCACACCCACTTTGTGTTTCTTATTTCCTGTTCTTATATCGTAGTTTCTCATTTTTTATGAATGCTTTTCCATTTTTGTTTTGATTTTTGCTCATTCTTTCCCCCCAGTTTTATTGAAATATATTTTACAAATTAAAAAATGGTGTATGTTTAAAGTAGCTACAATGTGATGTTTTGATCTGCATATATATGTGAAATGAGTACTGCAATCAAGCTAATTAACAATTACATTACCTCCTATAGTTATGTTTTTTTTTGTGTATGGTGGGAACACTTAAGATAAATTCTCTTAATAGATTTCAAGTACACAACACAGTATTATCTGTACTCTCCATGCTGTACATTAGATCTTCTAGCTGAACCTTTATACACGTTGACCAACAGGTTCCTATTTCCCTCACCTCCTAGTCCCTATATACCACCATTCTACTCTCTGCCTCTGTGAGTTTGGCTTTTTTAGATTCTACATCTAAATGAAATTATGAAATATTTGTCTTTCTCTGTCTGGCTTATTTCACTTAGCATAAACTTTCCTCCAGGTTCATGCCTGTTGTTGCAATTGGCAGAATTTCTGTATTTGTTAAAAGCTGAAAAATATTCCTCTGTGCGCGTGTGTGTGTATAGACTCACACATAACATTTAAAAATACATACATTTTTATTGATTTTAGAAAGAAGAGGAGAGAAGGAGAGAGAGAGACAGAAACATCAATGATGAGAGAGTCATTGATGGGCTGCCTCCTGCACGCCCCCACTGGGGGTCAGGCCCACAGCCTGGGCATGTGCCCTGACCGGGAATCAAACCTCAGTTTCCTGAATCCTAGGTCGATGCTCAACCGCTGAGCCATGCTGGCCGGGCCACACACAAAATTTTTTGTCATTCGTTCATTCATCAACATATACTTAGGTTGTTCTCATATCTTGGTCATTGTGAATAATGCTGCAGTGAACCTGGAAGTGCAGATATTTTGAGGCACTGATTTTATTTCCTTTGCATATATTCCCAGAAGTAGAAATGCTGGATCCTATAGTTTTATTTTTAATATTTTAATCATTACCCGAGGATATGCTTTTATTGATTTTAGAGAGAGGAAGGGGGTAGAGGGAAAGAGAAACATCGATGTGAGAGAGAAACATTGATCAGTTGCCTCCTGTACTTGCCCCTGTTGGAACCTCCACACTGTTTCCATAATGGCTGTACCAGTTTACATGCCCACCAGCAGGGCACAAGGATTCCCTTTCCACATCACTGCCAACACTTCCCTTTTGTGGTTTTGATGATAGCTATTCCAACAGGTGTGAGGTGATAGCTTGTGGTTTTGATTTGCATTTACTTGATGATTAGTGATGTTGACATTTTCCACGTACCGGTTGGCCATTTGTATGTATTCTTGTGACATCCATTTTTTTTGTTTGTTTCCTTGTTTTCATTTCTTTGAAAGTGAATTTGCTTCATTTTTAATTCTGGCTCTCTTCTTTGTATTATTTTTCATGTGCTTTAAATTTTCCATTTCATCTTGCTTGCGTGAGAATTATTTTCCCTTTCTGCACACTCCCCGCCATCTAGAGGATTCGTGGATGCCTCCAGCAAGCTTAGCAGACTCCAGTGACTTGATGCATCTATCCTGTAAAATAAAACAGGGCACATCTCAGATGAAGCCGAACTGGCCAGTGCCTGCTGCAGTTCTGTCTTTGAGACTGTCTTGCCTTCTATCGAGCTGGTCAGCATCCTGTGCAAGCTGTAGCCTTCGGCATCCATTAATTTTCACCAGCCTTTTTCCAAGGTTGAGGGACCCTTTTTCCTGACTGCGTTTTCACGGAGAGAGCCTGCTGTCTTTTGTCCTCAAACACTCATGGAAAGCTTTTAAAACTTCATATATATTAGGTTTCAAACTCTTTCCCAATTTTGTGTGATTCTAAAGCCAGAACCAAGGAGGCCGAGAACCTCAGCACCCTCTTTCTTCTCTGAGCTCGGTTTCTGGCTGGTAGAGGTGTTTATCTTATTTGTCCCGGGGTATTTACCTCTGACAGTTACATAGTTTTCTCAACTGTTATTTAACAGGAAGTTCTTACTTTGACATCCATTTATGCATGAATGGGCAGATTAATCATGGATCCTTAAAACTGCACAAAAATGTAGGTATGTTAAATGTTTGTATTTTTCCAGGGTGTTGGTATTTAGTGTCTTCTGATCTTCCAAGTTCCCAAGAGCCATTGACCTAATGTGACTCTTTCCATTTGAATACATGTTGTATTTGCAGGAAAACGCTTAGTGGTGAAAATTTTGTTTCTCTTCCAAAACATACAAATACATTTTATACCATCAACAACATTAGCATAATTTTACCAGGCAATGGTACAGTGGCAGTTTTGGAACAGTTCAAGTGGAGTCCCCCTGAAGTAGAGTTGAAATTCAGGTTCCCGGTACAATTATTTTTTCTTTTGGTGGTCAAAGGAAATGCTTCCTTTAATGGAAGAAACACAAATATTTAATCAAAGCAGCAGGCTTGAAATGATGATTTATTTATGTTTTAGTCTTTTCACTGTTTTTCTGAGGTCATGGGAGTTAAGTGCAGTTTGCTTGTTAGATAGGGATGGATGTGTTTTCAACGAATGTGAGCTCCTGAGACGATGTTAGTGTTGTGCATTCAGTAAATGTTCAATGAGTGCTAGTAAAAGATGATGGAAGTCTATTAAAATTTATTCTGACTGATTTAATTCACAGGGTTAGGCATCCAGCTTAACTTCAAATTCAAATATACTGTATACAACCTGTATGGGTCTTTTCATGACTTAGTAAAAATAAAATTTAAAAATAGAACAAAAATATATTGCTTAGAGCTAAAATGTACTTTAAATTTTCCATTTCATCTTGCTTGCGTGAGAATTGTTTTTCCCCTTCTGCACACTCCCCGCCATCTAGAGGATTTGTGGATGCCTCCAGCAAGCTTGGAAGATGTAAGTAAATGGAAAGGCACCCCATTTTTATGCATCAGACGACTTGCATTGTTAGGCTAGCAGTATGCCCCAAACTTACCTGCAGACTCAATGCAATCCCTATCAAAATCCCAGTGGGCTTTTTGTAGAAATTATAAACTGATCATAAAATCCACATGGAAATTGAAGGTATTTTAATATGGTAAATAGCCAAAACCATTTTGAAAATGAAGAGTAAATAAGACTCACACTCCCAATTTCAAAACCTACTGCAAAGCTGTTGTGATCAAGATAGTGTGGCACTGACATAAACTTCAAATTAATAAAACCGAGAGTGAGGAGCTAAACTCTCACACAACGATCAGTTGATTTTTGACAAGGGCACCAAGACAATTTTGAGGGGGAAGGAATAGTCTTTTCAATAAATAGTACTAGGACAAGTGGATATCTATGTGTAAAAGGAAGGATATGGACCCCTAGCTCACATCATAGACATTAGTTAACTCAAAATGAATCGCAGACTTAAGAGCTAAAATTATAAAACTATAATAGGAATAAATCTCCTTTACTTTGAAATAGGCAGTGGTTTCTTAGATATGGAGTGTTGAAAGTATTTTAAATTTACTTTAGATTGTAGTGATGGTTGCACAACCCTGTGAATTCACTGAAGACCCCTAAACTTTAAATGGGTCAATATTATATGTGAATTATATGTCAATAAAGCTGTAAATAAAAAAAATACAATGACTTTAAAACCAAAGATTTTAATTTAACTTGTTTTGTAGATCACAATATTTTAGAGCCAAACGGAATTTAGAGAGCACTTAGTTCATTCTCTTTTGTATGTGCTGTGAGAAAACTGAAGGCTAGAAAAATTAATTTGTCTGAAGATGTGTAGGTAGTTAGCAACAGAACCAGATATACAAACCTTCCATCTGAATTTTTAAAGTATATCGAGATTTGCTAAACTCCACAGAAACCATCTACACAGCTAAATATGAAGTGTAGATGTTGTCATAGGTCACATTAATAAATTACTGAATTATCAGAATATCCATATGTGTCCTTAATTACTTTTTGTGTGGATGAGACAAATACCAAAACTAACAAGGAATTAAGAACGTAAAGACAACCGAAATATTACAAAAGTATATACTCACCTTCCCTGGAGAATCTATTAAATTAAAGAAATACATAAAATTGCCTTTGAAAGAGAGACTTTATCTCTGGGCTGTCATGGCAGACATGAATATCTAAAAATTATTTATTAACCAGAATAATATTTTAACTTTAAGGAAAAAAAAAGTCTTTATGCTTTCAGAATTTATTCTCTAACTTACAGTAATTGCTTCTACATTTTGCCTTCACATAAAAAAAGAATAAATTATCTTTAAAAAGCAAATTTGGATTTGGATTTTCTCTATTTGCCTAGGCTAGTGATGGGATATTAAATTACCCCCTGCTATAGCTGTTCTTAATTTTTGTGTATCACTATTTAAGACTACAATCTTCTTGGAGTTATACATTAATTCAAAATTTAAAAAATAATTTTCAAATTTTAGATGCGGAGGGGGATTTGTAAGAACTCAGGTAACTAAAATTTGCAAATTTGTAGCTAAGAGACTATATACTTCTCAGATGTGAATTTTATTTGGCTTCTGAAATGTTTTTAAAATCTAAGAAATCCTTAACAATTGAGAGATTTTTACATAAATATCTGAATTTCTGTATTCTTTTGAAAAAAAATGGAAGGGCTTGGTAAGGCGGGTCTTCATTCCTGCATGGTGCTTTTGGCTGCACTTGGGTGCCAGCTGCTCTTTTGGAACAGGCTGTGTGCTCCCCGGGGACACAGTTCCCCCCGGGTCAGCTTCTGTCCCCTACATACCTTCTGATTTCTTAGCCCTTTGGTTTGCAGCTGTTGACTTTGCCGGGTCCCCCTCGTTCCCCATAAGGCACTTCACTGAGTGAGTGAGTGTGCACCTAGTGAGAAAATCCATACTCACTGTCACCCTGACCCCCTAAAGGCATTATAAATGTTGCTGATTATGCAAGAGAATCAAACTGAATTTCCTGAAAGAGAAAATTGAGATACCTGAAAGTATTTTAAATCTTTACATAGAAACATTCTTAATGGTGATGAAAATTGGTTTTGGGACAAAAAGCTTAGAAATCACAATGGCTTGTGGTTCTATAAAAGGCTGCAGTACATAAATAGATATGTAATATCTGTGGTATTAAAATTTCATGGGTTAAGGGAAGGAATTAGGAAAAATAATTAAAGGGTGCTGAGGGGGTGATATGAAATTTAAAAAGCTGAGAAGCACTGAAATAGACCAAACACTGAGGACCAAGGACTCGGAAAGACTAGGGCCTGGTTCAGTATTTTCCTGTCACATGCGGCTCCTTCTGTTGGGAAAAACCCTGAATAAATATATAAAGAAAATAGTAATCAAGTCAAAGTAGAGACATTGCCTTCAATCCAGATGCACAGAACACTATCTGATCCAACTGCAAAAATAAACAGGCATGTATTTTCTTGTATTCCCAGCTTTATTGAGATATAATTGACATTCAGCATTGTGTAAGTTGTTGGTGTACAACATGATTGGCTGCACAGACACATTATGAAATTATTACCACAATACGGTTAACGCCTCCATCACCTTGCATAATTACCATTTTTGTGTGTTTGTGATGAGAACATTTAATATCCACTTTCTAGCAACTTTCAAGTGTATAATGTTAACCATAGTCACCATACTGTACACATTAGTCCTCAGGACTCATTCGTCTTGTGACTGGATGTTTGTTCCCTGTGACCAACATCTTCCCATTCGCCCAGCCCCGGCCTTTTGAAGCCACCATTCTACTCTCTGTTTCTCTGAGTTCAGCTTTTCAGATTTCACATGTAAGTGGACTCAGTATTTGTCTTTCTCTGTTGGACTTATTTCACTTGGCATAATTCCCTCAGGTCCATCCATGTTGTTGCAAATGACACATTTTCTTTTATGTGGCTGAGTAATAATATTCCAGTTACATGCCACACTTGCCTCATCCACTCAGACATTGGACACTGAGGGTGTGTCCATGCCCTGGCTGTTGGGAATCACGCTGCAATGAACATAGGAGTGCAGGTGTCTCTGCGGCATTGATTTCATTTTTTGGGGGTACATACCCAGAGGTGGGATTGCTAGATCGCATGGTAGAAAAGCGGGGTAGAACAGGGATTTTAACGTCACCGACATAGCTGTAAATTGCTGCAGCATGCCCATGTCGGGAGAGCAGTGTGATAACTGCCTGACAAACTGCACGCGCGCCTGACCTCTGACCCTGTGAGTTCTGTGTGAGAAACTTGTGCCTTTGTTCAGAAAGTTGCATGAGCGATAGTGTACATAGAAGCATTGTTTGTGATGTGAGTGACGAAACCTAGATATCTGTTTCTGGGGAATTGGGTAAACTGTCCTAAACCTATTGACTAGGAGTCTTAAAATACTTAAAATGAACGAGAACTCCTTTTATCAACATGTATAAATCTTAATGCCTAATGTTAAGTGGGGAAAAATGCCACAACTGAATATAGAAAGCATGATACCATGTGTGAGCTTAAAAATGCACATTAAACAATACTGTATATCGTTCTTAGTACAAACATGCATAGTAAAAGTCTCATCCATGCACAGCCAGGATGCTTCACTGCTACAGAACAGTGGCTAATTGGGTCATAACTATTTATAATGCTTTATTTCTTGAAAGGAAGGAAGGAAGTCAGGAAGGAAGGAGAGATTAAAACAAACATGACAAAATATTAATTTGCTAAATATAGGTAGTGGGTATGTGAATGTTTGTTACTTTATGTACATTTTGGTGTGTTAAATCTTTAGAAAAATTTAAAAACTCAAAATAACACATTTTAAAGTACTGTATGGGTCCAGGAATATGTAGAAATTTTCTCAGTCTGGTAAGTGGTAGCTAAAAAGAAAGAAAACAATCTTATATTCACTGATGAAAATATTACAACTAAACCAAAGTTCTTACTACCAAGTTGCTCCCCTAGTCAAAGCAATATGATGAGAGAAAGAAATAAGAATTGTATATATTGGAAAAGAAAAGCCCCAAATGTTGCTATTTTCTATCTAGAAATTCCAAAGAATAGAATAAACATACTTCCAACGAGCAAGAGTACTCAGGAAAATGGCTAAAGGGAAGTTTGAAGTTTATTAATCAGTAGGGTTTTTTTCCTGCATTACCTATAACCAATTAGAAAATGTAATTAGGAAAAAAAGTAATCTCAAGAGCAACAAAAACATAAATGCCTAGGATTTAAAGAAGACGTGCCCAAGGGCTGTTGAATGAAAGTTATTACACTTTACGGAAGGACATGAACAGTGGCCCACGTTAATGGAGAGAGGCTCGATTTAAACTACCTGTTGTTGCAGAACAAACCACTCCAGTACCTGGGAACTTAAAACAACAGTGACTTATTTTTTCCTCGGGATTCCATGAGTTGGCAATGTGTGTGGTTCTTCTGTTGGACTCAGTCGAGATCATGTCTGTGGCTGTGGGCTTGCCTGGAGGGCTTGCCGGAGCTGAGGGTTCAGGGTGGCCTCACCCGGTCAGATGCAGGCTGCACAGCTGTTGGGGCGCCGTGGCCCTTCGTCGGGGGCTAGACTGGGTCCCTTCACAGCCTGCTGCACCCAGGGTGCCCAGAGAGGAGACAGAAGTTTCGAGGCTTGCTAAGGTCTGGCATCAGACCTCGGTATAATTATGCCACTTTCTGTTGGTCAAAAGAGGGACAAGCCATCACAGATTCAGGGAGTAGAGAAATGGACAGCACCCCTAGACTGAAAGAGCATCAAAGAGAAATTTCAAAATTCCTGGGATGGGAGAAATTGCAGTTACTATCACTGAACAGGAAGACTCAAGGATATAATGATGTAAATTCTCTTCTAAATAACATAAAGTTGAATTCAACCCAATACAAATCGATATGATACTTTTTGTGGAACGTAATGGACATAAAGTTGAATTGGAAGACAAAAAATAGTCAAGAGAAATTCCAAACAGAAAAACAAGGGGAGCTTGAACTGTAAGATATCAAAATTTACTAAAGCTTCATAATTAAAGCAGTGTGGTATTGGTGCAAAGATAGGTAAATAAATCAGTTTTGTTTTTAAGAATGAATCAAGGAAAAGAACCATAAACAAGTTGAATTTTTTAATTAGGTATTTCAAACCAGTGAGGGGAAATTTCAATCAGAATTAATGAATATCCTTTTCAAAATCAAGTTAAATCTATGCTTTACACAATGCACAAAAGTATACTCAGATGGTACCATAAAAGTATTGAGAACATAATTGGAAAAATGTTCTTTCAGTTTATAGAGTATAAAGGAAAAGACTAATGGATTTACTGTAAATAGATTAAAACCTTCTCTACAATGATGAACAAAGTGAAGACTCAAGAGAGAGGCTGGAAGGAAATATTTGAAAACCTTTTAACAAGGAATTAATATTTAAAATGTATTAATAGTTTCTATAAGGCAATAAAAAGAAGCAATAGGAGAATGGAGAAATAATTTAAGCAGACAACACAGAAAAACATCATTCAAGTGACCTACATACATACACAGATGCCCAGCTTCACTAATAATCATGTAATGCAATTTAAAGCAATGAGATCTTTTTAAAAATCTTTTACAACCAATTTGGAAAAGCTTTAAGAGTGATTCTATTCAGCAATTACTCTTGAAAGCAGATAGTCTTATACACTGCTAGTGTACATTCTTAAAATATGTTTGAAGGTTATTAGACAATTTCTTCAAAGTTAAAAAAATTACATTGTAATTCCAGCTTCAAAATCTATACTTGATAGAGAAACTTACACAGGCACAAAAGATGCACATACAGTGCTCATGGCAGCACTGTCTAGAATCATAAAACATCACCCATCTAAATTTCTATTTGTAAGTTAATAAACAACTCATTGCTAATTTGTTCTGTAGAATAACATGAAGCTGTAAAAAAATGAATATTCATGTGTATTGAATATATCAAGTAAAAAAAATGTAGTCACAGAACAATAGATGTTGATCCCATTTATGTAGAATGAAAAAATTGAATATTTGTATATTTACATATTTATTCAGGTGAACAAATAGAAAAAATATTGAAGTTATTACCTCTGGGGAGAAGAGGAAAGAAGAGAGTGAAAGCATGCATTTTTAACATTATAATCTGTATAAATTTTTTACTGCTTATATATTTTACAAAGAGAATAAGTACATATATTATGGTGTAATTTTTGAAAGAAGCAGAATAAAATGCATTATTATTTCATAGATTTTCATCAAGTTCTAGGAAGCTCCTTAGACAATGACAAGGGAAGTGAAGACTGGAAGTGTTTTCACAAAAGAAAATGTTAAAGAAACTGAAGGTATTTTGCTTAAGGAAAAGAAAACTTAATTTGCTCCAGGGAACAGAGCGATAGCCAGTGGGTGAGAATCCCAGAGGCAAATTCAAACTTTCTAACCATTGGAGATGCTCAGATGTGAACAGGGCTGCTCTGTAAGGCAGTGTGAGCTTCTGTCACTGGTAGACTTGAACAGAGACAGGGCGACCACTTGTTAGATTTATTTTGGAGGCCATGACTGTATTGGTGGGTAGGGGAAGAAGCCAGTTAAACCTCAGGATCTGGGTAGAGGAAGGTGCACATGATCCAAATGAATTATTTTAGGTGATGTCAGTAATGAAGTCATCATAACATCTAGCTGGATGAGCATAGGTTTATGAGAAAATTCTTGGAATTTCACTCTCACATGTAGACAGAGAAATTCTCTATTTTAAGTTTTAGATCCTTTACTATCAAAGACTAGAAGCATCTACTTATACGAACTTCATATTTTATTGCAGACCTGTTCAATCAGAATCTGCATTTTCATGAGATCCACAAGTGATTCCTTTCATGACTTTGAGAAGCACTGGTTTATCCAACTATTCATGAAACTCTTATTCCTGAGCCTTTGAAACCCAAATAAAAAGAAACAACCCATCTCGTGAAGACAAAAGCCCAAATCGTTAGTTTTTATTATTATTGCCGATAACCAGGAAGAAATGATAATAAGAGAGAAAATGACCATATACATATATATAGGTATATATGTATATCTATGTATGTGTGTATAGGTATATATGTGTATATAGTACATACACATACACATAAAAACACATAAGACCTAAACCTAACTCTTTCTAGCTATCAGTTTTAGTGGGTGGCCTTTGACTGTTTTCACCTTTTTTTAATTTTTGCATTTTTATTTGTGTACATGAGTAACCCAGAATTCTTTTTATTTTTTTATTTTTAGCTAAGTACAAGACTTAATTTTTAATTTTTTTCAGCCTTAAGTGTGTGTTTTATTTTTTGTTTCTAAATTGCAGTTAAGCCCAGCCAGAGTGGCTCAGGTAGTTAAGCATTGTCCTGTGCACCTATGCACCGAAAGGTTGCTGGTTCGATTCCTGGTCAGGGCACATACTGGTGTGGCAGGTTCGATCCCCTGTTGGGGCATTTACAGAAGGCAGCCGATTGATGTTTCCCTTTCACATGGATGTTTCTCTTCCTTTCCCCTCCCCTCCCCTCCCCTCCCCCTCTCCCTCAAGCATGCCCTCAAGTGAGGACTAAAAATAAATACATAAATTACAGTTAACATACAATATTATATTAGTTTCAGGTGTACAACCCCGTGTTTTTATTTAAAGACATTTATATGACTTATAAAGTGATCACCCTAATAAATCTAGTACCTGTCTGAAACCATACACAGTTATAAAATTATTAACTATATTCATTTTGCTGTACTTCGCATCCCCATGACTATTCTGTAGCTACCAACTTATACTTCTAAATCCCTTCAACTTTTTCACCCCTCCCCCTAACCCCTCTCCAATCTGGCAAATGACAAAATGTTCTCTGTGTCAATGAGTCTGTTTCTGTTCTGCTTGCTCTTTTTTTTCCCTCTTACATTCCGCACATAAGTGAAATCATCTGGTATTTGTCTTTCTCTGTCTGACTTAGTTTACTCAGCGTAATACCCTCTAGGTCCATCCATGTTGTCACAGATGCAAGATTTCATTCTTTTTTATGGCTGAGTCATATTCTGTTTTGTATGTGCATCACTTCTTCTTTATCCACTCATCTATTGATGGGCCCTTAGATTGCTTTTATATCTTGGCTATTGCAAATAATGCTGAAGTAAACATATGGATGTATATGTCTTTTCAATTTGGTATTTTGGGTTTCTTTGGATAAATACGCAAAAGTGGAGTTACTGGGACCTTTTTTTGTCTCTTGTTATATAGCTTTTGTTTTAAAGTCTATTTTGTGTGGTATAAGTATTGCTATCCCATCTTTTTGTTTTGTTTTCATTTTTATGAAATGTCTTTTCCCATCCCTTTACTTTTAGTCTGTGTGTGTCTTTTGATCTGAATTGATTCTTGTATACAGCATATGTATGGGTCTTGTTTTGTTATCCATTCAGTCACCATATGTCTTTTGATTGGAGCATTTAATCCATTTGCATTTAAAATAATTGTTGGTAGATATGTATTTATTACCATTTCATTATTCATATTTAAAATTTTTCTTCTTAAAGATGATCCTGTAACATTTCTTGTAATACTGGTTTGGTGGTAGATGAACTCCTTTAGCTTTTTCTTGTCTGGGAAACTATCCTTCAATTTAAAAAACAACAACTTTAATTTATTGGGGTGACATTGATTAATAAGATTATAATAAAGGTTTCAAATGTACATTTCTATGATACATGATTTATATATTGCATTGTGTGCCCACCACCTAAAGTCAAATCATCTTCAGTCACCATATACTTGGCCCCATTTAACCTTTACTACCTATCACCTACCCCTTCCCTCTGGTAACCATCATACTATAGTCTGTGTTTATGAGTTTTAGTTTTATATCCTACATATGAGTGAAATCATATGGTTCTTAGCTTTCTCTGAGTGACTTATTTCGCTTAGCATGATATGCTCAAGGTCCACCCCTGTTGTTGCAAAGGCTGTATTCCATCCTTTCTTATGGCTGAGTAGTATTCCACTGTATACATGTACCACATCTTCTTTATCCAATCATCTATTGAAGGACACTTTGATTGTTTCCATGTCTTGGCCACTGTGAGTAATGCTGCAGTGAACATAGGGGTGCATATATCTTTGCGAATGAATGTTTTCAGGTGGATACCCAGAAGAAGGATTGCTGGGTCAGATGGTAATCTTTGTTGTAGGTTCTTACTTTTCATCACTTTGAATATTTTGTGCCAGTCCCCTCTGGCTTGCAAATCAGCTAAAAGTCTTATGGGAGCTCCTTTGTAGGTAACTAACTGCCTTTCTCTTGCTGCTTTTAAGATTCTCTCTTTGTCTTTAGCCTTTGCCATTTTAATTATGATGTGTCTTGGGATGGGCTTCTTTGGATTCATCTTGTGTGGGACTCTGAGCTTCCTGGACTTGTCTATTTCCTTTGTCAGGAAAGCTTTCTATCATTAGTTTTTCAAATAGATTTTCAATATCTTGCTCTCTCTCTTCTCCTGACATCCTCATGATGCAAATATTGGTACATTTGAAGTTGTCCCAGAGACTTCTTATACTATTCTCACTTTATGGATTTTTTTTTTCTTTTTGCCGTTCTAATTGGGTGTTTTCTGCTTCCTCATATTCCAGATGGCTGATTTGATTCTCTCCTTCATCTGCTTTACCATTGATTCCCTGTAAATTGTTCTTCATTTTAGTTAGTGTATCCTTCATTTTTGACTGGTTCCTTTTTATGGTTTCCATGACCTTTTTTACGCTGTTGAAGTTCTCAGTAACTTCCTTGAGCATCCTTATAACCATTGTTTTGAACTCTGTATCTGGTAGTTTGCTTGCCTCTATTTCATTTAGTTCCTTTTCTGGAGATTTCTCCTGTTCTTTTATTTGTGGCCTGTTTCTTTGTCTCCTCATTTTGGCTCCCTCCCTGTGTTTATTTCTATGTATTAGTTAGAGCTACTATTTCTCCCGGACTTGGTAGAGTGGTCTTATGTAGTAGGTGTCCTGTAGGGCCTAGTGGCACAGCCTCCCCTTTCACCCAAGCTGTGCCCCTGTGTGGGCTTTGTGCACTTTCCTGTTGTAGTGATTCTTGATTGCTATTGGCACAGCACTGGGAGAGACTGACCCCCAGGCTGATCAGTTTTGAGGACCGGCTACTACTACAACAGAGGGGCTGCTGTGCAGGGCCCAACCCCATAGAGCAGGACTCACTTCAGTTGGGCTTTGTTGCCCACCAAGTTCATCCCTTGAGTGTGTTGCTTATAGAGATGGTTGGGTTGTATTACGGTTGTGGTCTGAAGCTATCTACCAGGTGCAGTGGCTCTGGGGTCTCCTGGGAGGTGCAAGATCAGCCACAGTCTGTGCTCTGTCAGAGCCACCAGGCGTGAGCTACAGAGCAGTCTGCAGATGGCTGCTACTTCTGCTGGTCCTCAAGGTGCCCAGGTGCTCAGCTGTGAACTGAGTCTGGCTGCCTCTAGTGCCAAGCCTGGGGCCACTTAGCCAGAGGTCTGGAGTATGCAGAGGCCAGATGCTGCTTGCTTGAGAGATTTTAGGAAAGTCTGAAGCATGAGCCAGGAGACACGGTTTGTATAGAAAAGCCACTGGAAACAGCATGGGTGGGCTTGTGGGCTGGGTGGGGCAGGGTCTCAGGGAATCACCGGAGCAGACGAACAGTGGGAGCCAGGTTGATGGAGACTCAGTTATGGGGCCCACCTGCCAGGTCTGTGGGAGGAGGTGTTGGCAAAGGAACAATGGCCTCTGCTAGCAGTTCGAAAGCCAGACAATCAGTTTCTCCCCGTAGGTCCCTGGCGTCTTTTGAGCTGCTGCCCCAGCCCTAGAGCTCAGAGATAGTGAGTCCCAGTAAGTCCATGTGGGGGCCCTTTAAGAGGAGCTGCCTGGGACTCTAGAAGCCCTTCTTCTCTCTCAGCCTCAGTACTCACTGGCTTTTACAGCCAGATGTTGTGGGGGCTTCTCTTCCCAGCACTGGAACCCTGGTCTGGGGGCTCTGATGTGGGGCCAGAACCTTTGCTCCTCAGGGGGAACCTCCATGCCCGAGATATCCCTCCCAATTTTTCTCCGCCGCATGTGGGTGTAGAAGCAGCTCATTCAGCGTGCCCACGCCGCCTCCCACTCTCGGTGTGGCTTCTCTAATCCTCCCTTGTAGGACTCTGTTCAGCTAGATTTCAGGCGCTTCTGAATGATGGCTGTTCTGTAGTTTAGTTGTGATTTTGATGTGGTTGTGGGAGGTTGCGAGTACCGTATTTACCTACACTACCATCTTTCCAGGGCCTCCTGTTTTACTTTTTAGAGACTAGCTCACCTCTCTCTCCACAGGGGAGTAGCACTCTCGATTTAATTAAACACTGAATAGAAGAAGGTGAGCATCTTGGAGAATTTTCTTGTATCTTTCAGCTGCTGTTACATAGGACATCTTTAATGTTGTATGCTACATTTTATAGCTTATTAAGAATTATTTCTATTGTTTTTAGCATATTAATGGGGTTTTAAGGCTCAATTTCTTAATCTTTATTTACTAGGCTTTGGGAAATTTTCCCCCACATCAAAATTATTTGGCGCAGGAGGGTTGTGGAAGGAGGTGACTCTGAAAGAAGAGTGAATAAAGCTTCCCAGTAGTTGGAAAGATTCTGATGATCAGCTAAAGCCTTAGCAAAGACATATGGGCTTTCGATTTATTTTACTATATACATTTCTCGAATCATTTTGTTTTTTCACTTGTGTGCAAAGGCATTTAATGGAAAATAATGAATTCGGCAGTATATGGGGACATCACAGTTAAACCTTTTGCTGGACCTTCACAAAACATTGCTTTTCATAAACTGTTTTCTTAACAAGTCATGTTGCTGCTCAGTGGGATTTGCAGAGTTTAGAGCGATTTCCACCCAACTGGCCCCAGATGGAAAATACACTCTTGAAATTGGATGGTTTTTTAAGTGTAGCTCTCTACAGCCTTCTCAAAGGAAAAAAAAAAGCTTGAACAGAATTCATTTAGTAGATGGCCTATAATTTCCCCCAGCATCCCACGTATTTAGATGTTTTTGCTTTTGGCAGTGGAATTTTTCTAATTTAATTAACTCATTAGCGTAAGCAGATGACACAGTGTGAAAATTCTTTTCCCTAGTCAGTTATCTAAATATTCTTCCAATCCACTGGGGTTATGTGCACAACTTATTTATTTTTAAAAGTTACTTATTTATCTATTTTATTTATACACTGAATTCCCCTTAAGAGTTCATGGGCAACATGTAGACATTTCATGTAATGAACTAGAAACGTTTCTAAATTGATAAATGGAGAAGGGGCAGAGGAGGGAACTAAACAGCAGGGAAAATCTTTCCGAAGAAAGACTGGGAGAGAAAGAACAGATGGTGGAGAAGAGCAGCCAGGGCTGAAATGCTTTTCCTGGTCCAACCCCTGCCGCTCTCCCTTGGTTTTTAGTTCAGACACTAAAAATGTAGCAATAGTTTGTGTCTGGAAATCAGCTGGAAATACTTTGAATCACAGTAAAGGCAAGTTTTCCAGGATTATCCAAGTGGAATGTGAATTTCCTTTATGCTAAAATCATTCGTTCACCTTTTCTGTTATCTTTTTACTATGAATATAGAAATCATTGCTCCCTCTTAGGTTTTAAACTTCCTTGACATTTGAGGATGTGTACTTCACACCTTCCTTTCATTCTCTCTTTCCTCTTTCCCTCCCTCTTCTCTCACCCCCGCCCTTCCCCTCTCCTTCCCTTCCCTCCCCTCCTCCTTCCCATCCCCTCTCTTCTCCTTTCCTCTCTTTAGGGCCTGACACAGGACATGGGACAAAATGGATATTGAATAAATATTACTGAATTCTGAATGAAAATAATTCTGCTGAGTTATATCTAACAGTCATCGAGCATCTTCAATAGGATTTTAAAACAGGCATCATTTTAATCCTCAGAGCAATTTCCTTAAGGTGATCTGCTGTTATTATTATCTTAATTTTATCCAAGAGGAAACTTAGGCCAAGATATTACATTAGGCTCAAGGTCACTAAAATTGCTCAAGGTCACAGGATTTTTCTGTTGAATAATTTAACTTAGGATGTCCAGGATGCTGCTACCCAGATGATGGTGACCTGGGATGATCAGGCTCGATGGAGCTCAAGCAGGGTTGGGGAATGTCTTTGTGTCTGTGCTAAGAGAGAAACACAACCCCCAGTTTCTATAGCAAATAACAAGTACAGTGGCACCTCGGTTTTCGAACATCTCCGTTGATGAACATTTCGGTTTTCGAACACGCCTCGGAAATCGAACACGCCCTGTGGCTTCCGCTAAGGGCAAGGTCCCGAGGCCTCCTGTCTGCTGGTCCCTCAGTTTTCCAACGTTTCAGAACTTGAACGGGCTTCTGGAACGGATCACATTCGAAAACCGAGGGACCACTATATTGGGTACTAGAAAGTGATGACACTGATTTGGGCACTTTAAACAGGTGGATTTTAGGGCATGTGAATTATATCTTGGTTTTTAAAAGATTTAAAAGATAAGGGAAATTACTGGATTTTGGACATTTTAGAGGTCCCAAGAGTTTTCCCTGTCCTCCATTCCCAAGGAACTTAGTTGAAACTAGTATCATTTTTTTGACTGTTTCGGTTTTCAAAGCTGCGTGTTGACCAATGCCAAGGTCTCCAGACGCAGACTTTGCTGTGCCCCTGGCTCTCCTTGTTGCAGGTGCCATTTACCTGGAAGGGACCATGGGCAGTGATTCTAAGGGGTCTGTTCAGCTTTTAGCTCATCAGCTCTCAGCTACTGAACAGCATCCAGGGTGAGAGGTTTAATAAACGTGAGCTAATGAAACCATTTTTTAAAACCAGTTTTCATCATCGTGCAAAAATTTTCTCTATTTCAAAGGAGAAAGCTGTTGTCACAGCCCTGAGAGAGTTTCCAGCCATGAGTTTTCCTGGCAAGTACGGACACGGCGTTTGGGGAGTGTGCTAGCAGTCAGTCTTCCCAGTCAGTTTCAGGGGCTGTTAGGGTTGAAATAAGCACTCGATGGTTGAAAATCACGAGTTGGTAATTTTTTATACTTGTGTCCAGAATGGAGATGGCAGTTTTCTGTCAACTCAGAGTGCGTGTGCATACATGTACACGTGCACTCACACGCACACTCAGACACACATGCGCATACACGTGCACGCTTCCACACACACCTTTACCTCTATACTTCATGAATGGATGTAGCACTTGCAGGTTATTGAGCCCATGTATCTTCCAGAAGGAAACTGGTGTGTGTGTGTTTAAAATGTAAGGTGAGCCCTCTGCATTTCTTTACATGGGCTTAGTAGATGGGGGTGAAAAGATATTAATACAAGGCTGACAGGAGTTGCTAACATTCTGTTTGGTAGCTATAAGCTAATCTTACAAATTCATAATTGCTGCTGTTGGCACTTTGAAACGAGAGCAAGGTGCCCACAGTGGAGAGCAGTGGGCAGGAAGGAGGGAGAGGGATTGGGAGCATTTGGGTCGTGGTTTTCTGCCCCACTTGTCCTTAGGACTGGCTGCTTGTTCCCTCATTCTCAGTTACGGCCTCACTCCGAGTTTCTGCGCTATCTGCACATTAATTTGGAATCTAGATTTGATAGTTCTGTCTTCATTCACCATGAGTTTCTGCACAAGGCAAGACCAGCAGGACCGTCAGTGAGCCTGAGAGTGGGGTGCGGGGTAGGAAGGTGCTGATTTAGATTGTGTGTATCTAACATTTATCTTGTTTGGCCTCAGAGTGTGCAGATGAAGAACTGCTGTTAGCAGTGACTAAAGGAAGGCACTTGCTGCAGCCAAGAGCGGCGTGTCCCTCCGCCCTTGAGAAAGGGAAGGAGATGAAGAGAGGGGGATTACCTTCCCCTCAAACTGGCGCTCGGTGGCTGCGTGTTGGAGTCTTTCTGGGATCTTAGAGTAATGACGAGTGGGTCACACTCCCAGTGATCCTGATCGACTTGGTCTGGGATGGGCCTCAGTGACTCTTCAGGTGCCCTGAATATGCAGCAGGTTTGAGAACCACTCCTCTAAGCAACGGTTGCCAACCCTGGCTGTTGTTACCACACTCTGGTGCCTGGGGTCTGTGTCCCTAGAGATCCTGCTGGTCTGCAATGGGGGCCTGCTTGTTGGTGTGTTATACAGGCTTCCAGGTGATTCTATGGAGCAGCCAGTGTGGGGGGCTGCTCAGTTGTCTTGCCAGGGACAGGAAATTGGCTGCCCTTTTGATTTGTCTGTGTCACATTCAATTCTGAAATTATTCTTTATGGGATTTCCAGGAGCCAATGTTGTGGGTGCTGAGGGGATACCGCCAGTGAGATTGACACGATCTGTTCTCTGGATGTTAAGGAAACTGCAGACAATCATCTTTTACCTTGTTTGTGACTTAATAAAGCCGACTGAAAAGTATCTTGAATCTAGATGTAGAAGGACTTTTTCACACGTGGTCTCATTGGAGCCACACAGTAACCTGGGGAGAGCAGATTAGGAAATGTCGATGCACAGAAGTTAGAGAACATGCTCAATTTACATGGCAAAGTGGGCTGGGAGCCAAACCTTCCAATGTTTTTTGGCTCTACCATGTTTCAACATTTCTTCTGCCACTACTATTAAAATTTCATAGCAGGAGTGGGGAGTGGGGAAAGCTATTCTCAGAATGTGTGTGTGTGTAAGTGTGCATGTGTGAGTGTGAGAGTGTGTGTCTGCGTGTGTGTGACTGTGCATGTGAGGAAATGTGCCTTTGAGATTTTATCGAAAGATGTTATTTAATTACTGAAAATTATATAGTTTGTTAATAAAGTCCGGAAAAAAATTCCTGACATCTCCAGGAATATTAAGGGCTCTGTCTACCACTGAGAGGCCATTAATTCTCTTTAATTTTCTTCAGTATCACTGACCATCATTCAAAAATAGATGCTTAATATCCTGTCTTCCTTTAGCTCCCATACAGGGAGGAAGAGGCTTCCGCCCATCACTCAGAGGCAGGTGTGTGTTCTTTGTAACCAAGATAGTGAGGAGCCGCCAGAAAGACACAAACACAATGGGTTATGGGACTTTGTAAGTGTAGGTAGGGCCTAAGCGGTACTTTTTAGGTTGATAATAGTTTTAAAATCATGACAAAATCTTTCATTTGAGGCTTGGGTATGTCTGTACGTTTGGCTAAAAGTAATTTCAGTGCTATGAATGTGTATAGCATCTCTTCGCTTTAGGAATATTATATTGCTGCCCTGCTCTTTGTGTCACGAAAGCAGTTGTAAACATTCCTTCATTTATTCATTCATACAAACAGCAAATGCTCATTCGGGGTGTGCCGTGTTGGTATGCATAAGGCATTGTACTATCTAGGAGAACATGGACATCAAATACTGTCCCTTCTCTCCAGGAACTTAGGCTTGGAGAGCTTTATTTCACACGGCTCACAAGAAGGAAGCCAGGACTTGTGCAAGGGAAGCTGGCTGCATGTCCAAAGGTATCTCCATGGGGCATGCATCAATTGTTGTCAAGCTTGGAAATGAGAAACTACTCTAGGTATTTCAAACAGAGAGGGATTTGCTGAATGAAATTTGTTGTGAAGCTGTTGGAAGGGCTGGGAGAGCAAAAGGCATAATAAGGTGGTGGTGGTCAAAGCCAGGGAAGCTGCGGCTCCTTTTTTTATGCTGAGCTGTTGGGGGAACCAAGGAAGTTGCTGGAGATTATAGTCAGCTGCTGTTGACGCTGGGCATCTGGAGCTGGAAGCAGAATGGCTTCTGCCTTCCTGTTGCCTTCTGATCTCTCACTGCCTTCTACTGGCAGAATGCAACTTGCCCAGCTGACTAAGAAATCTTGATAAGGTGTAGTTTGCACCTTTTGACCTGTAGTCCAGAAAAGAGTGTAGCGCAGCAAGGTGAGGTGCGTGGCGGGGATGGTGGTGAGATCCAGCAGTGCAGTAACCAGTGGAGAGGGAGAGGAAGAGGGTCTGGGAGCAGCCAGTGACACCCGGAGTTTTCTCTCAGTAGTTTCGACTCAGAAATTTGAGTGTTAGTACACTGAGCTGTGATCAGACCAAAGCTAGCTCTTATGGACTGAAATGATCCCTGAAAATTCATATGTTGAAGCCCTAACCACCAATGTGACTATAGATGGTGATAGGGCCTTTTAGGAGGTAATTAAGGTTGAATAAAGTCTTAAGAGTGGGGGAGGGGCTCATTCCAATAGGACTGGTTAAGAAAAGGGTACACTGGAAGCATGTGTGCAAAGGAAAAGGCCACGTGAGGAGAGAGAGAGAAGGTGGCCAGATGCCAGCTAAGGAGAGATGCCTCATCAGAAACCAACCCCGCAGGCACCTTGGTCTTGAACATCCAGCCTCCAAAACTGTGAGGAAATAAATTTCTATTATTTAAGCCACCTGGCCTGTGGTATTGTGTTATGGCAGTACAAGCTGACTAATATACTAAGCAAATACCTAACTGGTGAGTATAAAGAGTCAGATGCCAAACTGCAAATTTGTACTAAAAATGTAACTTTCCAAAAGATTGCCTGCTTACGTTACTAGTCAGCACATTCCTCTCTCAGAAAACCCAGGTAAGAATCAAATGCAATTGGAAGGTTGCCCAGTGACAGTGTTCTCTGAGCAAGAGTTTGTTGGGTGATAAAAATGCCAGTGTGATACCAAAGTGCCGTTGGGATGTGACATGCTCATTTGCCCCCTAGACCTGCAGTGCTTGCTGGGTAAATGTAAACGTGGGCACTCTTTTCCCCTGATGGTACTAAACGTCGGCCTTCCTGACTTTTCCTTTGTGGATCCCTCCCCTTTTCATGTTGACATGTTCTGGTTGCCACTTTTTTAGGAAGGAGGGTGTTGCTTTGATCCTTTTGTATAACTTTATTTTGATCCTTTCCATGATTGTCTTATGGTTTAATACACACATTTTCAAGCTCTTAGGAAGGGGGTGGCACATACACTTAGACTGAAGTTTGGCCAGGACATACTGCCACAGTTATATAGCCGGTTGCCATGGATCTTGTCCTTCTGATTGGTCAATACCTGCGCTGTATCAGTTGCTAAATGTTTTGAATGTCAATCTCTGCCTCTATAATTGGCACCATAAAGTATGAAAATAAATTGACCAGGTTAAGCTGTTCAGTCAACGGTCCACATGGCAGACTAGGCTATATGAGGACTGTCAAAAGGATCCCTCTCTGTTTCCCCAGATGACAGCCTCACTAGCCTGTTATGGAGGGTAAAATCCACTCACTAGGGTTGCTCCTTGTGAGTTTCATCATATTAACCAGAAGGGATAACCAACATATCTAATATTTAACTCTTACCTTCTATGTGCCAGGCACTGCTCTCTGAATGTACCATCTCATAATCATCAGACTCACCTCACGGTGAAGAAGGTCGTACTATTGATGTCATATTATAACTGAATCAACTGAAGTAGGTCCAATAATGTTTTAGTGTTACCAACTAGTTAGGAGGAAAGTAGAGAAACCCTAAGATTAAATATTGTGTTTAGAACAAACAAGTTCCCTTGACCTACAAGACCCTGTAGGATAGAATTTTGCTCACACTCTTTCTAGCTTACTTTGTTTTGAGGAACTGGTCTCTGTTCTGGGACACACAAAGCTTTCCCAGCTCCTTCCCAGCAGAAAGACTGGTCTCTCTACCTGGCATGCTGATGTCTTTACCTTTATTTTTACATGGCTGGCTGTCATCTTTACCATACTATTTAAAACATTCCCCCCTCCATTTGCTTGACACTGTTATGCCACCTACTGAGGACATTTCCTTCAGATCAGGTACCTATCACGTTTGGAGTTGTTTGCTTTTTTCTTTTCTATATCCTCGCGTTTGAGTTTTCATGAAGACAGGAACCTGGTCTCTCTCAGATGGCTGAGGGCGCGGAGCACTAAGTACTGGTCCTCCATAGTAGTCAATAAATAACGCGCTAAATGTCAGAGGATTATATATTGTGACTTACCGCACCCCAAGGCTCTTTGGAATAAGACTTAGGAGGGCATGTTTTTGATGCAGGGGGAAATCTCAGTGCCTGAGTAGTCTCTCTAGCTGGACTCATTATTACAGAGAGTATTCTGAGCTCCCAGTACAGTCAGTCATTGAGATGAGGAGGGGGTTGCAAATGGGTGGGGACAGCGGAAAGTGGGAAAGATCCGCCCCTAAAAAATTTTAGTTGACTAGTAGTTTTACCCATAGTAATAGTATAGAGCTAACTTAGTTCTGAAAAATGCTTCTGAGAGTTGGTTTTTAAATACTAGGCTCTACTAAAAAGCAAATACTATGAACTTACTATATTTAAAGAATCATCCTAGGTGATGATAGTGATTAATAAGATAAGTCCCTAAGAAAACTTGGGAGGGAAAGAAATCATTGCCAAATGGAGTGACTAGGCAGGTATTGTGGAGGAGATGGGAGCCTAGCCAGGCACTGGAGCAAGGGGAGGAATAGACCAGATGGAGGTGAGAGGTGTGATCGAAAGCGTGGTCTCAGGAATGTGCCTAGTGTGTTTGGGATTGTAAAGACTTGTTGGCAGGAAGTAGACCATGAACATGATGTTGAAAAATTTGGATTTTATTCTGAATTCAGAATGGACTTCTAGGAATTTCTGAGTGGACCAGTAATGGATTAAAATTAGTGTTTCTGAAAAATAAGAGATGGAATGACTCAGATGGAGGAGGGAGCCAATGGCTGGAAAAGAGTTCCAAGTTTCCTACAATTGACTATGATTTGGGCAGACCCTGTCTGGGGCACAGCTGTGTCTACTCTCTTCCTGACAGGGGAGACCAAGAGAAAGAGTCCACATGTTGTGTGTGGGCTGTGACATAGGGTCCATTGCCTCCTCTTCAGAGTCGCAGCAGTTGAGAGAGTTGTAAAAAATATTTCTTTTCAATTTTATTGAAAACTGATTGGTATGGCATTTTATGAAGCTCAGTTCCTCTGTATCAGCAGGACAATGGCTCTGTGTTTTGTGCAGATTAGGAACATTTCTGTATCTCAGAGTATGTTCTGAACATCAAAGATGTTAAATTATGTCAACTAGTATTTAAGGTTAACCAGTTTTTAATGTAATCTGTGTATAATTACAACTTACATACTTGTAAGTTATGTCATTGCCTTTAAACCATTTTAACATACTCCATTTGATTGCTGTTGATTGCAGTTGAGAAACATGGATTTTAGAGGCCCAATGACTTGTTCAAGGTCACTTGGTTAATAGGTAGGAAAGCCTGGGCTCAAACACATTTCTTTTACTTCAAACCTTTTACATCTCAGTGAAAACTGGGAGCTAGTGCTTAATAAATATGATCATCCTTACTCACCCGAATACTTAATAGTTTTAGAACAAGCAATCTCAGGGAGTGCAGGGATTAACTATATCGCATATGGTAGAATGCAATAAGTGTTCAAACACTCATTGACAATAATGATGTCATCTACCATTCTTGCTGAATCAACCTGTCCCGAAGGAAGTGTATCTTATAATGTTCGTCAAATATGTTTAAATTAAATATTTTTAAATCAAATATTGACAGGAATGTTCATATTTCAGCTTTTCACCATTGGGTTTGGGCCTCAATAACTCTTAGTTATGGAGTGTGGTTTTGTCAGTTTGATCTCACGGAATTTGCAGACAGCATCTATGTGCACAGAAACAGAATGATTCTGGCTGATAGAGGACTGGTGTGGAGCAAGTGTGGCATGAAATGGACTGTTTGCTTTTTTCCACAGTCTGCTGATTCGACCTGCAAACCCATTCCCCAACACCATGAGCAAAACCTATAAAAACACAGGGGCCTCCATAAAGATGACTCTGACATTTGCAAGCCGGAGAGGTCTTTGGCTTTGAGAGAGCCCAGTTCTATACTTATTACTTGTTCTGGGTATTTTTGGCTTCCACACTTGTTTCTGGTTAGAAAGTTAAAAACAAGGGTCTAAACACTGTTCACTTGGATAGTGAAAAACCTGTTCACTTTTTGCAGTGACCCTGGAAACAGAAGGGGAGTTCTTATAAATCACAAAGGAAAATAAATAACTTCACCCATGGAGGGAAAGAGACAGCTTGAGAAAAGGGACTTTGGAAAAAGGCTGTCTCTAGACAGCAGTCTCGTGGTAAGTACTAAATATTCATTTACCACTCTATATGTTTTGGCTTAAAATGCATTATTCTTTGACTGTTATTTCCTGAACCCTGTGCTTTTGAAACCTCTATTCCAGTTACCCCATTAGCAGTATCCCCTGGGATTTTGTTTCATTTATTTTTTACAGAGTCAAAAGCCAGTAAATTATTGGAATGTTTGTATAGTGTCTTAATAGGCAAATGTCAT
The DNA here is from genome assembly GCF_054644295.1 of Miniopterus natalensis. NCBI lineage: Eukaryota > Metazoa > Chordata > Mammalia > Chiroptera > Miniopteridae > Miniopterus > Miniopterus natalensis. The sequence goes on from NC_142088.1 coordinate 69,752,406, forward strand.
AATCTGTCAACATTATATATAATTACATTAATTCCAGCCGAAGTAGACTTTAACCTATACAAAAACACTACTGTACAGCTGATGCCAAGTGCTGAGCCTATATATAGTTGTTCCATCACCCATTTATCTTAACTTTGGGGGTAAGTTGAACAAGAATTCAATAGAGCTTCAAATATTGAAGAGCGAAGAAACTCTGAGATCTTCTTAGGTATGTAAATTAGTTTAATTGTCCATTAAACTTTCTTCTAAATGTTTTCATGCCGATGGGCATCGTTCTTAACTACCTGGCTGGGTTTGCTTTGTGTATGAGAATCTGATTTGTCCAAGAAAATAGACCAAGTCACTGGTTTCCGAGAGCTGGGCACCCTTTCACAGTCCGAGCTAAGATGCGCGGGTCACGCCTTCTGTCCTATGATGTGTGTGAACAGAGCAAGGAATCAGAGCAAACGCGTCCCTCCCTCCCCTTTTGCTCATGTACTGAGATAGAAATCAGCTTAGCTCCTTTGTTTGCATGTTGTGTAAGGATGTGCTTTATTTATTGTGTACTCCCAGCACCTGGCCCGGACTCTGGATCAGAGTAGGTGTCCAATAAAGTACTGGTTGCATTGATTTATCAGCTGCACTTTCCAGCTCTGCTGCTATAGATCTTACTCTGTCGATGTACAAATTAGCTCTTTACCCCGCAACTGCTGAGGTTTCATACCATAGACTGTTCACAGATGTGAGTTTCTGGGGATTGAGGAAAGGGCTGCCTTAAGCTTCTGGGTCTAGTTCTCGTTATTAGAGGCAACTCCTGCGTCTCTGCGGGCTGTGCGCCGAGCAGCAGACCTTAGAGGCTAAGAACTTGGGTGGTGGTGTCAGTTTTCCTCCCAGTGGTTACGTGCTCTCCTCATCTCTGAGGTCTTTCTGTCTCCAGGTAGAATAGAATGTAGTGAAAATTGTGTGTGTGCGTGTGTTTATATCTCTTCCTTTTGCCTTCTGGGGAATTAAGGTAAAAAGATAATTTCTCAGCCTCTCCTTTGACAATGAGAATACTTCCTATGTACCAACCTGCCATTGGGGTCTGTGTTAGGCCCAGGCAGGGGACAGAGATGCCCATGGAGCACAATATGAGCAGCACAGGAAAGGTTCTCACCACCCCAAAATATCATCCTGTTGATTAGGCCCTAATTCTGCCCTAAGTCCCAGAGACTATGCAAAGCCCCTATCAAAGCAGGCCTGCTAAGCTGTTTTCTTTCAATAACTCACAGTAGCACTCATCAATAAAAGATCTTGGATCAGTCCCAGGTGTCATCGGGATGAGCAGGGTTTTGCTGTGGGAATGGGTAAACAGAAGGACGCAGAATACTGAGTGCTGGAATGCAGGGTGGCTTAGGGCAAGTGGGAAAGGGAAGCAGATCAGCACAGAGGCACTGGGCACCTGAACATCAGAGGAAGGGGAAATGGTCTGAATGAGATCTTTGGCCACATTTCTATTTTGCCTAGTGATAGATTTGCTGGTGAGCGTAAATCAAAGCCTGTCGCATTACCAGTGCGAGCTGGAAGCCCCGAGCCGAGCGCGTTCCCGTCGGCATATGGCGCTACCCCAAGTCTTGTGGGGGCTGTGAATCTGTGTCTTGACTTACAGCATAAAAGAACACTGTGAAAACGAGAACTTGTTGCTTGGCGCCACCTACGAAACTTAATCCTGTTCAAGCTCCCTAAATGATGCCTGGGAGAGTTTTTACACCAGTGAAATATCTTTCTTGTTTCCTAGAGGCAGATGGAGTGTTACGTCTGCATGTGCGTATTGGGAAGCCACTGAGAAGGAACATGATCTGTGACTGTGTGGCCCAGTGCGTGCGGGGCTCCCATGCTAGTCAGGGTTACACTCTTAGGCTGGGAGATTGTAATTTCCCTCCACGTTAGTATCATGTTCCTCCCTCGTATAAGATACTGCTGCTGGGACCATGACAGCTAGAGTGCTCTTTTGACTTGGTTCTTTGCGCATGAGACCCATTGAGAGTCCCTTGAATGAAGTTTACTGTGAGTCTCGGGAAGAAAGGTAAAAGGCAGGAGGGGGTGAGATCAAAACTGACTGGTCTGTGAAGGACTTGAACCTAGACACGGCCTTCCTTTAGACTCCCTGCTGAAACCACGCAGATAGCTAGGCAAGGGGCACACAGGGATGATTCCGGAGAAGGGCTCAGGGAAATACAGAAAGAAAAAGCACAAGCATCTGGCATCCTGGGACTCACTCTTCCTTCCCAAGGTGTGCTTATTTTATTTTACTTCATTTTATCTTATGTTATTTTTATTATAATTTTTTTTCAGAGAGGGAGGAAAGAGGGGGAGAGAGAGGAACGTCAGTGAGAAAGGCTAAATTGGGAAGGGTTTATCCAGTCCCCTCACTTTGCAAAGGGAGTAGTTAATACTCAGCAAAGTTAAGTGCTTCTCCTGAGGTTGCACAACTAGGATACAACCAAGAGTGGAACCAAGGTTTCCTACCTGTCTCGTCAGTCCTTTGTCTCTCACTATGTGTATGGCACCCCAGCAAGAGAAGTGGTCCTTTCAGAAAACTGACAGAGGAAAGAAACATTAAATTCTTCAGTCTTGAAATCCCACTGCCATGATCATTAGGGCCCATATTTTTGAGAGTGAGAAGACCCAGAGGTAATTTCCACTTTCTGATTTTGCAGGAAAAAAATTCCTCATAATGGACTGCGAGAATAAGGTATTATTAACTTCATTACACTCTTTATTTTACGTAATCAAATCAGGAAGTGTCTAGTGGAAATGATAGCTCCCTTGCAGCAACTTTTAAATTTTTAGGCTGGAGGAACCACAGAGTAGAGAGACTCAGGCTCAGATTCTAAAAAACCTCCAACGGGGGCTGTGAGTTTGTGGTTCTTAGTCACAATTTTCATGACACAGGACGGTGGGAGAGAGTGACTGTGAGAGAGAGAGAGAGAGAGAGAGAGAGACTGTGTGTGTGTGTGTGTGTGTGTGTGTACGTGTGCTCTGGTAAAGCTGAACTATTCTTTGATGTTGATGTTCTTTTACCTGATAAATCATCGCTTTTAAGAAGAAAGTGACAGGTAAGTGAAACTGAAATGAGAAATATGTTTCAATGTGGGGGGTAAAGACCCTGAGAGCAAGACAAGTGACTGCAAGCGCCTCCTGCAGTCGGAGTGTGCCAGCCAGCTGCACGTTCCCGGCAGCACAGTCTTCTCTCGGATAGCAACAAAAATCGCCCCAGAAACCGAGGCCTCTCCTTGACCCAAAGCTGTTCAGCTCACTCCAGGATGATTTTTGATCAGAAAAAGTCAGCATTTCACACTGTGCCTTTTTATTTGCAGGAATCATTCCCAGGCTTCGTTCACAGCCATTTGACATGTGTTGCTATGACAGCGTTTAACTGATGAGAAGGCTGGGGAGCGAGTTATCTTTCTTACCAGCTCATATTTCAGTTGCAAACATTCTCTTTTAATTTGGGGAAAAATTACTCTTTGTTTTTAATCACAGGTGGGAGTAGCAGTTTCTCTTAGGAACGAGGCATTCTTTCCTGGTATACCCATTCCCTTCTCCCCCAGCGAAAGGAGAACAAATCGCTGGCTGTGCTGGGTCCTGGCTGCGACAGCACTGCAGGTGTGGGGGACTCGCAGGAGCAGGAACGGCCGCTCAGGCCCTTCAGTTCATCCCTCATCCTGTTGACGGTTTACATCCGAGTCATTAGAGTCATTAGGCCTTCCACAGCATGCGTTCATTAAGCCAATCAACACGCATCTTGGGAAGTCTGCTTCCTATTTTGGTGTTTCAGTAGCTGTGGGATGTGCTGGATAGCTGCCATTCTCTCCTCCAGACCCACTCCATCCCGTACCTGGCTGTGCGCCCCTGGGGGGGTAGCACGTGGCTCTTGTCGAAAGAACCTCTGGTTTTCTGGCATCTGGTTGGGTTTGGCCAGTGGGGGGACCTACAGGATATCAGAGGTTGGGAGGTGGAAGAGGTCAGGGTCATTGTTTTCCTGTTCCCTTCCTGCCTGGTCATGGACCACAGTGACTGGACTCCTCGGCCTCTGGTTACAGCTTTTGTTGGGTGACCCTCTCGCGTAGCCCGAGCTACAGCCATCACCCCAGCTCTCCCTGTGCTCTGGTTGGCACTTCTGCTCCCCACGCCCCTCAGGCTCCTTGGTACTAATGATTCCTGGGTGCTGCCAGCCCGTCTCATGTTACTTTGGTTTATGTGTGCCCACACTTTACTGAATAATTCCTTTACCAAGCTCTTCTCTATTGGATGTCTTGAGTGGCCATCTCGTTCCTGCAGGGCACCCCTGGCTGATAGAAGGAAATACTCCTCCTCTGTTTATAGTTTCTTCATGGAAGCAGGAAATGTAACATAACACGGAGGAGGTAGTGTGACGCTGAGTGCCAGGAGCTGGGGTCATTGTGGGAGGCAGTAAGGGGGGCCATGGGGGGCCTGTAGCTAGAGCTGTGCTTTGAAGCAGTGGGAAACATTTGGTAGGTGAGGATTGGGATGGGGGACAAGAAAGATGCAACCCAAGGATATGGTCCTATATCCCTGGTGACAACTCGTTTTATCGCCAAGTTATTTTTTCCCAGGGAAACTCCTTCCTTATATCAAATTGTGATAGTTTTATAGGTCACAGTGACTGGGCTAAGGGATGCCTAGATAGCTGGCAGCATGTTCTATCCAGTGATAGAGGGTGTGTGTGAGGGTGTGTCCGGAAGAGAGTAGCATAGACCGAGTAAAAAAGGTGGCCCTCACCTGTGGTGGGCATCATCTCATCTGTTGAGGCCTGAATGGAGCAAACAGGCAGAGGGTGGGCGAATTTGCTGTCTGCACGAGCTGGCGCACCCATCTTCGGCCCTCAGACCTTGGTTGTCCCGGTTCTTGCGCCCTTGGACTTGGACTGGGACTTATACCTGGTTCTTAGGCCTTGGTGTTTGGACTGGAACTATACCCCCAGCTTTCCTGGTCCTTCAGCTCAAAGGCATGTTATGGGACATTTCGGCCTCTATGATCACACAAGCCAGTCTCCAAGCAGGGCTCAGCAAAATCTGTAAAAGGCCAGAGTAAATATTTTAGCCTTTGCAGGTCAAATGAGCAGGTACAACTACCCAACTCTGCTGTTGTAGTAAGAGAACAGCCACAGACAATACACGAATAAATGGGTGTGACTTATGTTCCAATAAAACTTTATTTACAAAGATGGGCAGCGTGCTGGATTCTAAAAGATCTGCCCTCAGGACAGAAACAGAAGACTTGACAGTCCAGGTTCACTTTTCTAGAGCTCTAACTCTCTGAGTAGTGGCTTGTGTCTACCCTCAGGGCATGCGATCTGCCCAGGCAGGTAAAGGAACAGGTTTAGGCTGTTGAGCAAAGATGCTTGGACCCAAGTGGCAAGAGGTTGATCAAAGGGAAATAGATTAGAAGCTCAAAACTCGGCTGAGACTTTTTCTAAACACAAAATAGGGGCATGGTGAGTGTTGCTCAGTGCAGCCAGTAGACTGTGAAAACTAAGGAAAATATCTGAATCTTGTAGTGCTTCAGGCATGCTTGTGGTCTTTACTCTCTCAGTGCTGTACCTAGACAGCCCCTCACCAGGGGATGCTCTACAGAGCACAGACTACCAGCTTGCTAGAGAAGGCATCTAGCTATCAAATCCCAGCTGCCTTTGACCTTTCTGCTACATAAAGTCTGGTTTCTCATTGCCCTTGACCATCGGGCACAGGCCAAGCTGCCCTGTGGAAAGCCTGACCTTCGTTCTTTTGGTATCAGGTTTAAGATTTCCCAAGTAAGCATCGGGGAGGAGAGTCAAGGAAGGAGAGGGAGCTTTTAATTCCACAGCTGCATCACTGCCACTAACAGGGCTGCTATCCCAGCCGTTTCCTAGGCACCCTAAGAGGAGCAGAGGCCGTGCGCTGGAGCCAGGCGTTGGGAGGGTGTGGTGGTGGTTGAGGATCCAGCCAAGGCCCATTTTGGAAAAAAGCAACAAATGGAGGAAAGATCAGCTTTAGTCTAGGTTAGCAACCTTCCCAAAGTGGCATGGTGAATCTTTGACTGCTCTCCCTCAAAAGTGGGAAGTGGTAGAGTTAGAAAAGCGTCAGATTCTTAAGTAAATACTTACCCATGGAATCTGCTCACCAGCCTACCTTAGCCCATCATGGCAGGTCAGGAAAATGCTGGAGAAATGTCTTGTGGAGCTGCCTTCTAGTGTGGCACAGATCCCTGGGGACTATGGGTACGGTTGGGGCAGATGGGCTGAGAGAAGGCAGGGGAGGCTTGGCCAGGTGGGCACAGCCCACAATACCTGGTTGCTAAGGGTCGTAATAGGGCTCCAGCCAAGCAGGAAGAGATCGGAACACAACAAGAACAGTGCTGGAGACTTGAGCAACGCTGCTACTGAGGATGGAGTCTGAATGGAGGGCAGGCCAGAGGAGCAGAAGCAGAATAGGCCCAAGCTGTGAGCACAGAGCATGTCACCAGTGAGGGCCGACAGAGGCTGACATCGCACCCATTTCAGCAGACAGCTCAGCATGTTCAGGCAGAGACTCAGGTGCTGAGCTTAGCCCAGGAGGCTTCCTTGTCTTAGTAATAACAGCTGAGATTTATCGAGGGTTACTCTGTGCCAGGCACTCTGCTCGATGCTTTCGATGGAAACTGTCATTTAATACTTATGACAACCCTTTAAGGTACGAACTCTATTCCTATTTTACAAATGAGAAATCTGAAGCTTAACAAGTTAATTAACTTCCTCAAGGCTATGGAACTGGTGAGTGATAGAGCTGGGATTTCAGCTCGGGTCTGGCTCCAGACTGGGCTGCCCCTGTGCAGCCAGCATCTCGGCGGCAGAAAGCATTTCTGTCCCAGGAATGGGGAGGGAGCCCCTCGCGTGGTGTTTCCTAGTCTTGGGGAGCCCCAGCCTCCGCGGGGCTCGGTTTACATGCATATTAACACAGTGGCCATATTTCTGCCCACCGATGAGAGAGGCCAGGCTGATTTCACAAAATAATTTCAAGGGAGGTGGGAGGGGGAAGTTTTACAAAGAAGAAAGAAGGTACATGTTGGAACTTGGTCTAGGCCTGATTTCTGGCCCTGTGCTGCTTCTGATTAACCAGGTCTTGAAACCAACTTATGTAGAGACTGAAGTTTGTAATAGTTGTGCATATATATACATATGTAATGTATATGTATATATATATAATGTAATGTCTGTAATTATAGTTTTATCCACATGAGGACTGATTGTGGTGCGCGTACAAGGTGGGATTATTGACTAGACTGGGGGTAGAGTCGGGAGGCACTGGCGAGCGATGGGGCATATCCAGAGTATGGCCACATGCCCCCCAGCATGCCGTGCGGTCCATGACTTGAGTGATGGTCCTACCAGATGGCTGCACATTCTCTTGGCTGAGCCACTGGCTGATGGAGGTGGGTGAGGAGCCAACATCATTTCCCATGAGGAGATTTTCTTCAAATTGCCATTTGTTTGCTTGCCACTTGCAACTGGTGCTTCCCCTCTGATGTTGCCCGAAGGAATGTCTGCCTTCATTATGGTGATGGCTTCCTGATGACTCTTCTTTCCCCTTTTTACTTTCTTCCTCTCATCATTGAAAATAAGGCAGACTCATCATAACCATAGCTTCCAGAGTTCTGATTAAAATGCCGTTTCCTGAGCTGCCCTAATCCTTCTGCCTTTGTCACTGCACTTACCACGTTGTCACATATCTGTCTACTCTAGAGCAGTTTCTCAGTCAAGGCACTGTTGGCATTTTGGACCCCGCATGTGTATGTATGTGTGTGTGTGTGTGCGTATATATTTTTTTTTAATTATTTTTTTTTTTGGAAGAGGACTGTCCTGTGCCTTGTAGGATGTTTAGCAGCATCCCTGGCCACTACCTGCTGGATGCTGATAGCACCCTCCCCTAGTTGTGACAACCAAAACTGTCCCCAGACATTACCCGATGTCCCTTAGGCAGCAACATCAGCCTTAACGGAGCTGAACCATAAGCTCCCAGAGGACATGAGCCATGTCATACTCACATTTGTGTCCCTAAAGTCTGACACGTAGAAAACACTCAGTGAAATGAGTGGACGAGTGAGTGAACTTAGCAGTGAGTTCATGAGCTGAGCACATACTAGCAGGTGGTACTGGATGTGGCGTCAGGGAGAACTACCTGGAGAGGCCCTGAAGGCTGGTTGGGAAGGTTGGACAGGGTAGATGATGCCCTGCTTTTCACTTTTGTCCAAGGATGATTCTAGTGTGTGTAAAGACTTGTTTTACATCAGAGATTGTTAACATGGGTTCCGGGCCCTCTTGAGTCTCAAGATGTTTGATAAATTTATGAAAATATTTTGGGGGTTTTGAATTCTCTGAAATAAATCGTATTAGATTTTTTGTGCATATGTGCATTTTTCTGGGGAGTGAGTCCATAGGTGTAGTCAGATTCTCAATGGTACCTGTGACCCCAAAATGGTTAGGTAGCTTTATCTGCCATTAGTCTAGCAAGCCTAGCCCATAGCACCTGTACACAAATGGCGTCCCTTGCCCAGGTCACAGACCAGGGTCTCAGCAGCACCTGGCTCATCGTCTGAACTCAGGTGCTGCAGGGACTGCTGACTCCCTGCCTCACATGTAGCTCTGTGCACACGTGGGGTTTCAGAGATCATGGAATCAAAATAGGAACTGGAAACATTTTGAAAGCCCTTTGCAAAAGCTGTTACTGATCGATGATGAAATGATGCTGCTTTGATAGCAGAAATAAGTGCAAATGAGCAGAGATATTTGCTTGACATGTTCTGTGTTTCCTTAGGGCTGAGAGATCTGATTGTCATTCTCCTGTTGTCTCTCAACAATGGGACTCATCAGATCATACAAGTTTCCATGGCAACTGAGATCCTTGCATCTCCTCTGGCAATCTAAGATCGTCCCATGGCTGACTCTCTAGTGCTTTATCCATAACAAGAGGTAGAGCTTTCATTGATTCCTTGGAAGCGGCTCCTCAAACCCAGGAGGCCCCTGGGTGTTCTCACTGACAGGTGCCTGCTCTTCTTTCTAGAGTTGCTAATTGATCAGCTCAGTAGTTGAACACCTACTAGGTTTAAAGCCCTGTGAAGTGCTAGAAGTGAAGGCCTAAGTGGGTACTAAGAAATGCAAAGCATGATTTCTGCTTTACAAAGCTTTTTTAAAATGTGGTTACATATTCACAAATCATAGCACTATAATACCAGCAGGTACACAGTGGTGCGGACAAGAATGATGGGATCTATAAAAAGGAGTTTGCTTTTCTGGCTGTATTGATCAGGGTGGGCTTCCCCAAGGAAGAGAGCTTTCATATCCCCCTCTAGGAAATTGGTCTAGATTTAATCTATAGTATCCCTGAGTTCCCTGAAGCAGAAATTTATTGAGAAAATCACCGTGTCTTAAAATAATCGTGTATGACGCTAAGGTACCTGGCTTATACTTGAGGAATTGCTGAGACCCTAAGAAAGCTCCACTGTAATCCTGAATTATTGTCTTAACTTTCCTCCTGTCCCCTGTAGCCGCTGCCCCCCCCTCCCCCCCACACACACATACTGTCTGTTACTATTCTCTCATCCGTACTTCTGGTGTGTGGAGAATGCATCTCAAGACTAAGTCACGTTGATTTCCTCTCTTCTCATTCCTTTATCAGTTGTGTTATATCGCCTATATTTCAGCAGCCTTTCTCACACTAATTTACTGTACTCTAGTTCATCATTATCAGTTAATATTTATTAAGCATCTACAGGGTTCATGGCTGTGAATTGGGCCGTATTTTCATTACTTTCATCATTATCAGTTAATATTTATTAAGCACCTACAGGGCTCATGGCTGTGAACTGGGCCGTATTTTCAGTTGCCATCTCCCATTGCCTGGGCTCAGCTGAGCCAGTGTTTAGGATCTTTCTGCCAGCTTTCTATTCATGTGACAGGCCTCATATTCATTCCAACTTCAATTAATATTTCACAAGCATACCCAGGGGCCACTGTATTAAAACGCTTCACTTAACCCCAGATGCACTTCCTCCCTTCCATCCCTCTCATGTACCAATTCTGAAGTTCTCTCCTGACATGGATCCCACTTCTCTGGGCTGCTTTCTATAGGACCAGACCGTGGTTCCTCCTGGTTCCTTCACATTCCAGGCAATTCAGATGTTTCTCCTCATAAATCTCGGTTCCTTCACTAGGCCTAATGGATCAGAATTGTCCATTTCTGAAGATGCCTCTGAGGCTTGCCTGCCTTCTGTCTTTCAGCACCTTTCTGGTTCTTAGTTATAAGCAATTGTCTTCAGCTTGGTAGGTTTCCTAATACGATTAATTGATTGACTGCTCTTATGCACATAGATGTGTGGAGGAAATGAAATCATTTGGTCTGGTAAATTCTGGGACCCATCTGTCAGAACCAGCAGATAAGTAGGCTCAGGGCCTGTTGCCCTTTTTGTGAGGAGGAACTTTTTTCAGAGGCCTGCCATCCCTCAAAATGAGGAGGCCGCGAAGGCTGGCCATAACCCAGTGTGGGTGGGCACAGGCTGAGCAGGAATTCCTTGAAGGTGTCAACTCTGTGTGACCCATCTGGCTCATGCTGTCCTTCCCTCCTCACTGAGCACAGTCCCAGCTGACTGGCAGTGGGAGGTATTTGGAGATCTGGGCCAACTTTGGGGCTCTGCTGGTAGGTCCCTGAGGCAGACTGACCTAGTTGCTACCCAGTGAGGTGTAGCAAGGAGGAAGTGGAGGTAGGAGAGAGCCAGATCTGTTGTAGTTAGCATGCCTTGTCCTCCTAGGAGGACCGGAATAACTTTCCATAGTTTTGCCTACAAAGATTACATCAATAGTATTGTTCCCTCATTTGCTGCATCAGTGGAGGTCCTAGGAGACAGAGGGCACACTCAAGCAAGGTGATGGAGAAGCACTTAATAAAGGGCCTTTACAGAGGGGTGGCAGGATGTAAGGAAGTCAACCAGGTAAGAGTGCAGCACCCTGAGGCTATGAACAGTGGCCACAAAACCATGTGGCCATAGGGGAGAGCTACTGGTGGAAATGTCACCTTAGGTGAAGGGATGCAGTCAACCAGTGGGGAATATGACATGAAAACTCCCACTCTCCAGGGCCCTGCTGGCACCTGCCATTTGCTGAACCCAATAGGAAGCCAGAGGGAAAGGAGCCCACATAGCACCGTGGGGCCCAGAGCAGGGTAGAGTAGGGTGGAGAGTGCTTGTGTTGGGCCAACAGACTGCATCCAGCCCACTGATTCTGTATAATATACACCCCACCTAGCCCTGCTCTTCTCACATTTCTAGAATGAGAAGAAAACAGGATCCTAAGTCAGACTAGTTTAGTATTTATATATTATTAGATATGTGTTCTATGTGTTGCTTTGGTATGAACAGAACTATATGTTGCGACACCTTCACAACACACATCTCATTCAACCAGGGACATGGCCTTCTCCGAGAGGTCCTGATAGAAATGCCCAGTGCAGGGCTATGTGGTGGGATGGCTGGAGTGTACTGTGGGGCGCGGATCCTGCATGAGACTCCAAATACGTGCAGTTGAACTTGAAGCGAACCCTTTAGTAGATGGAGGGCCTTCAACAAGTTTCTCTCTCTGAGTCTCTGAGGCCTCAGTAGTGCGGTTGCCATGAGGGTGAAGTAAGTAAAGATCACGCTGTTCTCATGGCAGTGATGCAGCTGTAGCTGCTAAACTCCAACTCATCACAAAGACAAGCAGCCGTGGCAGCTCCGGGGAGCAGGTCCTGAGAGCCTGCTGTGGGCAGGACCCTCGCTTTAAAGGCTTCAGTGGACGTGGATTCCACAGAACGCAGGGGAAAGAACACGGGCTGGCTGGAGAAGCAGCCCGAACTGGGTTTGAATCGCAGCCTTCCAGCACTGCCTGGCCTGCGTGAGCGTGGCCGCTGTACTTTACCTTCTCTGAGCCTCTCTGTCTCTCCGTGAAGAGGTGATAATGTCTTACTCAGAGGGCGGCTGGGACAGTTAAGGGAAAGACCTCAGTTAGAGCACACAGCGTCCGCCTGGCATGCGGTCTCCTCTTCCGCACCGAAAATATGTGAAGCCACTAGCGTGCAGCCCAGATGGCAGCTTTCTTTGTCTGCGGGTGGAAGGAGACATTCAGAAAATATATTCTTTTTAATGCTGGGTTTGCAGATATTCATATATGATGTTTAAAACTGAATGGTACAGCATGATGCTATCACCCAGAGTGTTCACCAGGTGCTAACTACAGGGTGTGTCTGACCAAACCTTTGGATTCCTTTCTTCTTAGTCCAGTGGCTCAGTAGTTGCCTGTTAAAGAGCTGTACTCCAGACCTGTCTATGCAGAGCATTATATTTTTTCTGGAACTTTTGGCCTTCTGCTCTCACCCTTGAAGCCCAGCCAGTGTCTATTTATAACAGGCAGTTTTCTTCCAAAGGCTTCCAGAAGGGCCCAGAGCCTTCCAAGCAAGTGCACAATGACTCCCTGTGCACAGGGCTTGCTGGGTCTCTGCCCCAGGCCCAGTGCCCCTGATAGAATCAGGCTGGAGACTGGGCTGCAGAGCCCTCCTTTGTTTGTCTGATGCCTTCAATTGCTTTGAGCTGTGCCAGCTTGGAGCAGTGGGAGATGAGATTTGGAGAAGGGGCTGGGGATCACTTCCCATGTGACTCTCTCTTTACTTCGATGGGGGAAGACAGACTCTGAGGGGTCGAAGCGGGAAAGATTTCCACGACATAAAGAGAATGAAAGAGGAAACAGGGTCCCAGTGGCCTCTTGCCAGGCCCCAGGAATGCGCCAACCCTGGGAATTGGCCCCTGGCCAGACTTCTCAGAGGCTGCTGACTTGGGAAAACTGGCTCTCTGGCTGCTGCCAAGAATACAGACAATGGTCTTTTGGATATTTCACTTTTGAAAGTTCGGCTTTTGTTTTATTATCACCAAAGGTAACGTTTATTGCGCACCTATGTATGCATGCCAAAAGATAAAATGCGTGATTGGGAGTCGGTGTAACTTAAACTGAGCAGAAATACTAGGCCCTTATATAATATTTACAGCCTGCTTCTAATTAGGACCTAAGCTTTTGCTTGGGCAAGTTGCTACCTTAGATGTGAGCACAAGTGGTGCTGAACTTCTAGAATAAAAATTAGTTTTTAAGAGCTTAAGTGAGCTGTATTATGTCACCTGAAAGGACTGACATGAATGGAACCAGCTTATTCATTGTCATTGAGTTCGGACAGGAGTCTGAGAGAATGAAGTACAGAACTGGCATCCTCTGGGGAAGTGAAGAGACTAAGATCGAGCTGTTGGTTCAGGATAGAGTAGCCCTGACATGTATAAACACTGAATTCTGGGATGGGAAAGGAGGCCAATTATACACTCTCCTCAGTGTGGCATCATTTAGTGTGAAATGATGATGACAATGTTATTGAAAAATCAGATGATCTTAAGATATTCCATTTAAAAAAATGTTTTTGTTGATTATAGAGAGAGAAGAGAGAGGGAGAGAGAGAAACATAAAATGAGAGAAACATCGATGGGCTGCCTCCTGCATGCCCCCTACTGGCATTCCCTCAACCCAGGCATGTGCCCTGACCAGGAAGCAAACCAGCAGCCTCTCAGTGCACGGGGCAGGGACGACCCTCAACCAACTGAGCCATACTGGCCAAGGCTCCATATGTTTTTTTGTTCCCTTTTGAATAAGTGCTATTGATAATAACAATAATAGCAACTAACATTTTAGAGTATTTAATGTATAAATGGTGCTGGACTTAAATATTTTATTTATATTAGCTCATTTAATTTTCACAACTTTACAGGGAGATACTGTACTATAATATTCCCGTTATACAGATGAAGAAACTGAGGCTCAGAAATTAAATAATTTGTCCAAAATAACTTGACTAGTAAACACTGAGGTCTGTCTTACCACAAAGCTCAGGCTGCTAACACCTGCACCATCCCCATGAATCTTCAACTCATTCCAAGGTGAGAGGAGCATGCCTGTCTGCTTTAACCAGTGAGGTTCCTGGCTTCCCTTTCCCATGGTGATGGGGTTGGCTACTCCCAGGATGCCATCTTCTCTAGGGTGCAGCACCGTAGCTTCAGTGACCATTTTATAGTGGCTCTTCTCACAGCGGTTAGTTCCTCCTGGGCTTGGAGCCCTTTATTCAAATAACAGTGGCCTCCCTCATGCGTAGAAGCTTCCTTGGCTCTGCGATGAGGGGTCCTGCCAGGATTCTGAGCAGCGGGAGGTTGGGGAAGGCTTCTCTGAAGCAGTATGGAAGCAGTTCCGGCCTGCACCCCTGCAGCTGATGCTCCCCTTTCCCCATTTTAAGAAAGTCCTATTTAGGAATCCAGATTTATATAAAAGCTGCATCAGGGGTTGCTTTTTCTCTTTCCAGAGAGATTCTTCACATGACAGAGGACTTACCAGAGATCTCTTTAAATAGATTTTAATGCATTTTAAATTGAATTTAAGTTTCAAAATTCGATTCGCACTAGTAGTTTCCCATGGAGCTAAATGTTCAACATCAGACCTTTTTTTTTTTTGTGATGGAAAACAGATCACAGATGATATTTTGGGTTGAGGCGCTTTCCCCAGGAGCACCAAGGGGCCTGGAAAGCCTGTCCTGGGGGCATGGAGGGAGTTTTCCCTCAGGAGACGAAGATGAGGGTCACAGCCAGGACTCCCAGGCCCCGGCTCCTCCCTGGAGGTGTCTTTCTTCCTTTCTGCACTATTTTTTTCAATTACCCTTGACTTTCAATATTGTTTTATGTTAGTTTCAGGTGTACAGGTCAGTGGTGAGATGATGATATAATTTACAAGGCGATCCCCCCGATAATTCTGGTACCCACCTGGCACCATACAAAGTGATTATAATCTTTCTTCACTCTTGACAGCTCGGGGAGGGATGATCCACAGCGTGTCCTGTCATAAAGAGAGGAGTGTCCTGCAGGTAACCAGAGGGACTCACACATCATACCCTCCCCCGGCGCATCTCGGAAGGACTGTTCTGGCCTGTGAGCCCATAAACGTTCTCCCATTAAACATCTGACAGATGAAAGAGATAGCAGAGGGAGGGAAAGGAACTTAGACGTAGAGTATTGGCTGCTGGTAACAGTCAGGTGCCACACAGACCCATTGTGCGTATGTTGCACTGTCCTGTATTCAACAGATGTCTGCTGTGCTCGGCTCTTCACAGAATTCTGTGGCGAACATGACAGCTGATGTCCTCCTCTCGTGATGCTACCGTTCAAATAATTCTCCCCGCAACCCGTGGTGCATCTGTCACGACTCTCCTTTTAGAGATGTGGAAACCGAGGCTCAGAGGGCTTAAATAACTTCCCCCAAGTCACATAGGGTGGTAAGAGTCGGCACTGAGTTTCTGAATCCTGAAACTCCTGCGCAACTTTGACCAAAAGCCAGTTTCTTGGTTTTTCTGTTCACATACTATTTGTAGCCCTGAATTAAGGGTCAGATCGGGAATTGAGCATATTGGGAAATAAGAAAAGAGAACTTGTCTTAAATGAGGAATTAACTAGAATGGGCCAGGAGCAGGCTGATAGTTCATCCTTTCTCCTATGCGGCTCCCAGATCCCAATGGGAGATGAGAAACATAAAAACTGCTTATCAGCGAGAGCATCGCCGTGCAAGCCGCATATTTGGTGTTCAGAGTCCTTTGCCCCAAGAGATCAGCTAAAGGTCACTGCCCCCGTTGATAAGCGTATTGCTCAGGTCTCCTGAGAGAGGGAAATGAACTGGCTCCTAGAAATGACGTACAGTTGTTAGTGTCATAAAATGTGCACTCTCAGCTCTGTTACTGACTGGCTGTGTGCTCTGCTCAAGTCCTTTGACTTTATCTGAGCTTCCGCTTTCTTGACTTTTTTAAGGATCAAGTGACACTTGAGCCAAAAAAAAAAAAAAAAGATTGAGAAAGTTAAAAATGATGCCACAGTAACAATGAGGACTGTGGTAATGAGAGAACGAGAACAAGGAGCGGGGGCTTTGACCTGTTCCAGTTCCACCCAGGGCCAGGTGGAGGGGAGCACTGGGCCATGATCCCTGAATGGCTGGGTGGGGGGAAAAATGAGTAACAGTCACTCTGTTGAAGTAAAAACAGAGTTATCGCTGGTGGCACGGGCTCTGTTGCTTTTATGCATGTCTCTGCCACTGAGTAAAATTTTATCCTAGCGAGGACTGTGGGTGATCCACACACACTCCTGGTTACCCAGAGGCGCGGGCTCCCCCTGCCTGCGGGCGGGACCTGGGGACCTTCCCCTGCCTGCCCTTGCGCGGAGCCGGGACCAGCAGCCACCTTCAAGGCCCCGGCTCCACAGGGAAGCTTCATGACGTCTCAGACACAGTTGGAAGCTTAGCATTCATTTACTGATTGGTCAGATATCATCGAGCACCTCATGTTCACGGCACTGTGCTCCTATTAGAATCTTTAAAATTATAGCTATTTTAAAAATTCAGCATTTTTTTTTTTCTTTGAATTTTTGCAATGCTTCCTTCTGAGCTCTGGCGACAGCTCCTGGGGGAAGCCCCCAGATGGAAGTCAGAGGGGCTTAGAGCGCGTGCTTGAAGAGCTGCGTTCAGGAGCCCGCCCGTCCTGGCCCTTGTGACTGTCAAGGGTATAATGTGGCTGTGACAGAGAGAGGAAAGAGGGTAGAGCACTGAGCCAGTCTTGAGACTGGAATCGCTGTCTAGAGACGGGCAGTAACTCTTTGGCCAAAGGAAAAGTGATCAAACAACAACAACAACAACAAACACACACACACACACACACACACACACACACACACACACACACCCCGCATTCCAATAAATGGATCCAATTTCTTCTCTGCACCCTCGGCCCTCCAGTCGGCCAGCATTTATGGGATGTCCCAGAATGAAAACGGACCCATGGCCCGTGATGTCTGTGGCTGAGGGTTAGCAAAAGGCCGCTGAGACAGCAGATTGCAAACCAAGCCTTATGTTTTCTGGATAAATCCAGTGTGTTTGGGGAAAGGCACATAGGAACCCGGTGAGGATATGTGCACGTGGGCCAGACGGAGCCATCGTGGAGCTTTGAGATGTGGGGGAAACCCAAGGCCAGGCACCAAAGCAGGGGACGTTGCGGTTCCCGCAAGCGCCGGAGGCAAACGGGCCCCCAGAAATCTAAGGGCGCGCCCTTTAGGCCACCGCTGCGTGCCGAGCATTGGCTGTTGATGCCACTTTCGGATTTTGTAGTTAGTGCTCTTGTCACATTTTTCAGATTTTCCCAGGAGGACTGGAAAATGAGAAGGTGCCAGTTGATGATATTTCTTGAAACTAATTATCTGAGCGAATTCATGGAAAATTGAATGGACTAAGGTTCACACTTGAACAAGATTCACTGTCATCCATTACAGTGTCCAGATGGGTCTGTTAAAAAAGTGAATAATTTAGCTGTTTCTACTAGTAACCAGTGAGATGTGAACATCAGAACTCATCAAATCAAGGTTTCTCTGTCCATGTTCCTTTTAGACACACCTAATAAATTGACTAAATAAACAACTTTAATCCTTAGTATATAATTAAAATGCCTGAGCTCTCTATTCTTACTCTATAAATGAAGAAAATTTCATTAGTAAAGTTAAAATTAAGTTTGCTGGACCTTCAGTTACAAACCTGCCTGTGGGTTTGAAGTTCTAGTACTTGTTTTCAGGTGAAATTGTCTGTGTAAATAATTTTTATATTTCAATGACTCAGTTCCTTAGAGTGAGTCAACAAAAGTTAACGAAGGACGCAACTTCTGTGATTACTCTTAAGTATGCAGAGTCAGTGTCATTACTAGTTTTTGAGTTTGGCCAACTCACTTGGATCACAAGCTTCTGTAGTAAAAAAAGTCCTCTGTCATGTGAAGAATCTCTCAGTACTCCCGAGAGATTCCCTGTGTTTAAGGGGCTTCATTTATCTGGTGCATTTTTAAGACATGGAAGTGACTGAGACAGAAAGACTTGAGTGTTCCCTTCTCTTGTGATAGTTGTTTAATTTGCAAATAAGCTTTACCAGTTAAACACTGTATATATTTCACATCCAGATAATAGAAAACTTTTCCTCCTGACTAAAGGTTTATTTATTTTACCAGTTTGGTACTGGGTCTCAAACCAAAAATAGCTCACAATCCTTTGGTCGAAGTCCTTATATGACTTTGGCCAATCTGCAAAAGTTACAAACAAAAGATAAAATCCTTGACACCTGGCCACCCCAGTCCAGTGATTGGAACATTTCTGATAACTTCCTTTCCACACAAAGAAAACAGTCTTGGGTTGGCAACCTGTATTAGAGCTCAAATAATATTGTCAGCCAGCAAGTTCCTTGAATCAAGAGGCCACTGACCTGGGCATGACTGTGAGCTTTTAGAAAGGACTGGGTTATTCTTGGAGCCATAAAGCAATTGTATCTGTGGAAGCTGAGATAATGAACTATTGAAACCTGTGAGATAATCACATCAAGCTTTGGGATATGAGTTGATCACCTCAGAGACAGTACAAACTCCTTCACCTTCTCAGCACAACTGAAGGCAAAACGTGTAGTGAAAACCACTTCCTTCTCTGACAATGTTTTATGGCTTTCTCTTTTTCTTTTCTCTTCTTTACTTTTTAATTTTATCTTCACCTGAGGATATGTTTATTGATTTTAGAGAGAGAGAGAGACAGACAGACACACAGAGAGAAACATTGATGTGAGAGAGTAACATGAACTCGTAGCTTCCTGTACGCGCCCGGCCTGGGTATCAAACCTGAAAGGTACGTATGTGCCCTGACCGGGAATCAAACCCACAACCTTTTGGTGCATGGAATGATGCTCCAACCCACTGAGCCTCCCTGCCAGGGCCACTTTTTTTTCAACCACCTCTTACCTCTGTCTCCTCTGTTCCTCCTTTAACACATATTCTGCCCAATTGCATGTAAATATCCTCAAAGGAATCCATAAACTTGTGTGGATGGGCCCCCAGTCGACCCCCACCTGGACCCTTGTTTAGGGATTTGCTTACCACAACTCTGTCACTCTTACCTCACCTCCCAAAACATGAAACTCTGAAAACCATCACTTCACAACGTAAGGCACAGCTCTCAAATGTTGTTTACAAAAGCAACCTAAAATGTGTGGCATGTGTTGCTTATGCACTCTCTTTTTTCCCGACAAAAACCTCAATCACTAAAACCTGGCATGAAATTTCAAAGGCCTGTGAGAAGTGACAAGATCAGAGAAGTGGAGAACTGTAAAGCTCGAAGGGTCTTAGATCTCATAGATATTGTGCATAAGCACAGCACAGCGGCCTCATTTACTCATTTTGAATATTTTGGTTTGTGT
Source organism: Miniopterus natalensis (assembly GCF_054644295.1). Classification (NCBI taxonomy): domain Eukaryota; kingdom Metazoa; phylum Chordata; class Mammalia; order Chiroptera; family Miniopteridae; genus Miniopterus; species Miniopterus natalensis. The sequence goes on from NC_142088.1 coordinate 69,771,760, forward strand.
TTCCTGGGGTTCTTTGTGTCTCTTTGAGGACCTAGAGATAAAGTCCCCTCTGGTTACTTCTCTGTTATTTACCGGAGAAAGAAGCCTGCATTTGAGCCTAGTTAGCTCTGCTTTGAACCTCTTGTTTGCCTTCCTACCTGTTGGTCACAGTCATACATAAAATTTGGCCCAAGGAACAAATAAATGCTGTAGAGGTCTAAACAAACTCCCACATGGTTCCCCTGTGCTCACGCTTAGAAACGGAGCAGCCCTCTTCTACACAGGAACTGTGTCCTATGTGACGAGGTGATTAGTGACAAGCACAGAAGGGGCGGCCAGAGAGTGGAGAGAGGCTGGGCCACAGTTAGTGCTGTCACCTCCTAGTGATCTTCCTGCTGGATGCTCTGTGGCAGGGGTTTGGGCTGGGAATCCCTATTTGTGAGCCCCCATTCAGCCCATTCATAGCCAGCTAAAGCCTGAATCTTGGCATCCTGAACTCTCAGGCAGGAAGCCCTAGCAACCCATTTAATTCCAATGTTCAAAACAGCCTCCCCGTAATTAAGGCGGTATTAAGAAAACAGAGCCTCTGCCTCGTTTTGGCCTGAGCTCAAAGATGATAGACTGTGTTGTGGTAGAGCTTTTTCTTTTCTCTTTAATCAAATTCTGACAGTGCTTTATCCTCGAATATAGATGAGGCACGCCTGATATTTGGAAAATAAATGTGTTGTGTCAAGTTTTCAATGCTAATCTTTTAAAATTGGCAATTGCCTTACCTCCGTTAGTGTTCTGTAACCCTGTCAACCTGTAGAGTGCTCAGTTTCCATGGGAATAGGCTTTGCATGCCCATTCAGCAGTCTGAATGAACGCGGGAGGTGCAGCTGGCCTGACACTGCGCTAAGCGGCTCTGCTGATAATTAGAAATATCATGTGTTGCTCTGATAGACAAACATTCCGCCATTTTTGTGTTTTTTTATTTTTATTTTTCAGATGTTTAATATTACTATGGCTATTTTCTGTACAAAGTAGTTGTTTACAGAGAAAATTTCATTTACTTAACTTCTTTGAATCCATCATAAGAGCCTTGATCTTTCCCTCTGGTCATACTTTTCCAAATGGGTGCAGATTTGTAATCTTAATGCAGTAATTCTCCCACCTGATACTATATCAAAATCACGTGGACTGCTCACTCATTAAAATGCCAATTCCTGGTCCCACCCCCAGAGTCTGATTCAGCAGGTCTGGGAGGGGCCACGATTCGCCCCTCTAACAATCCCCAGGCGATGCTGATGCGGATGGGCTGGGGCGGGGCCCACACCTTCAAACACCAGCATTGTCTATGTTGAATTGCCACAAAAGGGCCACCGCAGATTAGTGCTTATGTGCTTAGTTAGCACTGTCCCTAAATTTCCTACTATCGTGGTTATGTGTAAGTTACAAGCAAAAGCAAGAGGAATAGTGAGTCCTATAAATAGTCAAGGAAAGAGAGATGAGCCTGAGCTGGAGGACTCAGAGCAGACTCTGGAGAAGATATTGGACTGGAGCTGACCTTGAAGCATGCAAAAATTTTTATTTTTATGAAGCAGGTTATTTCAGTCAGAAATGAACAAGTAACCTGACTTGGGCTCAGGGGATGCCCTCTGTGTCACCTACAAGGTTAACTGTTTCCCAGGTGAGCAGGATTTCCACTTCTACATGGCTTTCTCCTGCTGTAATCAATCAGGGATTCAGCTAAGATTTAATAAGGGCTGCTTTGCTAAGCGAGTAGTGTCTGCTTGTCTATACAAAATGTCAAAAAGTTGATCTTGTTTGCTGATATCATCTCCAAATGCATTGTTAGATATAGTTGATGGAAACACTGGTTTAAAGAAGTATTTTGTGGACTTGAATTTTGTTGGAGTTTGTGCGTGCTCCTGTTTTAAATGAACTTCTGAATAAACATTTGATCTGTCAAAGCAAGTGTGTTATTTAATTTAATTGAGCTCTTGAGACATCTTGACATCATATGAGGTGAGGCAGGCATAAAATTTGCCTAAGAGTAACCAGCAAGGAAATATTTTACTGTTTGTTTATTTTGAATGTGACTTTAGCTGGTAATTCTACCCTGGTGTACTATGTAGAATGCCCAGGTAAGTTAGTGTGCTTATTTCTGGGTGTGACTAATTGAGCCCCCGCCTTCCCACTCATCCAGGCCATGCCTCTGGACCGAATCCTCAACACCATGCTGTTAATCAGTAGTTGGGAGGTCTGTATCTGCACAAGTAACTACAGCCCTTCAGAAACAGGCTGTTGAGAGGCAGCAGGTGCAATAACTAAAGCTGTTTTGTTGCTGGATTTTATAAATCTTGGATGATTCTAAGTCATAACTGTTCCTGGCAGGTAGCAGCTGGTTATCAGCTCATTTAGAATGTGTAAATCTGTGTACTTCTGGCTTGGTCAAATCTCCATGTCAACTGCAGTAAGGGTTGGTGTGTTTCTGGTCTGCACATAGCTGGTCCTTGATGGGAAGAAGATCAGACTTCCTATCAGAGAACTCTGCCAAAGATTGTGTTTTCAGTTTCTCCTTTCAGATATAGTAATTAAATATTTGTTCTTTCCTTCCCACAGACCAGCAGCCTTGTCTGGGTACAGTGGGACATATTTTCTGTCCATTCAGTCTCCCAAGTGCCATTATCAGTACAGGTGATATTTTTAAAGTACTCAAGTGGCTGCTTTCTGGGATCTGGGAAATGAGCAACTAAATTATTAGCAGGAAGGATGGAAGGACAGATCTTAGAGACAGTGATGGTTTATTTATTCTTTTACTCAGCAACCACAGAGAACATTAACCATATGTTGAGAACAGTGCTGTGTGTGTCTCTCTGTGTGTGTTTGTGTTCACATAAATGAAACACAGTCTTTAACCTCAGAGACAGGTAAGTAAACAAGTAATTTTTAATTTAGTGTTATGGTTGCTATGATAGAAAGAGAAGGTGATGGGGAAACACAGAGTTGGGTTGGTTGGAGGTCTGCCTAATGGAATTTGGGAAACCTAGTGGAGGTTTAGACTGGATTGAAACCTCCAGTGGGTTTAAAAAATAGAGAGGAGATTGGGAGGCAGATAAAAGAGGGAGGGACATTTTGGACAGAGAATTGTGTAGGAAAGGCGCAGTAGTCTGAGAGAACAGGAGTGTTTCAGGAATGGCAAGTGGGTGTAGAGCTAGGAGGTAGAGCGTCACCGGAAGAGAGGTTGGACATAAGGCTGGAGAGGATGGTCAGAGCCAGAGCATGACAGGTCTATATTCTGTCCTAAGGAATTGGTTTTCTAATATGTTGACATACAACCAGGCTTGCCTTTCAGAATAACATCTGAGATGGAAGTATGGAGAATAAACTGAAGGGGTGTATGACTTGAGGCAGAGATAGACTGGTTAGAAAATATTTGTTAGTTTAGGGAAAACCCAAGGTAAAGTAGAGCTATGGCCATATAAGGAATTAGGCTGTTATGAGAGGTAGAATTGAGAAGTGTTAGTGTGCAGGAAGTGAGAATAAGGGAAGAGCCCTAGGCTCCAGGTAGGCCCTATTAACAAATTAGTTGGCAAGCCTCTCTGGCTTCTGATCTGGTGAAGATGGACAGTTAATGTGCAGTGAAGAGTCAGTCTCAGGTTGCAGAAGCAAAATGTATGTCCCTCTAATGGTAAAAAGAAATGGAAATGGGCTCTCTATGGGCCTCTTATTCCCCATTCTATTATGGTCTGTAGCATTGTCTCTGAACAGGCAGTGCAGCCAAAGACATGTAGAGTACACTAAAGGACTACCCACCTATTCTCATAAACCCATCCTTCCCTGATGGAGAATGAATTCTTGGGTAAGTAAGAAAAACGTGACCTCTATTTCTTTGCTATCTTGCTTCCCTGAAAGTGAGCTGTCTCCAGGTGATGCGGCTCAGGGGGGCTGACTGAGCTTAGACCTTCCAGGTCCTTTCTTTGATCACTGCCTTTCTCCCTGATCTTGATCATATCATCCATTCGGTCTACTCCCTTTTTATTTCAGTGGCACTGCGCATTCTAATTTACTTGCCTTCTTCGTGTTGCAAGCAAATAGAAAAGTTACCTATATAAAATAGCTAGTGGAAAGTTTTTAACTGTGCAAGCGAATGATGCCTAACACAAACTGCTTTGTAACTACAATATAACTGCCCTGGGGAGCCAGCAGGAAACCCCAAACCAAGATTCTCATTCATTCATTCCTTCTTTTTTCTGGTTCAGTAGTTACTGAGTACCTACTATGTGCCAGGTACCATTTTCAGTGTTTGAGACCCATCTGTAAACAAAACAGATAAAATCCTTGCTCTCATGGCGCCCACAGATTTGGTGTACAAAATATTTTAGTAGTGTTCATACTGTCTCTGGAATTCATAAGCTTGCTAGAGTCATGGTGAGGATAATATGATAGTCTTGAACAAGAATAGTATGGAGATATTTGGGCATTAGCTAATGGTAATTTTTACTTTCAGCTATTTTTTCCTATGCCCAGTCTAGTTTTTTCCTGCCCCATGGACCTGTGTTGTCATTCATGGCTACCTCCTTTTTCAACTGCTATACATCCGGGTCTGTCTACAACACACAGAGGCCTATCAGCAAAATGTACATTTCATCAAGGTCAGAGTATCTTTCAGAATTGCAAAAAGTTGTTGTGCATGTCTGTTGGCGCACAGTGACCTTCCCTAGCTACACCCAGCTTTGCACTACCTCTTGGTGAGAGATTCATCATAACATCTCATGACTGCTTCAGGTGGAGGAACTGAAGCTGAAATAAATGGAAAGCAATTTGTCAGACTGACCAGAGCAGAGACCATTAATGACCTTCGCCTTGGAAGGAAGCACATTGGCTTCTGATAGCCGTGAGCTGAGTCACATGTACCTTACACATTCCCCTCTCCTTGTGACTTCTGTTCTGGGCAACAGCAGGATGGCTTCTGATCACTAACTGCTCTTTCAGTCCAGGAAGGAGTTGTCAGAGAGGGGGACTTAGTCTGTGAGTTTCCTTTTAAAGGAATTGTGGATTAATGCAACTGGATTTTATATTAAATCATCAGGAGGTAAGAGCCACAGAGTCAGAATTTTTAAAGCAGGAAATGCTTTCTTCTTTCCATGTATTATCTCCTGGATTACATCTGACACCCCTGTGAGGTTGGCATGGGTACTCCTGTTTTCTAGATGAGGACATTGAGGCTTGGAGGAGTGAAATCATTTTTGTTCTTGGTCATATAACTAATGACAGACCTGGAAAGGAATCTGTCCCTGATATTCCAAATCCAGTGCATTTTGGAACATGTTATGCTACCTTCAGGGACCATTAATAGGGAACATATTGTGTTATAGGCACTGTGGTATCTAACTGAAAATCAAAGGCGTAAACTCCTTTCCCCAAGAACTACAGACCTGCTGGCAGCAACTCTGTGATGGAGGCATGAGCACTCCTTTATACTGAGCCCCCTTTGCAACCACGCCCCAGGTAGGGTCCTGCGCCGTCGTCCCGTTTCCCAGAGCAGGTTGAGACACTAGCTTACAAATAGTGAGTGGTGGGCCTGGAATTAGAATTCACATCGTTTCTGACTCCAAAGCCCCTATTTTTACCTAGGGCCTCTCCAGAGGTGGTGTGGACAGACCCAAGATCCCACACCCAGGGCTGGGGGAGCAGGTATCACGTGGAGCAGCAGAGTCAGAATGAGAGAGGCTCAGAGAAAGGAGCAGACCTCCTGGCTTGGAGTAGCTGGGGAGAGTTTACAGAAATCCTTCAGAAAATGGGAGTTACAGGGAAAGGGACATAGACAAGAAATGGAAAAAGAGCCCTCCCACAGTGTGAGCAATAAAAATGCACAAAAAGTTTAATCACATTAACAAAGAAACACATTAAACTTTCACAACCCCTTAGGAACAGACAGGAAGAAATTGCAGACCAGTACGTGGCAAACAATATGCTCAACTCCTGACCTAACAGGCCCTACCAGGGGAAGTGACTACATTGTCTCTTGTTTCTACCTTAGCCAAGCCCATTTGGCTGTAGTATTGGTCATCTTGAGACCTTAAACTGTGCTCATATCTCCGAGCAAAGGCTTGTTAATCCTTCCCATCTCATCGAAACTCCATCCCTCACTTTCTAGAGGATCTCTGTTCAGCTGCCACCTTGCAGAGAGCCTTCTCTGACTGCTCATGCCAGGCACTCAGGAACCCAGTTCCTGCTATGTTTTTATTCAGAGCAATTGTCATTTCCTGACATTAATTACATGCTTATTTATGTGTGTACTGCCCATCTCCCATGCCTGCTGGCAAACTTCACAAGAGCAGCTTTTTATTTCTGTGTCTCTGGTGCCAAAAACAGGGCCTGGCATGTCCTAAGTGTCTAGTATTTATTGAGTGAGTGCGTGCATGAATACTGACCAATAAGGAGAGGAAGTCTTAGGTGAATGTGAGATGAGCTGGAGAATTTATGTTCTTTGTCTCTCAGTATCAAATTCTATTCTTTTCCCATTTCCCCAGTTTAATATTTCCTGGGTTTCTGCTGGTTGTTTTGGAAAGCAAGCAGGAGCACTTTAGACCTCTCTTCCAGGAGCACTCATGGTTCTTAAACTATAAAACAGATTGTGAACTCAGCAAGTACAAACAGCCAGAACTTGAGTCCACAAAGAAGACTCAGCTGAAGAGGAATATTTCCTTAGAATCAAGCACCAGAAACACTTGTAGTCAACTGTGTCAGCTCAGCTTTCTTGGGGCCAGCAGCCTGGGTCTACCTGGTTATGTCCAGTGGTATAAAAAATAGTGGCTTAATGCTGGATGGTGATATGTAATGTGTCTCCTCCCAGTGTCCTCACTTGACTTTCCTTCTGAGCAAACCCTAGTCTCTTGGCTCCAGACCTTGTCTTCATTATGCTGATGACGCAGAGCATGCGCTGCGCCATAGGGATGGTGTTTGAATTTTTCATGGGACCGTTTCCATTTACTGTTCTTCCTCTTTCTCATCTGGCGCCATTTGCTCAACGATGCTCTTAGATTCAGTCATAACCTTGGTGACTCTCCTAGACTTCTCTGCACGCTCCATTGCTGCCAGGGGGCAGGTCTTAATTACTCAGTAGGCCTGAGAAATCTATAGACAGTGTTGATAAGGATTCACTTGTGTTGCTTTCAGGACCAGCTTTGGAATCTCCCTCAGGGCTCTAGAGAAACTGGCATCACCATAACTACTCTCCATGGCCCATTCTTGCCCTGGCAGGAGATCTGTGTCCTAGGCAGACTCCACTTGGGAAATGGGAGTAAGGGCTTCTGCAACATCTGGGCTGTGCCCAAATCCATTGATGCCAGGCAGAGAGAGCTCTGTCATGTGTGCTCCTAACTTGGACATTAGGGAAATTGTTATGTCAAAAAGGACAAGATTGCCGTGGGGAGATCCTTGGCTACGAGGACTGATTCCCTACCTCTGAGACTCTGTGACTCTATTCTGCCAGCATCCTGAACCTATTTCTCCCAGCCTCCTCCACAGTCACCTTTATGTAGAGCCCTGGAAATCTCCCCTTTGGAGCCTGGTTAGTTTTCTGTGTGAAAACAAAACCGTAGGTTTAAAGAGTTGATAATTATTACAGTTTAACCACTTAGACTGAATCTCTGGGTTTCAGGGTGTTATGTTTTCCTTGGTAGGTCCATATGCATATCTTTGCTGCCATGTCCATTTCAAATAGATGGCTCCAGCGTCCAGGGCCTTGGACACCGGGACAGATTTACTCAGTGCCCAGCAGAAAGGAAAAAAAAAGATCCAAAATCACATGTTGTATGTGATTCCTTGAGGCTGAGATTTAGGTTATTTGGGATCTACTTTAAAATACAAGTAATTTCTTGGGAAAATAAAATGAAGTGGATCAATGAAAGGTTGTATAAGATCTCTTGCTTATTTTTAATTCTATGATTCTATTTAGCTGTGAGAAAACATGTCAATGTGAGTTAAAAGTAAAAATTACTAGAAAATATATTTCTATCAAAGGGTTTGCTTTCATATAGGAACTCTCATGCATCCTTGTTTTCTGGAAGATTGTCTATTTTCCCAGTTCTGCCAGGAAAGCTCCCTGTGTAACTCATTTGTAAGTTTTATCTCTGTGAGTATTAACTAGTTTCTAAGATTGTTCTTCTCTCACTTAAGATGATTTGTTTTTGGGGCCTCTTCAGAGGATCTAACCCCTTGTGTACAGGAAGGGCTAACCTGAGGGCCTGGATCCTCGCTTCGCATAAGCACACGCGCCTGTAGTTTCCTTATTGTTGGCTGATTTCTCAGCACAGCTCAGCCATAGCAGAACCAGAGGAAAGATCCTATCTTGCGAAATTGCCAAAATGAAGATGTGCTATGTCCCTTTTCTTGATGGGGGTGAGGTGTAAGGGAAACAACTCGGCATGTCTAGGCTGGATGTAAAATTTACACTTGTTGCCCTAGGGAACTCTAACTATAGGACTGGAGCCCCATTTTTAAATGTTCAGGTTGACTCACTAAGTGGTGTGTGCTCATTAGGGGCTTAAAGACTGCTTTTTGCCTGCTTGAGAGAGCTTTAATCAGTGTGTCATCAGTTGGCACTTGACCATACCAGGCTAGAGGCGTTGCTTTTCTTTTTTTAAAATCAAAGATGATAGGGTGATTCAGGAGGTGGAAGGACCTCGAAGACAAACAAAAAATATTTCTCGCCCAGGTGGTGTGGCTCAGTGGTTGAGCATCGACCCATGAACCAAGAGGTCACAGGTTTGATTCCTGGTCAGGGCACATGCCCTGGTTGTGGGCTTCATCCCCAGTAGGGGATGTGCAGAAGGCAGCTGATCAATGATTCTCTCTCATTGATGTTTCTATCTCTCTCTCCCTCTCCCTTCCTCTCTCTCTAAAAATCAATAAAAACATATTGGAAAAAAACTCCACCCTGAGCAAGTAAAACACACCATGAAAATAACATTAACAAATAATAGTAAATACTACATCGAGTGCTTGTTCTGCGTCAAGCACTTTGATAACTACATTTAATACCAGAACTATATTTCTGTCTTTATTTTGGGAAATTAAGAAAAAAGCAATGACGACTGAAGATTAGAGAAATATTAAGAAATTTGCAAAAGTAATGAATCTGGTACTCAGTGAAGCTGACAATGCCGGCTCGTCTGATGCCAGTGCCTGTGCTATGCGGCCTCCAGCCAGGGGCTGTGCGTCTGCCACCTTGACCGTGAGTCTTGGGAAGGGACCTTCCTGGGGGCGCAGGGAAGCCAGGAGGGAGTCTCGTGTTTGTGAATCCCTGAGAACTGGACCCTGCGGCTTTCCGGGGGCTGCTGCTACAGTGTGAGGGGCGAGAACAGCGTCCTCACAGCCCCTTAAGAAGCCCTCCTGGGTTGGGGAGAGGTGGCATGAAGCCGAGTATGCTCCCATGGGCCTCATCCTCAACCCCCTTCATGCCCTTCTGTAGGGAACTGGAACTTAAGTATTTGGAGGGTAAATTCAGTGCTCCTCCCACCTCATCTGCTGTCCAGTAGCCCACATTCTCTATACCTCTAAGGATGTGACATTGTCAGAATTAGAAGGGACTTGGCGACAGACTAGCTGTGATTCCCCACCCTCTTCCCACTTGATGAAAGACGCCTGGAGAGGTGCAGGGCCATGCCCAAGAGAGCATGGCTAATTAGGGCGGAGTCACAGAAACCCTAGTGTGCCTTTTTCTCACCGCCCTATCACTTCTTAGAGCCAGTGTTTTCAAATCCTGCCCTTTCTTTCTTGCCTTCCGGCTTATTTTAAATTTCTCATTGTTTAAAGGTATCTCCTCCCTACTCTCTCTCCTCCTCCTGCATTTTCCTCACTTTTCCCCTTCATTGTGTCTGTGACTCTTCCTGTGCTATTTTTGAGGGCACATTGATGTTGAATAATGTCCATTCCTATAGCCAGTGCAAGTTTGTATTTTCTTTGTGGTGGGGAGGGAAGTATGAAAGAAATGTGGGCTATGAACAGCTGTCACTGAGTTCTCCAAACAGGAAAGTACCCTGGGCTATTTTTAAGCCATGCTTTCAAAGATGCAGAACTGGGCACTGCCTTTCACCCCTGCAACATGCTGGGCTGCAGGGTGCAGTTCAGAAAAGCTGTGACTATTGTTTCTTCATGTGTTTGTCTTCTCCAAAGAGGGCCCCAGCCAATGACTGCCCTTGTGAAAAAGTGTGGGAAGACTGAATTGCAGGAAACACAATGACTATTGAATGAATTGGTGTCCATCAAAGGGTCTAGTGAATGGATTACTAATTGTTTTTATCAGAACAAAAATAATAAAGAGCTCTTCATCATGCCTGACCCTGTTTAGCAAGATCAAAATCTTGGATTTTTGTGTAATTTCTGAGAGGAAAATATATTTTTAAAAAATGTTCACTACTCAGCCAGTTATGGAATCTAAATTTCTGATGACCGAATGAGGTCAATTCAGCTAGCTGAACCTGACTTCTATCCACATGTGTTGAATGCTAATCTGCCTCTAGTCTCTGGTTCCCTGTATATTCAGGAACTTTTATAGTTTAAATTTCAGATAAGCGTATGAGGGATCGCCAATCATGTACCTGAGATGACCGAACAAGGGTTTGTCATCATTGTTATGTGGTCACCTTCACATTAATAGAGTTTGAGTTTCCATCCCCCCTAAAATAATAAAAATGATGATGGTGATGCTATTGCTGATAACCCTCACAATAGTGAAATATTTCAAATGAAATTAAACCAAGAAGTGAGGGCTCTTGTCCAAGATCTTTTTTTCTTTAAAAACCAACAAGAAGCCCGGCTGGGCGTGGCTCAGCAGTTGAGCATCAACCTAGGATCCAGAAGATGGTGGTTTGATTCCTGGTCAGGGCACATGCCCAGGTTGCGGGCTTGATCCCCGCAGTGTGGGGTGTGCCGGATGCAGCTGATCAGTGACTCTCTCATCATTGATGTTTCTATTTGTCTCTCTCCCTCTTCCGTCCTCTCTCTGAAATCGGTAAAGACATATTAAAAAACAAACAAGAAGCATGACATGACATCTACCTATTTTGGCATCTCATATAGTCACTAGCAACTCAGCTTTCTGAGAAAGAGTGCGATGGACTTTTGTAGGATGACCAGAGACTCACTGTAGCCCATTCTCTTCTGTGTACCCTGGTCTGTATTCCCTTCCATGTGATCTGTTATTTTTGGATGTTGTCACTACCAGTGCCTACGTAGCAGCCCTTTGGTATAGACACCGACTTGTGGTCTGTGCGTGTGCACATATGTACATGTTTGCACATGCACACAAATGTATGCATCTTTGCCAGTTAGCTACATGATTTGGAAGTTTTTTTGTCTTTCATATGGCCAGGTGATATCATACATCATCACATCTGCTTCATAGAGTTGTTGGGTATGTCACATGTGGCGACTGACCTGAAGACATCCTGGAATGTTACAAATGCTGCTCCAGGATAAAGTAGAAGTTATTAATGGAGTTTATTAACACCTAATATTCAGCAAATAGTTATTTTCCATTTACTGGTGATAAATTTGAAAGCTACCTATATACTGTCTTCTCTCAACTCATGCTTGCAAGAAGAGCCAATTTAATGGTTTATTTTGTGACCATGACACACTTTTTCTAAGGGAAGCTGATGGGCCTAAAACTATGACTTCGACCTTTTCAATATTTGCTAGCCAACTGATAAATGGGGCCACATCTCTTGAGTCTCCAAAGTTTTGAGACCCTATTGGTTTTCTTGGAAGATGTTTATATAGTTCTGCAAGCAAATGTGGATACCCCCTCACAAATACAGTCATCTTTAAAGCTGCCAACATCTAAGAAGATTGATACGTTTCATGCTAATAGGTACATCAGTTCATTTGGAGAGTTCTTGGAACACACCCTCCATCTGCCTTTCTACACGTCAGTGATTTAGAGGGCCAGATGTGCACCAGGTGTGCTGTCTAGGGGAGGAAAGATTGCAGCCTAAAGGCTTCCTTTAGATCATAGAAATTTCAGGAAACACATGACCTATCTTTTTTCCCCCTCCACAAGACAGTATCAATGTAATTACATATTTATTGTGTGTTCATTATCTGTCTCTTTTCCTTTTAAGTCATTTGTGGTCAGGAAGCACGTTTGTCTCATTCCCGAACTGTACCCAGCATGTAGCTCATTAAATGGCACAGTAAAGACCTCCATGAGTGAGTGAGTGAATGATGGAATGGTAGGCACATAGGACATCAAGCCAGAAAGGGATATCTTTAATTTGAAGATGAAGAAACTAAAACACAGAATATTAATGATTTTGTGCATTCTGTTAGTGGCAATGTTGGGAATACCACCTAGATTTCTTGACTGAGTCTATAGTTCTTTTCATAGTATGTACCTTTTAGGATTATAATCTATCCTTTCATATTATTTTAAGTGTAACTTCTTGGTTCTAGGGAATAAATTAGGGAGGCGTGGAAAGAGGCATTTTCTCCCTGCATTGGGGATCAGAGTATGTCAGCTCAGCACAGTACAGGTGGTCCTAGGGAAGACTTTGCTCATGATCAGGAGATTGAAAGACCTACCTTGAATTTCCTAGAAGCAAAGCACAACCCCATGAAGACAGGGACTAAGCCCGATGGTCTCCTGGTCCCCTCCAGCTTTCTACTCAAGCCCAATGATTCAGCCAGGGTAGAAATAACTTCCCTTCTTCCCCCCAGGCCTGTCCTTTTAGAGATGCAGTTATGCCAGAACTGCAATCAGAACTATAGCAGTAAAGGGTCAAGAGACTTGTAGGCAAATCTATCATTTGAAGGTCTCATTAAACTTTTTAAAGGGCTCTCCCAAAATGGGGGCTTTGAACAAAATCATGATCAAATGATTCTCCATCAGGGCTTTTATTCCAAAATATAAATCCAAAGGAAATTACTATAATAAAATTCTAATTGCAGGCCCTAAAATTTTAAGTGCTAACGTGACATTTAATGTTCAGACTCTAGACTCTAGCCATGGTTTTCAAACTTGGCTGAATGTCAGAATCACCAGGGAAACTTGGTCCTACCTGCCAGAGATTCCGCTTCGATAGTTTGCGGGTGGGACTCAGGAATCTTCCTTTTTATTAACAGTGCCCTGGGCTATTCTAGTGTGAACTACATTTGGAAGCCACCGTTCTAGAAAACCTCAAGAAACGTTCCAAATGGCAAGTTCTATTTTTGAACTCATTGCTCAAAAGTAAGCCTGTTGTTCAAAAGCAAACGTGTTGTTCTGGATTCTATTTTAGGAGATAAAAGGCCCATTTCTTTGTAAAGTATTAGAAAAAATTCTCAAAACTTACTAATCTCTAGTAAAATGCTGGATTTTTCTCAGCATTATTTCTTTTATAAACCCAACAGAATGTAAAACACATATACCCAGTGAGGGTGGAGGATTTTTATGATCTTGGCATTTGGTCAGCTAGACTGCCTGCTCCTGTATGGAGAGAGTGCCGAGAGCCAGGGAGTTTCAACTTTGCTTCAACAGTTCTTTAGTTTGTGTAAAATACTAACTTATGAGACAGACTCACACATCTGGAGAAATCATGACAGTAAAAGATACAACAGACTAAGAATTAACAAGCACCAAATGCGCCATAATAATATAGATATTTTATTTGCAAGTTCAGATGCAGATTTTAGAAAAATGGCCACTTTTCAGGGCTATACTTATGTGTTTGGAGCCACTCAGAAATTATAATGATAGATGATAGATTGGGAGAGAGATGATAGATAGACAAATAGATGATAGATGGATAGATGGATGCTAGATGAAAGGGTGATAGATAGACTTGGACTTAATAGGATTCTAACCCATTTATTGAAGTGACAATGGAAAGCTGTATAATTTTGGGATAAGCAGTGTCCTGGGAAACCAAGAACTGTGAGTTTGAAACTTGCATTTTTTTTTTTTTCAATTCCTCACCTGGAGAAGCCGAAAACAGTTTGTTTTCCTCCAAGGATTACTCAATCACAGGAGTGGTCCTTATGTGAGAAACAAAATGAGTAATGGTTTTAGAGAGGTACTGGTGAGCCAATAGAGAAGGTATAAAATCATATGGAGTCTTCATCTTAGATGCCCAGACAGTTATCAGGGAAATGTTGGATCTTAGCGCTTCATCATGCCAGGTGTGAGCATTGGCAGGAGCACCATGAATCACTGCCAGATTCCCGTGTAGCCATCCATAATGTTAGTGTTCTAGGAGCCATTTAATAATATTGTCAGTGTTTCAGAATCTCTTGGCACCTAGAGCAACAGCCACGCTGATCATCAGCAAGATACTTATATTTGCATATATGCAAAACTTTCCTTTATTATCCAAGGGCATAATATGGGTCCACTTGAAATTAAACTATGGGTCAGTTAGGGTGGTAAGGAACGGAAATGGATTCCAGCTGACAGAAGCAAAGCAAGGACGTTTTTAGAATAGTAGAGGACAGGTCAGTGTCAGAGTAAAAGCTGAATAATCTTACTTCGGAAGGATCGGCAGAGGGCAGTTGGGTCGTCTCAGCATGATCTGTCTTAGCTTGGGTTTGCCCCAGTTTGGGTCGTAAGTCATTAGAACAGACAGGTCATTTGGGAAGTAATTCCAGGGAACAAGAGTAGGGGAAGAGCAAGAATGAATCAGAGAAGGGGAAGACCGCCTAAAGGTGCATTATTGAAATCGCCACCACTGTGGGCACCTGGTGGTCAATCTATCTGGCACCTTCTGAGGAGCAGGATCATCTGCCCAAGAGATTGGAGGGACTCTGCTAGTCCCGTTACCCCTGTGGGGCTAACTCCCTCTCGCTTCCAGGCTCAGCGTGCCTGAGTGTCCCCTGTGCCGGTGCTCTGGCTACAGCATTCGGAAAGCTCCAGGACAGAGTAATGGCAGGACAGCTCCCCAAAGGAATGACAACAAAGGGTACTGCTGCCAGAAGACGGAGGAACACTGAATGAAGCAAGACCAGTGGGTATTTCTCAGGCGAAGCCGGAGGGTGTCTCATGGAAAGAGAGAGGAAGAAGAAGTTCATTAGGGCCTGGCAGGTATCTGGCGTTCACCCAGGCTTTCGTTCCTGCTGTACCTTCTGCTTAACCAGCCCGAGGCCCACCTCCTCCACTTGGGAAGGATCGGCAGAGGGCAGTTGGGCCGTCTCAGCATGAAGATCTGTCTTAGCTTGGGTTTGCCCCAGGATGGGTCATAAGTCATTAGAACAGACAGTTCATCTCATGGTAGCATATCGCTCGCCAGTGTGTTCCTTTCTCTAAAGTCTCATCACAGCGTCACTACCACCCAGCTTAAACTTCAGTTGTTTTCTAGCTGTTTAATGTTGGATTCACTTCCTTTCCGTGGTGGAGAAACATGAGTTTTAACAGTATCCAGAACTGAGTTAAAATTATTATTCTACCATTTATTGGTTATGCTGTGTTTCCGTGGAAAATCACTCCTTATACTTTGATTACTTCATCAGTAAGATGGGTATAATAGTGATTACCTTATAAGGTCATAAGGATTACATTAAAGTGAGCCGCAGTCCTGGCTAGTGTGGCTCAGTGGGTTGAGAGTCGACCCATGCACCAAAAGGGTGACGGTCTGATTCCCAGTTAGGGAAACCCATGCCTGGGTTCCGGCTCCAGCCTCAGTGCGGGGTGTGCAGGAGGCAGCCGATCGATGTTGCGTTCATGCATCGATGTTTCTCTCCCTCTGCCTTCCTCTCTCTCTAAAAATCAATAAAAAAATCTTAAAAAAAAAAGAAAGTGAACTGCAAAGTAACTGAATAACTGTTAGGTGCTTAATAATTGTTAGTTCCTCTGCTTTGATAACAATTACAATTCCTTATATTTCTTGTGAATATTCCCCTAAAACTTGGTTCAGAATCGGTTCTCACTAGGGCACAGGAACACTTGTTAATTATTCATACAAACTCAGTGGTTGAAAACTTTGAGCCAGAGGTTGCAAACTCTTGTGATCCATGGAGCATATTTATTAATTATGTAATGGCATATTTATTTTAAGAACTGAACTAAAGGCCAACAACTTAACAATCTAGATATTTCACTTAAAAATGTAAACTTCTGCTTCTCTTTAAATACTTGGCTCACCTTTCTGCACAGTACAATTAATTGGACCTATTTCCAGGCCCCTGCTGTGATGAGACATGGGTTCTTGGGTTTGCCACAGTCCACAGCATGCCTTAACAAACCCCATGCCAGGTCTTTACATATTTCTTGTACTTCCCTGAACCTTATACATTTGTGTTTAAGACTCGAGCTTCTTCATAAGGGTAAGAAAGATATAAAAATTTAGAATGCGTGTTAGTTGACTGTTGTAAGAGTGGTGCAATCTTAAATATTTGCTGGTATGTGTCAGCAGTATTTGTTGGGGATGATTATGAGAGCATCTCGTGAGCCTTGGCAGTTTACAGAGTGCCCTGCAGACTATCATTTTTATACTCTCCACCCGCAGTTTTGCCTGCTGAGGTGGCAGAGCAGGTGAGAGTCATCATTTAATGGTGAGAAACCAAGCCTCTGAGAGAGGAACAGAAAGGCTCACGGCCCCAGTGCTAGTGTGCTTACTGACCCCAGATCTAGGCTGGTGCTTATGTCTTTTGAAGAAAAGTTTGAAGAAAGCAAAGTTCATCACCCTTAAAGAAGTCCTTATTAAATAAGGTTTTTAAAAGAAAAATGCAAGGAAACCTGTCAGGAATATGTACTGGGCAGATACGGGATATGCAGAAGTAGCTGCCGGAACGAACAGGGCGCGGGGGCCTGCGGGGAAGAGCAAAGCCATGGGATTCGTGGTAGAGGCTTGAAAAAGAGAGCAAGTCTGAAGCCAGATTCCGAAGTTGTTTGTTTGTTTTTCCCAGGGTTCATATTTTCTGTATTTTTTAAAGGTATAACGTGAAACTGAGTAGCAGGAAAGTGTTTATGGAAAACACTGTCTTGTGAAAGTCCTGTAAAAGTCAGTCATGAAGTGGAAGACATGTAAAGTCATGGGCAGGGCACCAGAGGCAGCTTAGTCTTCCCGGAGCAGGCAGAGGGGAAGGTTCCAGCTGAGTCACATCAGCCAAGAAGGTCTTACCACAGCGAGAAGGCACCGCTCTCCACTTGCATGCTAAGGGCAGTGGCCACAGTTCGTTGACCTTGAACCTATAGCTGGAGCAGCCAGCTCGTCAGGCCGCTAGGTGAGGACACCTGGGCTCCAGGTCAATGCTTCCCTTTCCTTTTTCCTTTATAAGAAAGTAAAGTTAGGGTCATATTGCTCAGTGGCTTTGGAAAATGCGTGTAATTGCCGCCTAGCATTGTTCAGACCAACCTTAAGTTTTTCCATCAGGGAGAAGCATGGTTAGAAACGTGCTTCGTGAAAGGGTATTGAAGCAGCGTAACTACAGTGGAAGCGGAGGAAGGAAAGGTTGCACAGAGCAAGGCCGGACAGGTTCTGTGGTGGCAGCCTGGCCATCTCCGGGGGGGACCGTGGCCTGAACTCTAGCCCGACCCCTAGCTCACGATGGGAAGGTGTTCAGAAAGAGAAGAGGCGCTTGTAACCGCATCGTCAGCAACTACTTTATGGATTTAGGCACTATATATGGGAAGATCCGGGAAATCAGATGTATTTTCATAAAGAAAATATTAATTCATAATATAAAAATCCACGTGCTATATATAGGAGCATGCAGGGTATTCAGTGTGACTGGGGAAAGGCAAACTAAAGCTGGATGGCTGTATTTAAACACTTTAAAATGCAATCAGACCTGTTAATTTCCTTTTTATACTGATTCATATTGTTGGATCTGGGGGAGGAATGTATGAAGGCATGGAGGGCAGTAGGCGGGGCTGTCACATGCTGCTTGGTGACTCAGCCACCATGCTGAGGGCTCCTGAAACTGAAGAATTCAGTCAGCAGGATCAGATCGGCAGCTTTAATTACACCGCCATGAGCCTCCAATGCAAGGGCGCCCCAGTTAGAATTGATGAACCTTGGTTAATAAAAAGCTTTACAGGTTATGAAGTTATATTTTATAAGTGAAGAAAATTGCCATTATCTTACAGTGGGTTTTTCCCCCATGCTTTAATGCTTAGCAAAAATGAAAGGAAATCCGCAGTGAGTTTTATTTATACTGAAAGAATGAATCGAAGGGCACTATTGACAGTACCTTGTTCTTCTCAGGAAAGACCTTCAAGGCCTAAGAAAGCCCCTGGTTAAATTCAATTTTAGTTTTATATTTGAGAGCTTTCAAATCACAAATAGGTCAAGTAGGCCGGACAACTCCAGGAGTAAAAGAAAGTCATGGATGGGAGATAAAGAAGAATTTTCTGGTTTGACTTCCTATCTGTCAGGCACAGTTCTGATTTTTTTTTTTTTTTGGATTACATAGGTGGGAGACAGCTGGCTTTTGGGCTGATGCATAAATCTTCCCATTTCTAACTGCTGTGATTAATCGCATGCGTGTGAAAGATTACCTGGAGTTATGATAAGGAAATACTGATGCCTTTAGTCATTGCCATCAATCACGCCCATCACTTCCCTCTTGAAAGACAGGCCGAGATAATGCTGCCTGATCCAGATGCTTCCAGTGTTTATGTTAGATTACTTGCACCAACATTTTTCTGTACATCTGTTGAAAGCGTGGCTGAAATCTGGATGTTTCATTGTGGGAAATCTAACATGTCACTGAGGAAGTCCAGACGAAGGGCAGCTGTGATGTGTGCGACAAAACACTGTATGCCATGTCGTTAAGGAGAACCTGCCTTATTCATTAATTAATTAATTAATTAATTAATTAATTAATTAATTCATTCATTCATTCCTCTGCTCCTTCACCAAATATTTGTTGGGTGCACTACATTTGGAAATAAGAATAAAAAGACTTAGAAGATCTAGTTTTTGCTCTTGAGCTTCTTTCTTTGTGGTGGGAGTAACAGGTAATTGAAATAAATGTTTTGATATAAATTTGAACGAAGTGCCATAGGAACAGAAGAGTATTGCTGCGCCTGTGTGTGTGCAGTGTACGTGTGTGTGCACACATCGTGTGCAGTTGGGAGCAGTGCCTCAGGAAAGCTGTGCTGAGGAACACGTTGGAAGACCTATTGGAAAATTAATGGGCCTCGGGCCACATTTAGCCAGCAAATGCTTTCATAGTTTTAATTTTTTTGAATTCACTACTAATATCTAAGAATCAGGAGATTATGCTTAGAAATCTGGAATTCTGGCTTATTTTGAAATAAACAAACAAACACAAAAGTCTAACACTTGGCAGTAGCCTCAGGAGGATAATAGATAGGAGCTTGGTAGAGGCTGCTTCTTTAAACAGAACTCTCTTTATGTTGCTGTTTTCTTGCTTTATGCATTTTTACTACCTACTTGGTCTGGATCCATACTGAGTTTGTGATTTCGTAGCAGTTGTTTGCCAATAGAAAAAGAAAACTTGGATGCGAGGGCTATTCTGGCAGCCGTACACCGTGAGGGACAATTCCGAAAGCAGACAGGAGCTGGGCCTAGTTGGCAATTTCAGCAAGTTCTACAAAGTACATCTGGAAGAGTAAACTGAGTCAAGATTTTAAAATGTGCACAATTGGAAACTTAAGTATTATCTTATAGACTAGGGGTTTCAGTGTGGTCCGCAGACGCTTAGCATCAGCATCACCTGGGAACTTATTAGACATGCTAGTTCCCTGGCCCCATCCCCGGCGCACTGAGTCAGAGACTCTGGAGAGGGGACCCCAAAATCTGGTTTAATAAGCCCTCTAGGTGATTCTGATACATGCTTAAGTTGGACAGTGCCATAAGAAATAAGAAAAAAAATGTTTAATTGGAGGAGATTTGTTTAAGATCAGACTGTTGCAGTGGTGAGAAATTGTTAGAATGAAACCAGTTAGCACACAATTACCATCTAAGTAAGGTGATAAATGCTTGGATCAAGGCAGTGGCCATGTGGGGGCCACTGAGAAAAGCCAAGGTGTGAGAGATTTCTGAGGCAGCACTGAGCAGACCCGAGACCTATTGGATATGGAGGGAAGAGAGAGAAGACTCCTAGTGTAGTTGCTAACCTCCAAGATTGAATGGATGGGGTGCCATTACCTGAGAATGTCCGCCTGAAAGGTAGGACCATTTTTAGGAGAAGTTAGTGTTTAGAATTGGGGAAAATATTTGAAGATTCAGTGGGGATTACATGGTATATTTTTGCTGGGTTAATAGATATAGGTCTGCGGCCCTGGAGAATATTTTGGGAAGTGAGGCCTTGACTGTAGATGAGCTCAACTAGGGGAGAAGAGAAATGTGGCAAGAAGATTATTCATGAAACTCAAGGGAACCCCAACTATTAAAGGGTGGATGGTGGAGGAGGAGCTTTTGAAAGGAATAGAGAAGGAACAATAATCAGTCCTGGAAAATAACCAAAGTACTGAACGTCCATGGGCACAAAGTGTTCCTCACAGAATTTTTCAGATGAGAAAAAGAAAAAGCCACAGTGATGTTTGATAGCAAGATAATGCATAAGAAATCTAAAGGAAAATTATACAGGTGCTAGAAATAATAGCTTTAAACCCCATAATGCAACATGGGAAATGCTTACAATATCATAAAAAAGCGAAATTTAAAAGTATTATTTTAAATTTCATGTAGAAAATGACTGCAGCTCTATAAAATTACATACAAAAGGCTAGCGTGGTGCATTAAAATGGTGGTAGTAAAGAGAGTTAAGAGGGTGAATTTGTGGGTGACTTTATCTTTGCTTTCAGGTTTTTATTTCATGTTGTTCTATTACAATTACTTCTAGAAGTTTACTCAGTTAAATTTCTGCACCATGAACTGTAGGTTGAAGTAAGTAGGAAATAAAAAAATAAAATTGTTTCCCAGACTACTTTTCAAACTAAAGCATAACTTAATGATCTTAAAAGATTGAGAGCCAAGGAAGGTAATTTGAAGGGATGTGGGCGAGACTCACGTCATTTCCTGGGCGTTGTCGTGGGAGCCCGGGTGAGGTGAGCCGTAGCAAGAGAGCAGTGGGCCTGGGCTAAGGGGGAGAAGCTGTATCTAATCAACGGTACACTGGTAAAACGTTGACATATAAGGAGTTTAACCTAAAACTAAAAAAGAAAAAACATTAGAGGAAACCACGATATCTGTGTAACTGAAATATCAGTCGTTCAGCAACACACTGTCAGAAGGTCGTCAAAGGTGGCATCTTTCTGGATGCTTATCCTATAACCATCGCAGCTTGAGTCTTCCCCCTCCTAGAAGCTTCCCCTCCATCCCAGGTTTTCACTCCCCCTGATTTTGGAACCTTGTAATGGCTCTAGCACCAGGCTCCTTGCAATGGCAGACCAAATTTGAAGTCACTGGACCCCAATTCTTTTACGGATGAGAATTGGCAAGATACAAGGCTGGCTAAGTAGACGGGTGTTTCAGGAAAGGTTTTCTGCTCTCTCTTCCTTTTCGAATGAGGACCACTTGCTAGGAAGAGTGCAGAGCTTTGGGGAACTTTCGTAACTGTGACTGTCCCATAGTACTTAGAGCCCTTTGACAGAAGGGGAGAGGGTGCACCGAAAGTCTGAGAATGGCACCGCAGTGAAATACCTTTCTATTGGAAACAAGGCCTATAACCAAAAATACTAATGCAAGTGATTGATTAGAGGGAATTATGTGATTCTGTAACTGGATTCTGAGCTAAAACTATGGCAAAATTGGATATACTAAAAAAGAGACTCCTCAAAACCACGTTGTGTTCTGTTGATCTTGAGAACTTTTGGAGGAAGAGATGGCAGAGGGACTGGTGTATGTGGCCGCCATTGATAGAATTTTAAAACCAAGGTGATGGTACAAGAGTAAGTCACAGTGCGCTGAAGAGTGACGAGAAGATGCCACAGAAGGCGGTACTGAAGGTGTGTTGAAGTCTCCGTGGAAGACAGCCCCGTTTGAGCCAGGCGTGGCCTGGTGTTCTTTGCCATCCAAGCAACGTAGTGAGGAAGGAAGAGCTGGGCCTGGAGTCAGTAAACCCGAGTTTACATTCTAGGTCAGCCCCCACATCCCTGTGATTCTGTTTCTTCACCAGTAAAATCTTCATCATCATATGGCTACCTTTATAGTAAAAATGAAATGGAATATTCAAACTGCAAAATATTGTGCAAAAGTTTACTCACATTTTCAGAGTTACCTGCCTTGAATTTAACATTAGAACTTTTTATATAGTCTCAGAATATTGTGTTTCTGTATTATTGCTCAGAATAACCTATTCCCAGAAGCTCAGGGCTCAGGAATATAGTGAGGGGTCTCGTATAAATTGCCAGGCGAGCAGACCAAAGCCTGGTGTGACCCAGAGCCCATGGACGGGGCACTGGGAAACACGGGCTCAACAGCGGGTTTGCAGGCGCTCCATATGATGATGCTGGGCCGAAATCCCCAAGTTTGGTCCAGTGGGATGCTTACTGAAATATATGGTTAACAGGAAGAAGAGATTGGATTATAAATCTTTGGAAGTAAGCCTGTAGAGATAACATCTGATGCAGGAACCTCAAGGGAAGCTAAATTCTTTAATCGATTGAAAACCTGCCTCACAAAAGCTTTTAAACCTTTAAACACCATCATATAAATCAAATTAGAAATATCCCACCAAGGAATAAAAGAGTTCTTGCCATGTAAAATATTAATATATCTTTTCAAGGCAGAACAAACACTTCGTTTGGAAGGGCATGGGGAGTAGGTGCTGGAGAGAACAGAAAATGTGGAATAAACACATTGCGCTGATCTTCAAGGCCAACTTAAATGTCTCAGGTCTTTGGGATTTTCCTCATGCTGAAAAGTGAGGGCCCTTTAATGCTGACACTTGGTTCCAGTATATTTTACTTGAAGTCGTTCTCATGTCTTTGATTCCATAGTCTATGGCGATTGTTTTCAATTCTTTATTGGAAAATTATCTACAATTGAACAATTGACTTTCGCCTGGAATTTAATAAGTATGTTCCTGGAATTGCAGAAGAATGTTTGGAGTAACACTGGATTTAAAAGTACAGTTTTTCTGCAAAAACAGCTATCAGTGAATCACAAAAGGGCAAACATCTACCACATGGCCATTTCTTCATTTGCTACAATATAGATGCATCAGGAGTAACGCTGAAGCCAGCCTGGAAGGTTACCAGAAAGGAAACTATATGATTAGCAGAATTAAAACCCGATTTGCATCTAAAAAATGTTGTGTGTGCTCATTTATGTGCAAATGTAATGGAAAAAGGCTGTAGGTAAAGTGGCTGAAGCCTAAACAAAATAAACACTTAATTTTCTTTTATTGTACCCTGTGACTATTAATAATATTATGGTACCAAGTCAGAAACATTAAGCCAAGCAGGGGAGCAATAAATGTTCCTAGACCGTGCACCACTGTTGATATTAGCAACTAATCACTCCAGAGTTCACATAAAATGCAGATGGAAGTAGAAAGAAGATATTTGGTGCAGTCAGCAGTGGCATCGGACTGTTCACAGGTGAAACCAGTAACTGGAGGGCCAGCGCAGCAGGGGCGAGCCTGGGGAAGATAGCAAGGAAAGAGCTTTGTAAATCATTGCTTTTTAGTCTGACTGTACCTGTGGCACATGTATGTTCTTAAGCTTGTAAGGTACTTGGTCTCGATTGGCAATATTGTTTGAGACTTTGCAAAGCTCCTTATCATTTGGTCATCATAACTCACCGAGATGGGTAAGGTGGCTCTTCTTCCCATTTTACAGATGCAGAAGTCAGAGCTCTGAGTATGGTCACACAACACATAAGACACAGAGTGAAACTCTAGGCTGTGATTCCAGCTCTCCTGTTCTTTTGATGATCTACCTTTAATCATTTTATATATATGTGTGTGTATATATAAATGTATATGTGTGTATCTGTCACATAAAATGGTACTTTCATCTCTGATACTGATACTATTTTAATAACCTGGTTATTAATTAATAACTGGAAAGAAGTAAAGGGGAGGCCAGATAATGTAGGCATGCCATTTGTACAGCTTTGCCAGAAAGCTGCAGGTTAACACTCTCCAGGCCTGTTCCCCGCAGATCACTGGGGGAAGGGACTGGACAATAGATGCATGCCCAGTATGATCTGGGTGACGTAGGAAAGTGCTTGTTGCTCATTCACACCCTGGAGCAAGTCACTGGCCAGATAGGAGTGGCCACTGCAAGGGTGCGGAATCTGAGGTACTTAGCTCCTGAACAAAGGGAGCTCTCTCTCTAGCTGCTCATCCCTGACTCCGGGCTTGCAGAGCTCTCTCACTCTGCACTCTCCCGTGTGATCCACAGCCCTGTGGACTCTACCTACAGTGGACTAATGGACTTTAGCCTGATGCTGCATGGGACCCAGCTCCACCATGGAATGGAAACTCTGGATACTGGCCCAGCTTTTAGCTCTAATGAATCCCCAGCTGCATATTTTCCAGGACATATTTAAGGACAATGGGAGTTTGGAAACCGAGGAATATAATTCTATGGAAATAAAAATCATCTGTTCTCCCATGCGGGGTCTTAGAAAATTATTTTTCTCAAGATATCACAAAAACCCCACTCCCACTCATGCAATCCTCCGACAACAATACTATATCTTAAACCAGAAACCCTCAAGAATCTTTCTAATAATAAAATGCTGGTTAAAATCTAAAACAAACAAAAGTTTCATAAGTTTGAATATATTACAAAGCTGGCACAAAAGCAAAGAACCTACAGGGGTCGAAAATTAAGTAACAATGAGAATTTAGGAAGAAAGTGGGCACCAAGATAGTTGAGGGTGTCTGCCAGCCCATCAGCTTTTACTCTGATGGTGTGATGTGACCTGCAGAGAAAGCCTAGGGCCCAGCATGGTGAAACCAAAAAGAGCTGCAGTCTCAGAGTGGGGAGAGCTGGAAATAAGTGCGCTGCCCAGAAGAGATCAACAACAAAACCTACCAATGAGGGCTAGCTACAACTTAAATAAGTCAGTTAAAAATTGTTTAGGAATGGCAGGCAAAAGCAAACACATTTCTTTCCTGGAAAAATGTAACTTCAACCTGGGCTTCAAAGCCTTCCCACAAATAATTCCCCACAGAACATGAACTTCAAGTCAAAATAACAAAATACAAAAGGAAATGTGTCAGGATAAGTGAAAAACAGAAGATACAGTAGACAGCAGGATCGGACCTGTAGAGACTTTGATGTTGGCCATATTGGGCACATTACATTAAGTCTTCGTTTCATGTTGTGGTTGAGAGCGCTAGCTATCCCTAAAACTGATTGTTACGTATTCCATAGTAAGAGAAGTATCGGGTGCCTGACTGCCTAGCTTGACCGTGTTTCCTAGTTCCTTTTGCGGCCATGTGTGGCCATGTCATTAGGTTCTCACAGATAGAATATGAGCAGGAGCGATGTGTATTACTGCCCTCTCTTGTCCCTTCGTACTTGGTGGGAGTCCACCTAGGTGACAACCTAGCTTTAACCACGCACATGTTGATGGTGTCCTAGGGACTGGAGGGTCAGTGGCTTGAATGGGACCTGCATGTCTCAATGGGCACATGAGGCCTGGACCATTCACACTGAGATCAGATGCAAGCTAGAAATCCCCTGGTCTTTAAGTTTTGTCTTGTATTGGCGAAGCTCTAGCTTTACTCCTAATACATATCTGTTAAAAAAAAATAGTAGAGAAGCTTGAAAATATAAGTAAACAGCAAAAAACTATTTAAAAAAACTAAGCAGATTTGAAAGAAGAATGAAATAGGACTTCTAGAAAACAAAGATGATTTCCATTCATTTTAGACAACTCATAAAATATAAGAAAATGTAGGTAAGTGGAAAAAGTTATCCATATTCCCATCTTCCAAAGATCAATAGCGTTTACGTTTGGAGGTTCTTCCTTCAGATGTGCACAGCATGGAGATTGCTAAGGAGCAGGGCTCATACTCCGGTCATTCTACACTCGCTGCCTACATCCCATCTCCATTTATCCTCGTAGCTGCAGTGAAATTTAGTGCTTCATGTTGCTTGGGCAGGAAGAACATCATTTAGATTTTCTATGGCTCATCAAAAGAATCATGCCTCCTCGTTTAAAAACTCAATTTGGAAAAATAGATAATAATTTTTTTTTTTTTTTTTTAACCATATCAAAAGAGATAGCTTTGTTTTTCTCTAAGAACTATAAATAATGTACTGATTTAGCTTAAATATTGTGAAGTCTATATTTTGGCTTAATTCTGAAATTGTATTCAAACTAAATATTAGCTTCTTTGTAAAATAGATATTTTAGGTAGAAAATATCTACAAGAGATGGGTTTTATTTCTTAATGAAAATGCTGTTTTTCTCAGGATTAATTTTTAGCTATTAATGTATTTGGGTGCTATTTTTGCTGGTTAAAGGAAAAAATTATGTTTTTATAGTTTATGGTTTTTATGTGACAGTTCTGTTTAAAAGTTAAGTGACTTATTTCATGCTTTTATAATCATTATATCCATCTGCTCATGTTCAGTGTTATTCTAGTAAATGAGCTACAGTTATTCTATCCTAAAAAGTTTAAGTTAAATTTTAATTCTATGGAACATTGTAATATGAAGTATATTGGTGGATATTTCTGAACTCCTTTGATACTTAGTAGCAAAACCAGTGTTAAAATATATTGCTAAAATAGGTAATATGCATAAAATTAAAATATATTGGCTTTCCTCTTAAGATTTATTCTGCCATTAATCCTCAAGTCAGGTAGCTCTCAGTAGACCTCCAGCAATACAATAATTTATTAATGGATCTATTTCAACCCTACGTGTGATTCAGCACTGTGAGTGAGCAATTGAGAACTTCTGCTGAATATCAAAGCAGAAGGGAACAGTACTGGGTGAGCTAATTTTCCGGTTAGTTTTAGAAAGGTAGGAACAGGGAAATGTAGTAAATGGGCTCTCATGTATCCATCCAATGGGGACAGAGTACAGTCTCAAATCATAAAACAGCATTATCCAAAAATAGCACTTTTTCCTGTCTGCTGATTGACTAGTAAAGGAAAAGTGAACTGAAGTGAATTTTGAGTTTTATCTTTTCTCCATTTCTATGTGTCTTATTTTTTTCCATGTACTTATAAGTGTTTTAAATGATCAAACATATAATTCTGTACTTGATATTTGAAGCAAAAAACACACATTTACTCTATTTGGACCTGTACACATTTGAGTAATATTTCATGTAAGTACTCCTGAATGAAAGCGTAAGCTTCACATTTCGATGCCATGTTACTTATCATATGCCTGTATATGTCTGTAGGCCTGTGCGAGGTCAGCAGCAGAGGTCAGCTGGGCCATTCCAGTTGTTGAGGGTGCCAGTATATTAAAGGGTGTAGAAATGCCAAACTGTGATGCATTTAAACATGTCCATGGGCCAACAGCAGTTAAATTACTTAAGTGGTAGTTTCTGAATCCTTACAGTGGGCCTCGCCATCTACAGGTATCATTTTATTTAGAGCTAACGCCAGAAGTCTAGATGTGAAACTATCGAAGAGGAGGCCTGGACTAAACGGCCCCCAGCTCCTCCTGCGATGGCCCCGGAGGAACCCCATAGACATGTCCTCACACTAGGCAGAGAGGAATTGTGAGTCCATGAAGCCTCGGGCTCTGCTTAGGCTCACAGCTCAGTGTGGGAGAATGTAGTACGTATGTGGAGTCTGGCTGTGTGAGGGAAAATTCTAGGAGGATCCTAACTCGGTCAGATACCCAGTGCTACAGCTGCCGTTGACAGGCCCCTGGCGAGTTCTCAGGTGCTCAGCACCGGCCAGGAGAGAGCACAGGGCTGCAGAAAGTGCCAGCACAGCTGGGCCGCCCGTCACACACCAGAGACGAACGCGTGTGCATTTAGATTTCTCCAGGCAGGAGCTGACTCGGGGCTTCCGTCGGGAAGGTCTGGGGCAGTCGGAGGAAGCCGCTTTGAGGATTTCCTAATTTGACGTCTATGTTGCAGATGAAATTCTCTGTAGGCCGGCCAATAATTTCCCCATCTCAGTTTAACAACACCGATGAGCTGATTGCTGTGTGCTCCGGCCCTGAGGCTGTTTTTATCAGCTCCTGTTCAGCCCCTCGCCCCCTCCCTTGCAGTCCTTGTACCCAGGATGGTTTCTCTGTACATCTGAAGGAGCACAAACAGCAGCGAAACAGTAACAACAAGGTTGTATTTCCCTTGCTGTGGGCTCGTTTCTCCTGTGGTAGGTTTATCAAAGGTGGCGCTCAGAGTCTAAAGGACTTGGTGTCACGCTGTGGACTTAGAGTGTGTGCGTGGTGTGTGGATAGGGAGTGACCCACCTCCCGTTGCATACTTCATCTGCTTTGATCAGATGGCAACCAGTTGCAGTGGCCCTTCAACTCCTCTGCCCTGGCAACCAGTAGATTTTCACTAACCCAGTAAATGTGACTCTAGCTACTACTCGTCAGTTCCTAGTGGATGGGCTCATCCCATACTTAATGAAGTTCCTTTTTAACTCTATTTAGCTTAAACTAAACAAATCTGTGTTGATGCTCATGGACTCAGAATTGTTAATGTAGCCACCAGGCATGGGTGCACAAGCCAGTCAAGCTCATGATGGATTTATTGGCTGCAGGGTCGGGGAACAGAGAGGCCTGACATCAGGACTGGGCCCTGGCAGTGGTGAACAAAGGGCGTGCATGCTCACACACTCATTTAAGCAAAGCAAACGGGAGGAAATCCTGGTTAGTTTTTGTCTTAGAAGACTTGTCAGAAACTTCAAGGAATATCATTGTCTTTATATAACTAATTATTTTCTAGAACATGAAAAATATTAGAAAAAAATTTAGATTTACACACACCCAATAAAAAAACAGGAGGGCAAGAAACTGACCCTTTAAGAAGGGACTTCTGCATTTCCTTTTTTAAATTACACAAACAGATGCTATAAAGAGGGCTTATTGAGTTGCCTCACACCTCTTCCCACTTGGCAACTCATAAATGTTATATTTGATGTGTGTTATTGATTGTTCTGAATGAAATAGTTTCCATAACATTTTGTTTCTTCAGGGCATCTAAAAATAATTCCTTCAAAATTTATCTTCCTATCTTAAATATTTTACACTTGTCCTTGAGCCAGCTGTGGGGTCCTTAAACAGCACCCTGTTTTGACATCAGATGAAGGTAGCATTGCCGCCCCGCCTTGGGCCTGGCAGGGTGTTTCCGTGGGCCTCCCCCCCCCCCCCATGGGGTGGGAAAGCTTTCTCAGCGGCAGCATTTGATATCGGACCGAGGGAAGCAGTGACGCGTCGAGGTCGTATTTTAGCTTTGGCTCTGAAGACTCTAGAAGCCATTATCTTAAAATGATATAAATCCAGTTACAGAATGGAAAGATGATTGCATGATTAATGGAGGTTAATAAATATCATTGAAATCTTAGCCTGGGTGAGGCCATCAGAAACTATTTAATCCAATTTCCCCTGGCTCCGGGCAGGCCACATAGGAACCACTTTGTCAGATGGCATCTCTCCTCCTGGTAGCTCTCAGAGGAAGCCGAGTCCCCTCTTTGTGTGAAATACGATGCATCTTTGTCCTGACTAAGCACACGCTCTTTCCCGGGGCTCCTCTGCGGCCGGCGTTGCTCATTGAGGTTCCGCCCATGGCCGTGGAGTAGTCGTGAAAGGAACTGGCTGGACTGAAATACAGTTAATTTAGTGAGCACCCACAGGAGAGAAACGTGGCGGACTTAGTCCAGTTGACGCCTACACGGGCTGGTACATGTTCTTCTCCTTTAGTTCAAAATATCTAAGAAATAAACAAAAAGGGCCGATTGAAGAAAAAAAAAAAGTGTTTATTTTATCCAACTTGTTCTCTGTAATAGAAAAACAACTTGACACTAATGCACTTTATTGATTTTGTGTCAGCATGTTCTTCAAACTCACTAATAATAAGGCTGTTACATTAATTAGGAATTGTGTACATCTGCAAGTAAGAAATCTTAAATATCATGACCTAATCAAGAAAGGATTTCTACTTTGCCACACGAGTTCTGGAAGAGGCAATCCAGAGTTGATGTTGGTGACTCGAGGGTGTTATCAGAGACCTATACTCCTATTATCTCCTGTCCCACTGTTCTTATCAAATAGCTTCTATTTTCAAGGTCCCGCAAGGCCACCGCAGGTCACAGTGTGGCGGGAAGAAGGGGGCAAGGGGCGGACAGAAGTACACCTACCAACTCAGACACCTTTTAAGAGTTTTCCTGGGAGCCCCAGCCCAACGGCAGTGCCTCCAGCTCACATCTCAGTTGTTACCCCTGCCCTCAAGTGAGCCTAGGAAATGTTCTTTTTCAGTTGGGTACATTGCTACCCTTACAATATTGGGCTTTTGTTAGTGAAGCGTGACACGTTAGAAAGAGGTTTATGTTGTTTTTCTGCAAGGAAAAAATCGATTTGGTTTCTCAGAGTGCAAGGACTTTGTCATTGAGGAGCCTTGTTTCTCAGAGGGGTGTGGTGGTGGAAGTGGTGGGGAGAGCATTTGGATATGGAGGCATCTTATCTTCTGATCAGAATTTGAGCAAGCAGTCAACTCCATGAAAGAAAAAAAGAAACCCATTGTACATCGGGCCAAATGGAGATTTATCACCATTTAGAACATTCTAGACATAATAGCTCCATTAGGTAGAACTTCCTGAGCAATGGATTGCTCTGTGGGGCCCACTGGTGAAAGTGTGGGATGATGAATTTGGAGTAATAATGAAGACGTTGGAAAATTTGTTCCATGAAAATGACTAAAACCACTTGTCCATGATAAAGCCTAGAATGGGGAAAAGCCGTAATTTTAATATTCATAAAGGCATATCAAACAATTGACCTTGAATTAATTTAGGGATGAGATGGACAGGAACTGTATTGACATGTGTCATGTTAGACTTTTCAAAAAAAAATCTTAATTATTAAGACTTTAAGAAATGATAATTACTCTAAAAAAAATTGTGGAGCCTTTTCCTTTGGACTGTCTCAGTAAAGAGTGCCCTGTCCTTTTGGTATCGCTTGAAACAAATCCAGCCTTGATTACAGTTTTGTGGCCAGTAGAAAATTCTGTTTCATCCAATATTTTAACAAAGTTTCTGACACAAATCATCTTGAGATATTTTTTGAAAACTGACACATAGAGTTGGGTTAATGTGATCTACAAAATGTCTTGGTTGTCATGTAACTACTGTTAACCCTTTGAGAGTGCAGCTGGTCTGCAGATCTGGGCTTGTTCTCACGGGTTTAGCACCTTCTTCCATTGCTTGGAGTAGTCAGCCTGTGACCCAGTGAAGTTTAATGGATGCACATATCTTGCTAGTCGTATTTCTCAGAGAAAATATGTTTATACCTTTCTCTTTGAACTCCCTAAGAAAGGCCCTTTTGAAAATTACTATTTGGCCTTTCTATCAATTCAAGTGGAAACATTATTGCATTTACACTCTGAAGAAATCTGCCCTATCCATGCATTTTGAGGGTCAGTTTGTTGAACCAACAAAGACATTTGGCTATATGCTTCCTAGATTAGAAATCTTTGTCTTTATTTTATTCTCAATTGTGTTTTCTTCAATAAATCTCTTACGGAAGTCTCTGTCTCATACACTGTTAGATATGGTTAACATACTGATACTGAAACTCTTAGGACTTCCAATGCTTTAAGATGATTTAAATGCAAAATTCAACTGTTAGCCAGCAATCTAATGTCACGTGGTATACGGTTTGGATATTGGATGAATAGCTAAGAATTACCCATTCTAGTGCCAAAGGCCACTTGATGCTAATTTTGTTCTGTATGTTGATGTAAAACTTCATGGTTGGGGATCCACTCTGTGCTCAGGGTCTTGTCTCTAGGAAAATATTTTTCAGTTCCAAATATTTTGTCAATTCCAAATATAGTATGGAAGATTAAAAAAAAAAGTTTCCATCCAAGCTCACTGAAGGTGAGTATCATGCCACATATTTGCTTAATTCAGACCATTTGGCTAGCAATAGGTGACCATCTGTCCAGGCGCTTTGTCTGTGTGATAGGTGACATCTCAATCATTTTCATGTTTGGCTGATTAGTAGCGAAAGACTACGTTGGGTTGTGCAAATAGTCTTTATAATTCTAGGTAAAATATTTCAATCTATTTAAAAGAAGTTAGAGAAAAGAACAAATCCCTGAAAGTATGTAGGCCCACACAACCATTATCCAGACAGCCCTGGCATTTTGAACCATCTAGAGACTATAGAAATGTTGATACTTAACTGGCTTCATGGCATGGCAGGTGATTATTTTGAAAATCTCAGCCATGTCCAAAATCCTGCAGTTTCTTCAGAAGCTGAGATCTGAAACGCTGAGCG
Source organism: Miniopterus natalensis (assembly GCF_054644295.1). Lineage (NCBI taxonomy): Eukaryota > Metazoa > Chordata > Mammalia > Chiroptera > Miniopteridae > Miniopterus > Miniopterus natalensis. The sequence continues at coordinate 69,804,053 of NC_142088.1, forward strand.
GACTCTCTTCTTGGGCAGAGAAGGCCTTGAGTTTGCAAGCACATTGTTTGATCTACAGCGTTGATAGCCAGTGCTGCACAAATGAATGTTTGATAAATGTTACATAGTTGGATATGTATATTAATAATATGTCCACCTCAACAGAAATTAGAGCACTGTTACAGTGTCCAAAGTATTCCTCCGTTTTCTGAAGTCCGTTCCTGCTGATCTAATTCAGTAACCATCACAGTGTTTATCAATATCTTCAGAATGTTGAGGTGTAATTTTTAACCAAATTTGGATTTCAAAATAGGTCAGCAATGCTTTATATATGCTAATCACATACAGGGTGGCTAATGCTATTTAAATTATATTATCGAGTGTGCATACCCTGCCCCCAAAAGCCAAATTCTTTTTTTTTAAAATGTAGTTTTATAACAGAAATTTGAACAGTATTTGCTTAATTTCTTAGTTTCTAGTCACAGGTGTTTAGTTTCTTAATTTCTAGTCACATTATTAAAAATGAACATGTACTGTTCCTATTACTGATTTTCAACTGCAAACTGACATAAAAAGAAATTTAATTAAAGGAAACTATTGCCATTTTTTAGGTAATTATTAAAGTAAATTGAAATATATGATAAATTCTAACCTGTAAGTGACAGGTCTGAAAATGATTAGAGGTTGTTCTCAAATCCTGGCTCTTTCCCCTGTGTCATCTCCTTATTTTCCACTATAGTTTTTTGCGATTTATCATAAATATATTTCTGATTATGAAAATTATATTTGCTTGTTATGAATATATCCACAAAAGTTCAAAGAAAGAAAACTCAGCCAGCATTTTGGCTGCTCTGCCTGCTTTTCCTTCCTTCCTTTCTTCTGACCATCTGTGTGTCAATCTGTCCAGTCATTCTTTTAATTAGCGATCATACCAGGTATATAATCTTTCATTTTCCTGTTTTCATGAACACTATCTTACTCATGTTTTCCAATGGAATTATAAAATTGGGAGAAGATTTATTTTTACTGGCTACATTATATTCCACTGAATGAATAGATCTTATTTTATCAGTTTCCAACAGAATTTTTTTTTTCTTTTTTTGTTATTATAAAAAGCAGTGAACACTTTTTTCATAAGGATTTGATCACATCTACTACTAATGTTTTTGGAAATTTTATTAGAAGTATAGCTATTGATTAATGCTGTACAAAATACTTTCTCCAGTTTCTTTAAATCAGGCGAGTTTTTCCCCAGTCAAGATTATTGCAATTCAGTTTAAAACTGTTAGTTGGTTTCAGGAAATAGAGGATTCGTGACTTCTTTATCCTGTGCTTCTGATCGAGGTGGTCTGATGACCGGGAGGGTTCCCATAATTGTGTAACAGACTACTTACTGTTCTACCCTCAGCATTAGGCAATGAACCTAATAAAACACTTCAAGTTCCATAGTTTGTCTATAAAATGAAAACTATTTTACTTAGTACTGGATGATTTATTAGGAGATTTTAGGCCCTTCCCCTTTTGTAAATAAATTATTCAAGAATGAATGTATTTACTTAGCCATGCTAGAAACAGAAGGAAAAACACGGAGAAAGGATTCCTCAAGAAAGTCAGTACCTGGTGATATAAAGAAATATATTCTACTAAATTGTGGGAAACTGAAAAGTAACAACTTCTAATATGAGGGAATGGCGACTCAGAGGGAAGGCGACACCTTTGGCTGCTAAAGGTGGGACTGGGGGCTGGGACTCCGCTGACAGCGGGAGGGAACGGGCCTCGCTGTGATACTTTCCCCGCTTGTCCCCCAGCCTTGCTCCGGGTGCACTGACAGATTGATTTCACACCGCTTCCTCTCCATAGCCTTTCTGTCCCGTCAGCATCCTACGTATTTGAAACTGTTAAATGGGCCACTTGGGGGGGACTATATCCAGGCAGGAAATGCATCCCCCGGCGCCCACCTCCTCCCCACCTCTGTGCCACTTAGATGCGTGATCGTGAGTGACATTTCCTGGTGAGGTTTGGTGACAGTTTTCTCATTCCCTGTTACCAGCCATAGGCCTAAATTTATAGCACGTGCGTTATGTGCCGTCAAAGGATTTCCTTCTTGGGCACTTATTCCTCTTAGTCAGAGCTTCCCCTTCTCCCACGTCCCCTCGCATGGGCTGCCCACGAACCCCTGCGTGTTTTCCCGTCCCCTGGCCTCTCCCCGGAGGCTGCATTTCACACTTTGGTTCTTCAAATGGTCCCTTGCCTTGGGAACAGGGATGCCCTTCACTTGTCCTGAACTTGCATCAGTGGGAAGCAGTTTTCTCCAGAAGGGAAGGTGGCATCTGACACGGTGGTGGTTTTGCCCCAAACATTATTATTTTTGGCCAGTGGCCCCTCTTCTTCTCTGCTTCAAGGATTTGAGATACTAATGCATTGAGTGAGCTGGGTCACTGTTTCAGGGGACTCATTTGCCAGATCACCTCTCCTAGAGAATGCTAACTACACTCTTTCTTTCCTATGAAGTTTCGTCGCCCCTACAGCTGCTTGTTCCTTGCCCACGTAGCCCTCACTTCTCAGTGGTGTGTGAGGGGAGACCACCCACCATTCTGTTTTGGAAGGGGAATGTTTGAAGTTCCCAGCATTCATTTGGGTTGAGGGTACTTGTCCTCAGTGGTACCTTTTAGTCAGGTACCAGTTGGCAAGTCATATAGGTGGTTTAGCAGAGGAGCAGAGCCGTAATTCATTTGCAGGCTCAGGTCTTTGAGACAGTGGGGTTACCTGGCATCAGTCATCACCAGGGAAGCAGGTCATCGGGTTGATCGATACTGGATACTGATGTGACCACTCTCTCTGTCCTGATGGAAAGCAAAGGCTTTGCTCAAAAATCAATGTGTTCTCAGTGAAGTGGATATGTTACCTTAGTGGGGAAAAAAGCGCTGTGCCTTTGAGTGATTGTTACATGGCTGTGTGTGGCATTCCAGGAAAAAGATCCATTAAAAGACAGACAAGATATCACAACTCAGTTTTCAGCAGAAAATGACTTGGCTTTCACTGATGAAGTTGATTACTGGAAAGGATAGTCATGTGCAGCTGGGGTGCAAGCTTTCTGATATCTGCACATGAATAGGTCCTGGCCCAGTTCACTGAAATTTTGGCCTGTAGTTTCTCTGTAATGTGAGATGTGGAGAGAGTGAGGAAAGAGCTGGTGAACTTGCTTTGCGTTGAATGAATGCTGCTGATGAAAAGACACAGTGAGACCCATGACTGTAACATCAGGGTAAAGGGTGACTTTGGGTCTTCCTTAAGCATTTCTGATTAGGCTCTGCAGGTTGCAAGATGTCCCGCTTGCTTAGAGAGCACCCCCATGACGTGTAGCAGTCTGTGCAGAGAAGGATTCTATGGCAGAGCATTCATATATCATAGTTAAGACTAGGCCAACACAAATGACCAGGAAAGAAGAAAAAGTATGCTATTTATATATTCCACGTTCCAGGTAGACATGAATTTTGGGGGGGCACTATTGAACTCAGTACACACAGATTGAATAATACAATAAGAAATTACTCTGTATCTTATTTTTTGGCAAAACGTTCTTCTGGTTTTAGCATGTGGAAGGAAACCTTTCTCACGGTTTCTCATTTTTCCCCTTGTGGAAGAGGTGGAGAGATGTGGTCTGGCTGTTAGCACTGTGTGGCGGATTAGAACTTCCTTGAATTGTTGCCCCCAAGGGCAGCTTGATGTCAACCAGGTTTTGGTGGCATACTACACACTTCTTTTCATGGCCCTGGGGCTCTTTGGGTTTTTAGTCGATGGCCTGAAAAAAGATAAGAGAAACTCCGAATATCCCATTTGAACATAGCACATGGGTAAAACGTTTTAAAGTTTTAGCCAAAGAAAGATGTTTAAGGATAAATAAGGGTGAAAAGGGATCTTTAATAGAAATAAATGTAAAGCTTGACATGTTCTGAAGTCAAGTGTAGAATAGAGCATCAGAGGGCTGTTGGCTCAGTAATAATATATATTTAAATAGTCAACAGGAGTCTCAATAGGAATGACTGCCCAAAAGGTAATGTGTAAATCAGAGGCCACATTAATGGACTGAGGGCAGTCATTGGCTTCCTCTACTTTGGGCCGATCACATTATATTGAAAATCATTGCGTTCACTGGAAGTTACCAACTGTTAAAAGAAATTTGATGGACATTTTGAAATGTATTCAGAGGAGAATGGCCAGGAGAGTGAATGACTCAAGATGACATTACTTGAGGGACGGGTGGAACTTGGAATGTTAGCCTGGAGAGCAGATGGGAAGGATCAGACGGAACAAATAAGCTTTCTTTTGAAATCTTCAAAGGTTGTTTGTGTGTATGTGTGTTTGGAAGAAGGATTCCGCCTTAGCCTGTATTGGCCCAAGAGGCCAAATTTGGACAAATGAGTGCATGTTTCTGGGAGGTGTATCTTTGATTCATTGTAACAGGACTTCTTTGGGGAGATTCATGGATTGTCTGAGAGATGAGTTCTGACAACCGTAGGTGGTCAGCACAGGTGCATAGCCACGTGACAGAGTTGTCTTGGTATTTCAAATGTCAGGGGCCTTTAAGTCCTTATGTCTCTGAGTTTTATAACTTCTTTTGAAAGAAGATGCTATGAAACTGCGAGACTTGGATGAGGCATAATGATGTTAATTATGTATTTTAACTTTCTGTAGTTTACATCAATATGGCACGTGAAAGAGAGAAGATGATAAAGTCAAGATGTTACAATCTTTGATCTCAGCTTTCACATGAAATCCATTTCAGATTGGTCTATAGATCTTGGAGAGGGAAAGTTTTGGAAGTCGAGTCATATTATCAAAAGAAACTGCTGTATCTCCCTGTTCAGAGAATTCTCAAGGTTGGAAGGAACCTAAAGGTCCACCTATTTTAAATTTTAGAGGTGTCTGGGTTTCGTATTTCTCATCTTTGGGAGAATACATATTCCCTGTGATCTATAAAATGCCATTCGCATACTTTGATAATTTCCCATTTTTCCAATATATCATAAAATTTCTTTGAATATTCTGAATATAAAATAGATTACTTCCAGTCACTTTTGCCTAAGGCGCAAGAGCATTGAATCTTCAAGCTACAGTTGAAGAAAAAAGGAACAAAAGCCAGTGGCAGAAATTCAGTTTCTAATACACTTGAGAGTTAGCAGTTTAGGGAACATTCATTCATTTATTCATTCATTGATCCCCCAAAGACTTACAGAGCAGTTACTCTGTGCCAGGCAACAGGAGTGTAAAATGCACCTTGATCTGGCACTTTGAGTGTAGTAGGGAGTAACCCTTTTATATGGTATAGTAAGTGCTCTTCTGGCAGAATCTGCAGAGTGCATGGGAGAGTCAGAGAGCATCAGCTGCACAGTAGGGAGACACAGGCCACTGAGAACAGCTACATCTTTGTTAATGGGTCCGTCCAGCATATGTCTATAAACACAGCATCTTGTCTGCCTCTGTTATTTTACAGAAAGGAGGAAGATGGCCAGAGAGATGAAGAAGCAGATAGACTAAAAGGCTAAAATAGCCTCAGAAATTTGGGTGTCTCTATTATCAAGAGGCTTTTTTAAAGGGGGAAAATTCTTCAAGAAAAAGCTGCCCAAACATGCACTCCAGGCAGAGCTGAGTTTGCAGCCTTTGGAGAAATCTTGAAGAAAACCAAATCAGGCACTTACATGTGCTACTTTTGTTTTAGATTTAACAAGTCTTTCCTCTTGACTGCTCAGGATAAACAACTGGATTACTTGACGTGACTCTGTACAGAATGGATTAGTTAAATTTGGGCTTGTTTTTTCTCAAGTCGATGACATGCACGAGCCTCCCCCTGCCAGGGCAGTTCAAAGGCTTGGTTTGTGGCAGTTTCCGGAAGCTTGCAAATCGTGCCCGCCTTTCTGTTCCAGAGTAAATAACAAACCTCTTCTCGGTAAGAATGCTGGCAACGGGGACAATGACTGCAATGGGAAAATGCTGTTGTTTTCATTTCAGAAGTTAGCATAATCAAAATACTATCAAGGAATAAATTCGAAATTTAAATTTTAAGTATTTGGACTTAAGACACTGACCTGCCAAACCATCTCTGCTTTAGTCTTTTGCCTGTTGCTGTATCTTGGCCTATTTATAATACCTTCCATAGGTGCGTTTGGTTTAGTTAGATGAATATTCTCAGCAGTGAGCTTCGGGCTGTGTAAGCCAAATGGGCCACACGGTGGGCAGACCATTGGAACTTCCATATGTGGAACCCTGTCTCAGCAGGCTGGCACCGACTGGCTACTCTTCAGGGCTCCAAGATGAGGGCCACAGATGCAAGTGTAAGATGACACTGCCTTGAGACTGTTTTTATCCATTTAAAATAAAACAGACTTTGAAAATAAGTTATTTAACAGATTAACTTTGAGTTTATTGTTTACATAAGAAGACTATTGTACTAAAAAATGAGTTCAGAGACCTTATCGTTTATCTCTGAATTCTACATGTATCTCAGCAAAAATGCAAATGGGCATAGACATTGGTATGGGGAAGGCCTAGGGGTGGGGTAGATGTGGGGTGGAGGGGACCAATGGGGGAAGAAAGGGGACATCTGTAATACTTTCAACAATAAAAATAAAAATAAATGAAAATGGAGTTTTCTCTTACATATTGAGCTTCTCTTGGGTGTCTGGCAGTATGTCTGCATGCCATTAATGGCACGTTTGAGGGGAGGGCAGTGAGTGGATGGTCGGTGGAGCTGGAGTTTGAAGTCACACCGTGAGCATGTCTACGCTGGTGCTTCTGACCATGAAGCCATGGACTTGACCCACACGCCATGCGGAGTCACCAGTTCAGCTTTACCCATGGCCTTTGCTTCATTCATTGTCTCCTTGCCAAACTGATCTTCCACATTTTGTCTTACTGGGAGTATGCTTGGAGCCCACCCAGAGGTCTTCCTTTGTTCACGGCACTCTCTGAGTCTCTTCCTCTTTCCTTTTCTCTCTCGCCCATGAGGTATCTATGTTTATAGGTTGTGTTCTCTGCCTTCTCTCCTGTCTCTGCTTTTCCTTCCCCCTCACTCTGCATTGGGCGCCCTTCCCCTTCGCTTTTCACTGCCTCTCCCTGCCCCTCGCCTGTCTCCCTCGGTCATCTCACCCTCTCCAGGAGGGCAGCTGTCACCTCCAGGCAGATGCCTCATGGTTGTCAGGGGCACAAGCTCTGGACCAGGCTGCCTGGGCCCACCTCCTTCCTGCCTCCCTCACTGACTGACTGAGTGGTCCTGGTGCAAGTTGTTTTAACTGTCTCTACCTTAGTATCTTCATCATTAAAATAGGCATAAAAATACTGCCCAGCTGAAACCGTTGTGGTGAGAATGAAATGAGCTATCACACATACAGGGCTGAGAGGTGCCTGGTGCGTAGTGAGCATGTAAGTAGGTGGTAGCTGTTTTTATTTTCATTTATCCTTCAAAATCCCCAGGCTCTTGAAAGCTCCCTTCTTTAGGGCCATATATAACTGTGGGATCAATCTATCTGCTGGTTGCTCAGCTAGAGCCAGAACACTTACATTCTCCTCTCACCTTCAACCTTCTATAAATTGTTAGGCATTTTAGATGTTCTGATTACTGTTTCTCATTTCTCTGCCTCCACCCTCCCCTTTTTTAAGCAATCACTACATTAACTCTTTTTGGACCGCTAGGAGCGCTTCCTACCTTGTGTTTTGTAGTTGCTCGGTCCTCACCTCCTCTCTTCGCAGGTCTGTCTTGCATTGAGGCAAGGCTGGTCCCCCTGAAACAGAGGCCTAGCGTGCCATCCTCATTTGAAACCACCACCGCTCTGCCACAGATACTCACAGCTGGACGCTGAATGATGCCTCAGTCCCTCAGCCCAGTAATAGGTCCTGTGCAAGCTGTCTTCTTGACTTACTGCTCCTCTGTTGCTTTCTCCAGGGGCTCCATTTGTAGCCAGCTGCTCCAATTGTCTAGCTTCCTTTTACTTCTGTGCTTCTGTTCACCTATTGCCCTGTCCTCTCTCTGAACTATCCCTTACTCGCCCTCCCAGTGCTGTCAAAATCCTGTCTGTCCTCTGGGACCAACTCGCGTGACAACCCATCCTGTTACATACCTTCTTGGCCATTGCAGTAAAAAGTGATTGCTCCATGGAAACACCAAAGATCACCTTGTGTTTACTCCTCTGAGGCACACACTTCTTTCAGACCAAAGGCCTGAGCGTTGTGTAGTGAGAAGGGTTGGGAATGTGAAGTTAGAAGAGCTGGGGTTTTACTCCAAGGTCTGCCAAAGTGAACCTCTCTTTTCTCACTTATAAAATGGTGAGACCATTAATAAGTATATCACAGGTTTTATGAGAATTAAGTCATATATATATTTAAACTAGCATTTAAGAAAAAAATCTAGTTTCATATAAAAACTGGTTGTTTTGCGTTTTATTTTTAACATCTTTATATCTTCCACCACATCTTATATGATGTTGGGTTTCTTTAATTGGTGTTGAATAATTACTTGTGAATAAACTCATAGATTCGACTTGCAAAACATTCTTACCATGAATCCCGTTTTTTCAAAAACTCATTCCCTATATTGGTTGAGACCCATCTAGATTTGGAGAGATGAAGTAAAATTATCTCACAATTTTGCAACCTTGCCTTCTTGTGTAAGGAGAATGGCCTTTAATGAATTATTTCCTTTCCCAAATTCATCACTTGGTCATACAAAATGCTTAGTGGTCTCAAGTGAAATTAACAAAATTAGCTAAGAAAACATTTTTTATTGGCATATAGCATCTATTCTGGCCTCTTGACACCTTAAAATGCAAAGAGTCAGTTAAACCTTCTTCACATGGGGTGCACCATCCATGGGGGAATCCAAGAGGTCACTGAGGAGGGAACAGTCGGAGAACAGATGGATTGAGATGAGCACGGAGGCCACCACCTGGCTCAGGTGTCAGGACCTGGTTTCTGAGATGCTGGCAGTCAAGTGAGAGGAGAACTCTGACTCCTGTTCTGCTTGAGTCAGTAAAGTAGAAAAGCAAAGATCAGAGTGTAAGGAGGGCAAACAGAGCCCTGGCAGATCCCACAGATAACACCATGGTTGTAGAAACTTCTAATAACCTATGGATTTTAGATTAGTATCTCACATCTGTTATCTCACTTTATCCCTTTAACACTTGCCAGGATAAGGAGTTGCAGGGCTCATCGCCCTCTTGTTTGACAGGAAGAGAGGAATGGACAGTGGGTCTCACCTTCCCTCTCATACACTGATAAGGTATTTCTAAGCAAGGCCAGGCGATGGATAATTCTAAAGAAAAAAAACAATCCCTCTGTTTTGTCTTAAATAGTTATTTACAGATCATCTGTAATAGTATCAACAATAAATTAAAACAAACCAAAACAGTTATTTATGACTTGGCAAAGTTTATGGGGCCCGCATACCCTTATTTATCGGTTTCATTGTGCGTAAACAGCCCTAAGATGCTGTGACTACCTCTGTAGATCACATTACCAAACCTTGAGGACACCAGTCCTTCATTCTTTCTGGTCTTCTCTTTCCTCTTCTCAGGAATGGGACAAACTGTCAGAGTCCTGGATACTTACCAGTTGTATTTAAAGGCCTCATATAAGCCAATCATGAGATGGGAACATTTATGGGTTTTATTTTGTTTTAAAATTGAAATATAATTTACATATAACATTATATTAGTTTCAGGTAGACAGCATGATTCAATATTTGTATATATTGCAAAATGATCATCACACTAGGTCTATTTAACATCTGTCACCATACAGTTATATATTTTTTCTTGTGATGAAAACTTTTAAGATCTACTCTCTTAGTAACTTTCGAGTACACAATACAGTGTTAACTACAGTCACCATGCTGTACATTACATCCCCAGGGTTTATTTTATAACTGGAAGTTTGTACTTTTTGACTCCCTTCACCCTTTTCTCCCACCCTGTACCCTCTGCCTCTGACAACCACCAATCTGTACCTGTAAGCTTGGCTTTCTTGTACTTGTTTTTAGATTCCACATATAACTGAGACCATAGAATATTAGTCTTTCTCTGTCTGACTTATTTCACTTAGTGTAAGAACCATCCATGGTGTCACAAATGGCAAGACTTCCTTTTTCCCACATCTGCGTTCATTCTCCCATCGATGGACATTCGGGTGCTCTCCATGTCTGGGCTGCTGTGAATAACGCTTCAGTGCACACGGGTGCATAAGAATGTGAGGGAACATTTTAGAGAATGAAGTAGACTTAAAAAAATCACACAGGCCATTTTTAAAAACAATATTAAGCATTAAAAAACAATTTTAAACATTTAGAAGACACGGCACGAATTGGAATGTCACAAAAAGCTATACTTGCTAAGTTTTTCTTGTGCATTAATTAATAATCTTACATGCCATTAGGAGCAGCCTGTTGCCCTGGGCAGGGGTTTGAAAATTGTCCAAAGCATATCAATGAATAAGATTCCAGAATCTTGACTTCTAGGTTCAAAAGTGAGCTGTCAAGGTCAAAGATAGAGTGGATCACCAGGAGAATGCACATAGACTCAACAGTTTCCTTACCCTCATCCTTTCCTCCCCTCGTCTTTTCTAGCAGAGAAAACAGCTTTGAGGTCTGACGAAGAAAGAACAGGTTTTAGGTAGAAGCAGGAGATGGGTAAGCTGAGGCAGCAACTGATGGCAGCTGCTTGAAGCTTGGGGATCAGAGGAAAGTGTGACCATCTGGAGGTGCGTCCTGGCAGGGGTGCAGCCACCATGGGGCACATACTCTGGGCTGGGTGGCACAGTGGAAATGGCAGCTGGGTAATTCATGCCAGAGAGGCTGCAGTCAGTTCAAAGGTCTCAGGAAGTTCCTGCAAGCTGAGTCCAGGAGTGAGAGGCCCAAGGAAGAAGGCCAGTCCCATAGAGGAGCATCAGAAGGCAGTCGAGGGTCCCTGCCAGGGATGAGCTGAACCTCAGTGCTTGGCCATGCCAGAAAGTCTGAGTGGGAGTGAGTGGCCATCACTGGAAGAGCACAGTTGTTTCCTTTTGCTAAAGCCTGGGTGAGAAGAGAGACCTCTAAAGCAAAGCCAGCACTGAACCAGGAGACAGCAGAACCAGGCTCTTCTCCCCTCGCCTCTAAGGGCTTGGGAAGCTCACACTGACCCAGCCAGGCAGGGCAGGGAGACACAAGAGAGCATCTTCAGGTTGAACATGACGGTCCTCTAAGCCTGAATCCCTGAGGAAATTGGCCTAAGAAAATACTGGAGTGAGTAGTTTAAGATTTTGTTTTGTGCCATCAGACAGGATAGGTAGAGAAAGAAAAGCTGCATCTTGGCAAGTGTGTGTTTGGCTGTGTAATTCATATCAGTAAGAAACTGACAGCTAGAGGCAGCCTCAAATGCCTTACCTTTGTTAGAAACGAGTACTCAAAAATTGAAATGCAGCTGATGGTAGGGGCGTTTTGGGAAGAGAACTTTGTGGTCGCCTCTTTTTCTCACGCAGAAATGCCTTCAAGCCGACAGACTTTGCCATCTGAGCAGAGATCTGAGACAGCCCGGCCTGAGGATGCCAGTTTCTGGGCCGCACTGGCTGGGAATTGGCCCTTTGACCAGGCTTTGGCTGGTCTCCGAGGGGCACACGTCTTCCCTTTGAGTAGTTCAGAAACAGTTGGCAAGCGTGTGGTGTGTGCCGGGCACCTCCTTTGGTGCTGGTGGACTATGGGTGGGTAATGCATGGCACAGCCCCAGGGAGCAGCTGGCCCACGGCCCGGGGACAGTAGCTTTGGAACCGCCCTTTATGAAGCAAGATGACAAGAGGCCCCACTCCAGGGGCCAGGCAGTGGGAGGGGCCTTTGGAAACTTTAGGGTGGAGCAGACGCTGCAGCAGGACCTGGGCTAGTGATTTGTGCTTTTCCCGGATGGAAACGATGGGCTGGGAGAGACCTGGAGAGAGGCTCTCCGCACCACCTCTGCTTAGCGGGAGCCTCAGAAAGCCCAGCGACGTGGCTTGACTTCCAGGTGGGCCCCCAGAGCCCCCGCAGCACGGTGAGGCAGAGAGGTGGGGTTATACCTGCTTCGTACAGCTTCTGCGCTTTTCTCTAAATGATGTTTAAAAACATCATTTAAAAGCCCATTTTTTCCAGTGTTCTCTCTCACTGACTCTGGGATGTAATGCTGCGGCCTAGCCCCCACCCCTTCCTTCCCAGCTGACTTCTGGCCTGTTCCTGTCACCTGAGCAGCCAGATGGGGACGATGCTCCTGTCATGCCATTCTGTGCCCAGCGACGTTTGGCACTAATGCCGCCAAGAGATGACTTCCTCCAGCTTTGGGTCACAGGCAAACAAGCACCTCTCTTTTCTCGTCTCCCACACGCTTCTGCACACACGCTACCTACTGCGTGCAGATACTGCACCCAGAGTGCTGGGAGATGGCGTGAGGTAACATGTGTCGTCCGTGCCCCGAAGATACAAGCCAGACAGAGAGTCAGGACACACCCAGAAGATAGAACTAGCATTCAGAGTCATAAGGCTTTGGGGTGCAGATGAGATTTTCTGACCCCAACACCATGGGCAGCCTGTGCTGTGGGGCTGTCCTGTGCATTGTAGGATGTTTAGGGACACCCCAGCTCTCAGTAATATTCTCCCAGTTTTAACAACCAAAAATGTTTAGATACTGCCAAATGTCCCCTGGGGAGCAAAATCCCCCCCAGTTGAGAAGCACTGGTGCAAACAATAAGTACATCGGATGTCAGGGGGACTGCTAGGGGCCTTGCAGTAGTCACAGGGGTGCTGGATCTCAGTGGAGACTCCAAGATGGGGAAGATTTTGATGGGTAGGAAGGAGTGCAGGGAATCTTTCCAGAGGAGGGTTCTTTCTGTTGTGACCTGCCCACCTCCTCCGTTTGCATAACTGTGCATAGTCATTAATTCAGCCCAATTTCTCTAACTCTTATTTCCTCTCCACCTCCTCTCTTCCTGCCTGCCCTGACTGTTTACGGGACTCCTTTCCTCTCACTGCGCAGAGCTCAGGTGTGAGACAATACCTGCCCTTTCAGGAGGCCAGACTGGGCTCCTTTCTGTCTGATTCCTCTCACGAGGGCTCTGGTTTCATCTGACGTCCAGCCGATGCTCCTGCAGGGAGCTGCAGATGACTCCCCGGCGACCTGCCTTCCTCCACACTCGGCTTAGGTTCTCCTATGGAATTGCATTGTCTGTGCCGCTTCAGTAGGTCCTTTTTGTCGTTACATGCTGTTCATTCTGAAAGCAGTGAGAGCACAGTTCTCATTTCCCCACAAGTTTGAAATGCACTGGAATCATATTTGGGAGTGAGAAAAAGAATGGTACCTGGCAGAGTTTTTAAGGCACAGATGGAAAGAACAAGATTGATACAGAGAAAACACTATAAACATATAAATAAGAATCTTGGACATGGCATTAATTTCCCCTGAGTTTGTTTTGGAAATAGCTAAAACAACCAGGATATCCTCTGAAGATTACAGTGAAAAGGACTGGGGACTGGAGAAGGGGCGGCGAGGAGGCCGCAGCGTGGAAGGCGTGTGGCATGGTGATTGGTGGAAGAGGTCTGTTTCAAAGAATTTAAACACTGAATGGGTCACAAAGCTAGTTTATTACCTCAGTTCATTGATCATCTGGCTGCTGAGCTTGCTCTACCCTGTTCCTCTGAAGCCCCAGATTATTTTGCAAACTGTAGATCCACTGACAGGTGACTGTGTGGGCGATTGGTACCTAGTGTTTCTCGGCAAGTGTTTGTTTCCAGTGCTGTGAAGACTTCCAGCTGGCTCACTACCACCTCGTGCTGACCTAGCCCAGCTGCTGGGAGAGCCTGACTTTTTAGAGATTGATGAACTTCACCGGAGGGTTCCTTGAGAGTCCAGTTCAAAGCCAGACTCCGAGTCCAGGCCTCTGTCCTCAGGTGTCTGTTTTAGACGAGTCACTTATGGCTCTCGGTGCAGACCATCTCTAGAGAAGACTGATATTCTAATAAACAACTTGCAAACTCAGCATCAGGTTCAGCTTCACTCACCCTTCCAGGTCCCTCTTTGTAGCTGGGTATGGCAGATCATAAGTTGGTGGGGCTCTCAGACTGCAGGTAGCAGATGTGCAGGTTGTGAAGAGAAAGGAAAAAAAAAATTAAGCTGAGACAACTCTGGGTGCGTGCATGTGTGTGTATATGTGAGTGTGTGTGTGTAGGCAGGCAGTGGAGGCTGTCTCAGTATGAGTGTTATGTTCTCTTATGTGGGACTTAAAAGGCAAGAGCATTTTTTTCTTCACAGAAATATAGATCCAGGGTTTTAAAAGACCTTTAAAAGTAACGTAGTTTATGTGTGCGTCTTAAGTAGGCTCGTTCTTAATAATACTAAAAGCCAAACACCTGTCGGAGTCAGGTACACATAGGGATCTATATGTGTATCTCATTTATTCCAAGATTTACAATCCTGGGAGGTAAATACCATTAGTTCCATATTTCGCAGGTGAGGAAACTGAAGCACAGAGATAATAAGCAGTTTGCCCAGATCTCACAGCCAGAAGGTTTAGATTTGGGTTTGAACTCAGGGAGTCTGGTCTGGAGTCCATGCTCATGAGCACGACACTCCATTCCCTTTACATTCTAAACCCTTTCTTATACCAGTATTTCTATTCAACAAGGAATGCGTACGGATTGAGCTTCTACTGCATTCACCACACAACTGTCATATGATATCATTACAGTGTATGTATGATTATGTATTATGCCTGATCTACAAAAGCAGAAACTTACTCAGGCTCACAGAGATGTCAAGAGTCAGAGCTAGGATGAAAACCCCAGATTCTGTCTCCCAAACTTGTACCACCTCCTTCACCCCCCCCGCCCCCACACACACACACCCAGTTGCGTTTAGAGAAGTCCTCACACTCCTACTATGTGTTTTGTATTGTGAACACTAAAGAATAGAAGGGCTGGTCAGTTTGCCCTTCAACTTAAATCATCATTATGCAGGTAATGTACCGATAGAGATATAAGACAATTGGCAAAAAGTGTGAAGTTGTATTGTGTTAAAATGCCAGTCTCTAAAATATAGAGAAGGGGCCAGGAAAGCTTACAGAAGGAAGCATTTTATGGAGATAATAATGATAGGAATTTCCCTCCTGGACAGTCCCAGTTTTAAAACATTTGGACTAATAGTGCTAATTTTCTTGTCAGATTGCATCACAATTATTAGTGCATAAAACATGCTTCTGTGGTTACTAGTACTGCATACAGACGTGTGGAGGAAGATGGTTTTGAACCTGAGCTGAGGTGGCTAGAAGCTGTGCAGGACAGCTGTGCATCAGTGATGACAAGGGTCACGATGTACTTGACCAGAATGGCATGTCTGGGTTATTATTTGCATCATTTGTAAGTTTATTTTCTTCCATAGGTGATGCTCGGTATCACATAACTTGAGTTGGCCAAGAACAAGGGCCCAGCCTGCTCCAGGAAATAAATGGCATGGAAACAGCTCTTTGTTTCTGTACCTGCCTAGCCCTTTAAGTGTTCAATTGGCACCATTGCCCCCTGCATCTTTTTCTAGCCTTGTAATCTTATGTGTAGCCCAGCAAAGAGTAGTCTATCCAAGTACAATCATTAATTGGATAGGATTCAATCCCGTCCCACCTTTAATAAGAAACCAAAGAAGGAAATTCAATTACTCTCACCCTTTCCGTTTCAAAAGATCGGGTCCTCCCCTTGCACAGTTAAAATTATGAAAGATTATCTTCCTAGTAGCAGGTTACAGGAAAATCTGGATTCCTGTCAAATATTTGGTGTACTATCCCAGGATCGGGATTAATGCGGCCTTTCAGCAGCTCGCTCCGAATGTCTGTCGATGCAATCTCTCTCCCGAATAAAAGGCGTTCTGTACCCTCGCATGACTCCGAGTGTGCAGCAGAAATGGTAACAAGATGAAACGGTCTCAGGGCAAGTTATCTTGCCTGCTGGCCATGAAAGGCAGACACCTCAGTCTCATTTTCAGAGCTTCCTGTTGGCCCTCTGACTCCTAAGAGAAAATGGACATTATTGAGGCCAGGTTTTAAGTCTGCGTGGATATTTTGGGGCTGATCTAAAATTACGAACAGCAGTAGAAGTAAAAAACAAAGGAGCGTAGAATAAAATATAACCTAATCATCTTTGTTTGGGAGAATTGTTTCAAATACCCCTGAAGAATAACATTAAGAATTGCTATTGTTATTACTATGAGACTTAAGATTTGGTGCATCTACCTTAAGTTTCAGACACTCTAAGTGCTTTACTTTCTCAAACCTGCATCTGTTTGACTCCAAAGACATTGGCTATAACCCCTGGAGTGAGATCCCCAATTTATACAGCTTTTTCCAGCCTCGTTGATGGGTCCATTTCGCCAAGAATGAAATGTCTCCTATTATGCATTATGCCAAGTTATCTACAAATCTGTATTGGGGATTGGAGCTGTGTGTAAATAACCGGGACTGTTTTGTCCGCTCAAGCTTTGCTTTGCAGCCTGATGGTATGAAGCGTTACAAGCATAATCATAAAAGAGTGCATTTATGCAAAGCTTCCCACACCGTTTCAATGAGTTCTGCCTCAAAGCCCTGTTCAAACAGAAACCCTAGTGTCCCCTGGTATTCCAGCTAAAAAGGTAAATATTTGTAATAGGCACACTGCAGTCATATTCCCAGCATTGGCAGGAGCGTTCCCTTCTTTTCATGCCATGCTGCCAGCAGCTGGCACCCACCAGCACCTGCGGCTCACACCGAAACCTGAGTCGGGGGTTGGTGTTTTCTTTTCCACTAACGGGTTCTGGTGAACAGGCAAGGTGTGGACTGCAGTCTCTGCATTGCAGGCTGGAAAATAACACTGGCTCCATTAGCGACTCAAGTTACCCAGATCCCAGGGGAGAAGTGGCTTGGAGTCTCTGCAGTCACGGCATTCTAGAATAGTACACTCACAGCATAGTTTAAATGCAGGCAGATCCCTTCTTCAAATGAAGTATTATTTGTAAGTCCAGCAAGCCAAACAGATAAAATAATGAGGACCCTGTTTATTCAGGGCTTTCTCTGTGACAGGCACCATGCTAAACGTCCTGCATAATTTTCCTCCTCTAATTCTCACAGAGCCTACGCGAGGGACGCAGACTAACGTTCTCCGTTGTAAAGCTGGCTCAGAGAGTTTAACTCCCCAAAGTCATGTGTGCTCCTGGGGGAAGACACGGTCCACATGCAGGCAGGCAGGCTCGCACCAGAGCCTGAATTCTTGGCCACGAAAACCAGACCTGCCCTGGTGAGAGGAGACATGTGCTGAGATTGTCCCAGAAACTATGTACACTTTGGCCCTCACCCACCTGATAACCATGTGGAACTTCTCCAACGTCCCTAGGGCCCCAGAGGACACACAGAAGTCCAAAAAGTGGTAGTAAGCTGAGAGAGAAGACTTAAGTTTACTCTAAAATCATATTTTAAAGGAGTGAATAGGTGCCTATTTGTTTCTTTGTTTAGTTTTTAAAATTTAATCAGATTTTTTTTAACCAGCTTGATTGAGATATAATTGACAAATAAAAATTGTTTGTGTTTACATTATACAGCAAGGTGTTTTGATAGATGCATGCACTGTAACGGATTACCACACTCAAGCTAATTAATTTATTCACCACCTCACTTAACTATTGTTTGTATGTATGTGGTGAGAACACGTAAGATCTGCTCTCAGCGAATTTCAGATACACAGTGCATATTATTGTCTGTAGTCTCCATCCTGTGCACGAGCCGCCCAGCACTTACTCATCATGAATAACTGAAATTTTTCACCCTTTGACCAACATCTCCCCATTTCCCCCACACTCAGACCCTGGCAACCACCAGTCTACTCTCGGTTTCTGTGAGTTTGATTTTTTTAGATTCCATGTATAAGTGAGATCATGCAGTATTTGTCTTTCTGTGTCTGGCTTATTTCACTTAGCACAGTGTCCTCCAGTATCACCATGTTGTCACAAATGACAGGATTTCCTTTGTTAAGGCTGAGTAACACTCCCTTGTGTGTATATATAGCACATTGTATTCACTCAGCCATCGAGGGAGGGACACTTAGATTAACTCCATATTTGGCTACTGTGACTAGTGCTTCAATGAGCTTGGGAATGCAGATAATCTCTTTGAGGTACAATTTTGTTTAATTTCTTAAGTAGAACTTCTGAAAGGTTGCTTTGCCAGTTACATACTTGATTCCTTTCTTCATTTTTGAGCCTATAAATGTGTACCAAGTTTTAGAAACTGTCTTAGTCATTGAGAGTACCATAAAAAACATGAGAATGTTTTGGGTCTCAATGACCCCACAGGTAGGTTGACCACCAATTTATCCATGTTAGGACATCCTTGGAAATACAAGGGGCACATTTAATAACCAAACAGGAGCAACAGGCCTAAGTCATGAGTGTCATGAGGAAACTGGCTAAAGGATCCCTACACTGAGGGTGTCTTATAAATATACTCTAGAGATAGATGCAGCGTGTGCCATGCACAGAGGAGTGGTGCCCAAGCAATTGAGGAAGACGCCTTAGAAAGGTGATGCTGAAGCTGAGTCTTTAGTGATGAGTCCACATTCACTGGGTGAGGAGGGGATGGGCGCAGGTATGAAGTGGCAGGTTGTAGATGGGCACTAGCAGCGACTAGAGCAAAGGACGTGACGCAGAGAATGTTAAGACTTGAGGAGAAAGGCTAGGAAAAGGTAAGGAATTAGGGTTTCATTTCCTAGATGATGGGCAGTCACTGGAGGAGTTTAAGCAGAGGGGACAGGTGAAGATTTTAGAGCAGCCTGGTGCTGCTTCAGGGTGTGGCCTGAGGAGGCCAGAGAGCGGTTCTCAAGTCTGACTGCACAAAAGCAACTCGAGGAGCCTTAACAATACCAGTGCCTGGGCCCCCGCCCCAGGCCCATAAAACAGTTCCAGGCCTGGATCCGGGAACTGGTCATCTTCTCAGTTCTCCATGTGACTCAACTGTGCAGCCAGAGCTGAGAACCCCTGAGCTAGAAGAATGTTGGTTGAATACAGAAAAGAGAAGATGGTTTTGGAGTACACGGTGGTCATTAGGGTGCAGGGGGTGGATTTGAAAAAAGTTGGAAGGTAAATATAACTATCGCAAGAACTGCTAATCAGTCTGATGAAGGTGGAGGAATGGAGGTGAGCTGTTGATGGTTCCCTGCCCAGGGTTGGGTGGATAATAGTGCCTGCACCTGAAGTGACACATTCCTAGAGTAGCTGTTTTACACAGGAAGAACAAAGAGGTAGATTTTGGTAAGATAGAATGTGAGGTGTCCCAAGGACAGCATGAGACTCACAGAAGCAGGAACCCCCATATTTAAGTAGCAGGTGAGAGAAGTGAACATGAAGGAGACAGAAAGAGAATAGAGATGATGGAGGGACTCCTCTAGCCTTCACTGTTCGATATGGTGGCCACTAGCTACATGCTGATATTTAAAATAAAATTCATTTTTTGGCAGATTTGATTAATGGAAAAGGCCCTGCTTATTTCAACTAAAATCTTTGTAGGCCAGGAGCTTCTCTGGCTTAACTGTACTTGTTCATTTACCCATTCACTCATAATCTCACTCGATCACTTACCCCTCTCTCACCCCATTTCTGCCCAAGGCGGACACTGGTGAGGCCATGCCCAGAAGAGGCGAGCACGCAGAGGTTGGCTGTGGTCCAACTTGGTAAAGCCAGTCTGTCTCCATTTGCAATGATGTGAGCTGCGTGTCTAGTCATCTTTTATCTTGTGGTATCTATAAAAAACAACATTGCTCTCTTACCCCAGAAATGAGAACTGCATTTCAGTGGTGAGTGACGTGACTACTAAATACATGGATTAAAAGAAATTGTTAAATGACTCTGGGATTTTCCAGGATAGAGATATTTTGTTGTTTCAGATGTCTTGGAGATTAAATAGGCCTGAGCATTTTTATTAGTAAACCTGTGTAGGTTGAAGATCTTTCTCTGAAACTTTCCCACCCGCTCTCCAGCCCCCACTTGAATACAGGAGTAATTAGGGATGAGCCCAGTGTCTCCCCATCATCCTGACCCATCCCAGGTGGTGTCAGATTCATGGCTCTGTCAGCAAAGTGTAGAAGGCAGGCCAGGGCTATGCCAAGATAATAGTACTTGCGTTAATTCAGAGCCATTTGGATTTGCATCGAGACTCTCACTTGTCTTTTATCTAATACTGCCTATTGCTCCCTCAATATTCATTCTGCTGATGCATATGGGTGCACATACGCTGCACCCTGGAAATGTTTCTAAAACTGCTTCAGTTCTGTATTAATTAAATTGTCATGCTTTGACGATACAAGGAAATGTTGTCCTTTAAAGAAATCCTGGCAGAAAATCCTTTAGAATCAACCATTCATTCCACAATTGTTTAATGATTGCCTACTATGTGCCGGAATGATGTTGGGTGCTGGATAATAGTTATATAAATAATACTTTTGGGGATGCTCATAATTTCATATTGGAAAATAAATAATGCTATATGCCAGCACTATTCTAGAATGTTTGTACATATTTAACTCAGTTCGTCTTCACACCAACACTATGAGGTAGGTGTTGCCATTATCAACCCCATTTTCCAAAGAGGAAACTGAGGAACATAGAATTTAAGGACACATCCAAAATCATACACTAAATAAAGGCAGAACTAGGATTCAACTGAGCCTGTCTAATTCCAGTCTATATTATTAACCACTCTGCTTTACTTCCTCTCCCCCAGTCAACTGTGATCTCCAGTGGGAGACAAAAAGAAAACTCCCCTTGAAGTTAATTTATTCATAGAATGTTTTATTGGTTTATCTGTGGTTGACATTTAATTCTCTCTATATTAATGATTCTTGCAAAGGAGCATTTTAAAGATAAATATGCTTTCTCTTCCTATCAAGCAGAGCCCAGCCAAACAGAAGTGGAAAAAAAGGTAAACATTTAATTTGCCTTACATACCTTGAGTTATCTTTGAGAATTTTTTGACCTCTTAAATCTAAAATATTTTTAGAGGTATTCTTGGAATCTTTCTTTCGTCCCAAGTGTTTAAACAATAAGTACCTAGAACAGTGAGAAAATGCATTGTTTTAGAAGTCACATATAAATGTTTACACAATAATACTAACCTTTGCTAGGCTACACAAACCATATTCTACCTTGGGCACCGTTAGAACTTGTCCAAATTGCCTGCACATCCATAAATGTTCCTACTGCCCAAACCAAACATCCTCGAGCCCTAGGAACATAAAAGAAGTTAGAGTAGTGCCTTAAAGCACTTACAAAGCAATTTATTGAGACTTGGGTTTCTGGAATAGTTTTATTTTATCACTCAGCTATTATCTTGAATCTGCCATTCACTCAAAGGTTTTTGTGGTACTTAATTCAATTCTCTACCTTCTGGGCTATCATTGTTTTGTTGAGCACCTTTCCACCCAGACAGATAACAGGATTTGGTAACAGCTTTCCATTGTATTACCACTGAAACTTTTGTAGGTCTAGGATTTCTTTGTGTAGGCTGGGCCCCGACTCTAACTTATTTAGGCTGATACTTATTGCCCTTAAAACTGGGCTCACCCTGCAAAATCACTCACTAATTCTTCCAGAGTGCAAACCTCTAAAAAGGTGTTTATCGACACACATGTGAATAATCTAGGTGACCATCTGAGAGCTTCCAGTTGATCCTGTAAATCCATTTGGTGGAGAGGTCCTTGGGCAGCAGAAGTACAGGTGTGCCCCTCTGTTTGGAAGTAGAGCGTTTCTGCGAAGCCTTTCCTAAGCCAAAGGGCGTAAAGTGGAGAAGCAGTTGCCACTAATTTGTATGCTTTTATTTTGTTCACTGTGATTGAAATGCTTAATCATGTCCAGTTTTACACTAAGCCTAACACCCTTACGAGCTCTTAGGCTTTTCTGATACCTTAGGACACATCCTCATAAGGTGCACAAAATAAATGGAGATTAAAGCCCAGATGCTCACACAGTTCACAGCTCTGGCGCTTGATGCTGAGACGCTGAGTGTGGGTTCGGGGGAAGGAGCTTGGTGGGGCCCCTCTTGCTGCTGGGTGTGAGCTGCCGCTCTAATAGCTCCTGCAAATCAAACAAACACTGAGTGCTCTTTTCTCTTTTTGCCTTTTTTCATAAAAGCAGAAATCCTCTTTGGACTTCTTTGGAGCTACTGTAGGTTTTTCATAAGAGCAAAGTAGTGTAACGCAAAATTTTAGAAATGCGGGGGATGCCTGCATCTCCTGATCTCCAGCCTTCACAGCTCCTGCCACACTATTGAGAAGGCGTGTCCTGAGTGAGAGGAAGCAAACTGGCAGAGAAGTTATGGTGCCCAAGTTTCTCTAAGTATTTGGGAAAGGCTCCCATGCACAGAGGGGTGGCCATGGCTGTCTGCTCCTTGCTAGCTGCACAAGAGAGAAAATGCAGCTAGTTAAACAAAAAATTATTACATCTGCCAAATTAATGACATTTAAATTACAACAAAATATTAGGTAGCATTCCAATTTTTCCTTAAGTTAGTCACTTAAAAAAATTTAATAGCTGATCTGCATGGGCAAGCTGTAAAACATGTTCTTCCATATTTTATTTGTGGTATTTTTATCCATAGGCGATCTGGCCGTATATTTTAATGTTTTGATCCTTTAATCCATTCATTCTCCTTTCGGGAGTTCAAAATGTGGAGAAATCATGTGAATAGAGGTATTCATCACACCAGTGTTTACCATTTTATAATATAAGAAGGAACTTGAATGCCCAGCAATGTAGAAATGATTACAGAAATTATAATATCCCCATTTTACAAATGCATAAAGTGGAGAGACTTTTATAGTATGATTTATTCAACAACATGATGTGTTGTCTTCTATGTGCCAGGCACTGTTCCAGGCTCTGAGACTACACTGATGAGCAAAATAATTACATTTTGCTACTGAGGTCATGAAGCCTAGAGTCTGGCAGCGGGGTCCGATGTTAGTGACATTAACATGCCACCTTCCTGGCCAGGTAATTAGGGGCCAGTTTGATTGGTTAAAGATTTGCCTTAAACGTGGTACTTGAGAGACTTGTATATGGAGCTGACTCAGTCAGTGTGCGGGAAGAGAACCTTGAGGCTGTGTCTGTCTGTGGCTTACTAGCAACAATAAGCGTTGGGAGCATTTGAGCAGCAGCAGGTAGGAAGGGAGGTGTGGAGCTCCCAGAGCGCTGGAGCGTTCAGTGCTATTAGGAGATCTGAAAGCCAGTGTTGTTACGCCCAGCTGAGTTGACCTAAGTAAATGTTTAGGGTAAGAGCATTTCTGCTTCTCTTGTGCATGTTTTTTTTGTTTTTATTTTTAATCCTGTGTACTGGAAACAGAATATGAATAATGAATGAGCAATTTTTATTGTGTCTCATGGAACTATAATGATGCTGAGTTTGTTGCTTGATACAGATAATGTGGTCATATTAGCCCTGCAGTTCGACTGTAAACTGTGAAGTTCCCTCTTCAAAATTTAATGAGCTCTTGCTGTGAGAAAGGGCAACATTAGGCACTTAAAGAAAATTCACTTTTCAACCTAATTTGCAGATACTGAAGCAAAGGTTAAGGAAGGATATAATGACAGATTTCATGACTCGGAGATTTGTTTGGCAAATGTCTACATTTCAGAGGGAAACAAATTTTCATTTTTTCTAAACAGGAGCCCCTCTCCTATGGGTGATTTTACAAAGTTCTGAATCATTAACAACCCTTGGGTTCTTCGGTTGTGTTTTCTTGATTTTTATTTTCATATAAATGGATTTATTCTTCTCATTTGCATTGCTTGTTTCTTGTTTTAGTGATAAAAGGAAATTGGTATTTTCCCTTCACTTTCTTCTTTGTTAGCATCACCTTCACCCTTCGCCTCCCCTTTTGATAGCACTGTCATGGAGAAGCATTTGCTTCTGAGGTCTAGGTATCATTGCTTTTGATGTAAAATAAAATAATCCTCTTATATATACACAAATTACAAACCTTGGTCTGCTATGAAAAAGCCCACTCACTAGCCATGTCACCTGGTTCTCCGTGTCTGTCCTCTTGCATGGTAAAGCAACAAGCTATTGTTAATCAATGCAGAGAGCTCAACCAGTGTTTCCAACAACTTCAGAATGTTTTCTTCCAGAATGAGTCAGTGAGAAAAAAGGCCACATCAAGCAGCAGCCTCCAAGGCTTCCACCCTGTGTACCTTGGAAATGGGTCTCTACCTCTTGTCCGGGCTCTAAAGGGCCAGGGATGGGAGTGGGCGGAGGTGGAAATGTCACATCAACAGAGGGTAGTTAATTCTATGCTGGAAGTAGGTGACACATTGAAGACAACTGGAAACCATCACTTTAAACATAGGAAACATGGAGAGTGAGGCCGACCAATGTGGCAAAAAAAAACAGGTTCTGTGGATTATCTTCTGGGAATTATTTCAATATTCTGAGCTTCTCTCAAATGCAGTAATAGGTGCATATGTGTCTTGTTGGTGGCACTTGGGCATCAAAGCAGAACAATTCCCAATTCCCTGAAAAAAAAAAAAAAAAGTTTTGAGATTTTTGTCTTAATTTTCTTTCCAGTTACTGTATGGTATAAATAAGTACTATTGTTTTTTATGTTTATCTTATTTTCAGTTGCCTTAATATAGTGTCTTAATTTTCCATGTGTAATTGTTTTTATTTTTTTATATATTATTTTCTAATATTTTATTATGTATTTTTTCAAAGTTCTTTAATAATTTTTAATTTCTTAATTATGTATTTCATTTTCATATCTTATTCCATCTGCTAATTTCTCTAAAACAATGTTGAAATGTGTAACAGTGACAGAGGGCATTCTTATCTTATTTAGGATCTTAATATGAGTATGTTTTGTATTGGTTTCTGGTAAATACTTTTAATGCTTAGAAAGCTTCCTTTGATGTTTATTTCACCTAAAGTGAAGAATTCCTATAAAATTATAGTAAATCATTTTCAGCACCTAATACAGTCACATATTTTTCTTTAATTTGTTAATATAAACTCAACTGTAATGTTGAGTCATCCTTACATAACTAAAATTAATATACTTGGTTACAGTTAATTTTAGTATAAGGTTGAATAAAATTTGCTAACATTCTATTTAAAATGCATTCAATTTTATAAATGAATTAGTTTCTTTTTGTATGCTAGGTTTATCAGACTTTAGTATTTGGATATGCTGGCTTAGTAAAGTTAATTGTAAAACTTTCATTTTTCTCTTCTTTGGGACAAGTTAAATTATGTAAGAATTACCTCTCACTTAAAATTTAGAAAAAAATTCAGCTGTGATACAGTCCTCATTGTAAAGCCATAGATCTGTAGCAGTGGCATTTATTTTCTCCTGTTTTCTTCAGTCCTATACTTCTTGTTTTACTTTTAGTCGTTTGTATATTGCTTGAAAAGTGTTCTGTTCCTAATGAAATGCGGGTAAGATGCTCATAGTTTTTTCATTTCTCGACTCTTTTCCTACTCACCCGTGTTTCGTTTCTTGGTTTTTGTGTCGTCTGCTTTAACCCCTTTCCTCAGCCAGGATGCTGGAGGCCGCCTGTTTTACTTGTCTTCTTAAATGACCAGCCTTCTGTTTAGCTCCGCCCTTGTTTGCTGGCTGCCTTTTTGTTTTGCTGCTGTCCCTCCGTCGGGAACATCTTCCCTGGACTTTCACGGGGCTCCTGATGAAACTCTCCGCTCAGATGCCTCGGGGGGAACTTTGCTGCCACCTTTCCTGACCACCCTCCCATCCCGGGATATCCTATTGCGCTATTGCATTTTATGTTCTTTCTAACTTGTATTACTATCTGAAACCACCCAGTTCTTGTTTAAACTTCAGATAGACTTAATTTGCTAGAACAGTCCTAGATAGAAAGGAAAAATGAGAAGACAGTGGCGGGTTCCCATACACTCCTCGCCTGGTTTCCCCCGGTCAACATCTGACATTAGTGTGAGGCATCGGTCATCCTGAATGAATCAGTGTCGTCCGCTAAAGGTCGTACTTTGTTTCAGTTTTCTTAGTTTTACCTAAGGCTCCTCTTCCGTTCCAAGAGCCCATCCAGAATGCCATGTTTACATTTGCTTTATGTCTCTGTAGGCCCCTCCTGCTACTGCAGTTTCTTCATCTTTCCTTGTTTTGATGACCTTGACGGTTTTGAGGAGCATTGGTCAGGAAATTTGTAAGATTACCCCTCTGTTGACATTTGTCTGCTTTATTTTTCTCATGATTACACCGGGGCTATGGATGTTTGGGAGGAAGACCACAGAGGTAAAGAGGGCCATTTTCATCGGGTGGCATCACGGTGCCTGCTCTCAACAGGACATGTCACGGCTGGTGTTGATCTTGGTCACCTGGCTGTGGTGCTGTTTGTTAGGTTTCTCCGCAGTAATGTTACTATTTACCTCTCTTTCCATATTGCATTTAATGAGCAGGGAGATGTTTCCTCCTCCTCGAGGGTGGAATATCTACACAAATGACTTACCCATTAATTTTGTTTATTATCAGTTGTCACTCACTGCTGTATCCACTGAATCTAGAAGAGTAGCAAAAAATAAAAAAAAAAAACAACTCCTGGTCACTGTTCAGTGAGTGTTTATTGAATCAATCAATGTACAATTTGATTACTGGCCAATTTATTATAGCTTTTTTATGTCCTCTTTAAGTTTATTTCTGATCTCTGGTCAGTTATAAGACTATTTTAAAAAAATTTATTTTTATTGGTTTTAGAGGAAAGGAGAGGGAGAGAGAGAGATAGAAACATCAGTGATGAGAGAGTCACTGATCGGCTGCCCCCTGCACGCCCCCTGCTGGGGATCGAGCCCGCAACCCAGGCATGTGCCCTGACTGGGAATCGAACCCCAGTATCCTTGATCATAGGTCGGTGCTCAACTGCTGAGTCATGCCGGCCGGGCAAGACTATTTTTTTAATATAAAGGCACTTCAATTTTTTTTTCTTTTTTTGTCATTTCTTCATTCACTTCAAGGAATTGTAGTGTTTTTGTCTGGTCACATACTTAATTGTTTTCTTTAAATTTACCTCCCTTGGTCATTAAAAGAAGACTAATGCATTTTCTGTTCAGAGCATACAAATTATCCACTTACACACACATAAATGAAAAGTTTGTTTTCAATCTCCTTCTGGCTCCCCACTGGAAACATTTCTTATTTGTCATTACAACATGCACCTTCTTTTTAAGAAAAGAAAGCCCTTTACCCTTCATACTATTGGAATTCACTATATATTATTGTCAGCCATTGGATTTCACTTTAACTTTTAGTTATTCTTTGCTTTTTTTTTTTTTGCTCTTTTTCTCCTTTTTGCCACAGGGCATTAGTTTCCACTACTCTCCAGACCTGAAAAGCTCTCTTCTATAAAAATCCCTTATCCCCTTTATAATCTGATACAGACTATGCTGATGGCTTTCCAAATTATTTTACAAAGAGGAATCAAATACATATTATTTTGTAACTTGTTTTACCCCAGAGTAGTGTGTCCAAATACCAGCTTTATCTCTACATAGGTCTTTATCAGAACTCTCAAAACTCTCATTCCAAAGAAACTTGCTCTCCTGCCCATTGATGTTTCAGCAGTAAACCTAAAACCTAGGAGTCATCCCAGGTTCGACCCCCTACTCAGGGACCTGCTAGGAACCGAGGATGGTAACCAACCATGTGCACAGAGGGAGCCCCACTGGATTCTGCCCTTTGAAGTGGATCCTGGAATCCACAAGGCCTCGAGAACATAAATTACAATAATGCCTTTCATTTTTCTTGGTCAAAATGCTTTGAATTGCAGAATTGTTTTTATTTGTGTGACTCTACCAAATGTTTTTATGGGGGTCTGTTTCCTCTTACCCCAGGCTTAAACAAATCCTACAACAGGCTGCCTCACACTGTCAAGCGCTTGGAACCAGCAGAGATGTTAATAGAGAGGCAGGTTCTGATTCAGGATTGTGGTGGCCAGGCTTGCACATTTCTGACACTCTCCAGGGCTGCCAGTGTGGCCAGCCCCATGGACCACACTTGGAGTAGCAAGATTACCAAGTCCTAGATGTTTTTTTAAGTTTTGTTTTTGAATTTAGTAAGAATCAGAATTTGTTAGCCTAGACAAGATGCAAAATGATTTATCATGCAATATGAAGTCATTTCCCAAGATGTTGTTTTAATGTGATCTGAGTAATAACAAGTTGCCTGACAAACCCGTAGTCTGTCCAGGACTATCCTGAAAGTCATTGTTCTTAGGATAGATACCCCCAGTCCTGGGCAAACTGAGTCAGTGAACAGCATTAGAAGGACTCTTCTGTGACCTTGGACACAGCCTTTGCTCCCAAAGTGACTGTTTTAAAAGGCACAGTGCTCCTTGACACACGTGAGTTTTGGAGTGGACCTTGAACTCCCGATCTCACTTCCTTAATTACTCTTTGTAATTGGCAGGTAGGACAGGCTTTGACCCTCTCACGGATGAAGGGCCCTGCCCGGGTCACATGCTTGGACTGAGACTTTGGCTTCTTTGTCTATGTCATGACGAGTCCATGGGGCCACTTGCTTTCTAAAATAGAATAGTGATTATTAAATTGGCTTTGGGGCAATTAGTTTTACTTTGGAGCTGCTCCTTAAGAGGACTTGTTTAAAAAAAGACAAAACTCTTTATTCTAACAAGCTGGGTACACAATTGATAAACAGGATACATTTTAAATATTCTATCTTTTGAAAACCAAAGTTCTTTATGATTTACATCTGGAAATATTAGTCATGTTTGCTTGTTATTTTCCACAGAATGTTAGTTCTCTTACCACTCATTATATTAATGATCCTATTTGAAAAGAATTTAGCTCACATTTGCTAAAATTTACTAACATTGCTTTTCAAAACAAATGAAGGTCGTACACCACCTCTTCCTTCTAGCGGGATTGCAAGATAAACGACACAGACCCATTCTAATTGAATCTAGAAATCCCTGGGCATTTAACAATTAGCAGTAACAATTGTTCCATCAATAACGTATAATACTTGTAATGCCAAATGGGTTATGTGTTATTAAGCAAAAGGTTCTGAAAATGTCTGGATTTGTAAAAAGAGCAAGCTTGAGTGTGGTAAAACTTCAGTGGTTTTGTGATGATTGAAGATGCAATGCGGATTTATTAAGGACTGAACTCAAACCAGCTCCCAGGATGTGAGAGAGGGGTCTGGAGCCGTGTTCAGCTTATAATCACTGACTGACTGAAAAATATCTTCAGTCACAACCAAGTAGTAGGCATTAGATATGGGTCATGAGTTTCAATTGGAATGGTGGCAGTGTCCGTTAGTATTTGTCAAAAGCCTAAATACCTTGCAGTAAAATATTGCAACAGACTGTAAATGTTCACGTTGGACACACTGGGGGAGTGTCCATGTGGAACTGGAAAATTGCCTGAGAAGCTGACTAATAGAGCTGCTTCCCTGCAGAGGTGCTCCAGAGCTTGGAACACGTCCCAAATCAGATGTAGAGAGATTCCCCAGGCTGTGTTTTGCAATTCAAATAATCCGACACTTTCCATGGCAGCCTCCTAGGCTCCCCTATGGTGGGGGCCTTTGAATGTTCACACATAAATGGGGGGCTTTGTTCTCTGGAGCGTGAAGCTGGGGTAAGTTTTGCTAGAAAAGGGATTCCATGGGCATATTTGAGAGCCGTGCTTTGGTGGTAAACTTAGATTTTGAAAAAATCCCGGAGTAGCTTTTGAGGCTTCTGACCACAGATGGAGTTAAAGACTACAGTTTAGTGTTGCCCAGGGGCTCCGCCAGTCTGTTTATATTATTTAAAAGAGTCATCAGCTGTTCATTAAGTGTCAGGAAACTTTGTGTTGGAAGTCATGGAAAGATTAGAGGGGTATATAGCAGATCCCTGATTCCCTGTGGCCAAGCCATTTTGCCCCAGATTAATTCTTGTGATCAGGGAGGAATATTACTCTGGTACCTGAATCCTCCTTTCCCGGGTCTTGAAGGTGGGTCCCAGGTAACTGTCTTACTCACTAGGGTTATTTTCTGTCTCAAAGGTCTGAGGAGTCACCCATGTCTGTAACCCCAGAGATCTATAGGCCGCAGTCAGCTTCCCCTCTTGAGACATCTTTGTTCAAAATTCAGTCTTAAAAACAGCTAATGAATAATACAACTCCTCAAGAAAACAGATTTGGAATGGCTCCCCTCTTTGGTTTAACAGTCTGCACTTTACCTGTGACACTTATGTGAGTACTCCTGTTAGTCTGAAGAATAATAGACTCCCTGTGGTGACTCTAAGTTTGCTGGGGACGGAGTCCATGTATTCGCCCTTCTTGCGTCTTCCCAGATCTGGCTTGGCCCAGTAGCGATGTCACTCTGGTCCCATTCACGCCACCGCCCCTACAGGCTGTGCTGTAGAGCACAGCACGTACCACAGTGTCTGTCCCCAGCTCGACTCAGGGGATGAGGCTTTTCACTCTGTCTCCCCCGTGCCACGTGCAGTGGGCACTCAGGCAGGCTGGAAGAACTGAGCGGGTGGAAGGCACTCCTTAGAGGTTAGTCGCGTTGAGTCGCCTCGAGCAGGCACGCCCGCTAGCTATCGATGGGGTGGCATTTAGTGCAGGTGACGTAATGTAACTTGGCAGGGTAGTTAAATATTGACAGGCGGGAGGAAGCCTACTGGCACTGCTCGGAAAGAGGGAAGGCAGGTCTGACCCTGGCTGTCAGATCAGAGAGCTGAGGCTGAAGGGGCCAAAGCCAGTGGCTGCAGTGGTTCCGATGACCCCGCAAGGTCACTCGTTGGTCCACTTGCCTTCTGCTTCAGTAGAGGTAAGGTTGGGGCCTGGCTGGGGAGATAACGAATTGTGATGTGGACAGATGCAGGCTCCGAGCTTGTGGCTTGGAGATGGCTGGCATCTGTTGGCCGCCCGCTCATATGAGCTCCAGGCTGGTCCTCGTTTAAGGCAGAGAGCGAGAGTCCTGTTGGAATCTGTCCCCTCTCTCCCCCCGTTACCACACTCCCAAATGATTTGTGCTTTAATAGAACCTCTTAAAGTGATTGGGGTTGGAGTCTGGTGCATGCGTTTTGCATGCTTATTGAGGAATTTGTCCCTATGATTCATTTGTAAGCACTCTTTGATGCTAACGATCGGAGACATGTAGAGCAATAGAATTAGGGTGTCATGCACATGATCAGCGCTACCTGGATGCTGCTTTATATATGCAGGGCTGGGGTGGGGAGGGAGAAGTACTCTGGGCAGAGTTTTTAGCTCTAATATTGAATGAGGCAGCAGCTGAGGTGAGTTCAAGGAGAATATTGGGTAAGTGAGAAAATGCCAACAGACAACAGAAATGATTTAGGCAGGTCCACATTTACACAATGACACATGTCACCTTGAGAAAAAGGCCCCATTTGACTTTAGAAAGACTACTTAATCACCTGGCATGCCTCAGGTTAGCTTTTAAGAAAAGAAAACTAGTGCCTTGCTCAAAATTAAGTAGTCACATGCAGCAATAAGAAATAGACAAAGCAAGTAGTCTCAAGTTCCTTTACTTGATTTTAGAGGAGAAAATGGGGGGTGACTCACATGGGTTCAGATCTCAGCTTAGCAAGTAACTAGCTAAGGCAGCCTGTGAGCCTCTACTTCTTCATCTGTGAAATGGGCAGAATGAAACCTGCTGTCACATTACCATGAGGCTTGAATAAAATGAAATACATATAACATTATATGTATATATAATGATAACTCTCTCTCTCTCTCTCTCTCTCTCTCTATATATATATATATATATATATACAAATAACACTGGACCCTGCCTGGCAGAAGCAGATCTCTTCAAATGATTGTCGCCTTTTCCCCAATTTCAGAAGACTTATTCTGTAAATGACAGATGTGTTGAGATAGGTTCACAGGCCATAACAATAGTAGTTAGTGCACTACTATTGAAAACTACACTGAAGTGCACTTTTCAGTAGTAGTCAGAGTAATAATATAGTTGTGCAGTCAGTTTTGGAACATTTTCATCAACACAGAAAGAATACCTCACACCCACTGGGGGTGACTCCCCATTTCCTCCCAGTGTCCCCAGTCCTGGGCAACACTGACCTGCTTTCTGTCTCTATAGATTTCGCCTATTCTGGATATTTCACATAAATAGAATTATGCCATACGTTACCTTTTGTGACATAATATTTTCAAGGTTTATGCACACTGTAGTATATATCAGTACTTCCTATTTTAAAATTATCAAATAATATTCTACTAGAAGGATAGAAAACATTTTATTTATCCATTTATTAGTTGATGGAAATTTAGGTTGTTTCTATTTTTAAACTACTATGAATAGTGATACTGGAATTTCTTGTTGGGTCTGGGTTTGTTGTCTCACGAATAATGCTATAAAATTTACATACAAGTTTTTATGTGGACAAATGTGTCTGTCTTATCTTTTTAATATAATTATAAAACTAGATTCTTCCACCCCATCTTTCTGAGAAGTTATAAGAAATAACATTAGGAAATGGGGGAGTCCACCTTCTACCCAGCAGAAATGGGCGGAAATGACAAAATGGTCAGCCCTCTCCTTCAGAATATTGTGATATTCTGATACAAGTGGGTCTTTGGCAATGTGTAAAGTCCTATGCAAAGGTACATAAAATAAGCTCACCTCCTGCACTAGCTTATGTGAACTTATGTGTGTCTTTTTTTTTTTGGTTCTCAATCGAGAATATGTTTTTTGATTTTAGAGAGAGGAAGGGAGAGAGAGAGAAACATCGATCGGTTGCCTCCCACACGCGCCTTGACCGAGGATCAAACCCACGGCCTAGGTGTGCAGCCTGATTGGGCACGGAACCTGCCACCTTTGGGTGTACAGGGTGATGCTCCGGTGAACTGGACCACCTGGCCAGGGCAATTAATGTGTGTCTTGATTTCTGTACACATAATCACTAAGGATCAACTGTGTGTCATACATGCATGGAGACATTATGTTTTTAATTTGTTCTTTGCGGAAATAATCATGAATGGTTTTACCAATTAGGAAAATAGAAGCAGCATATGGAAGGGAAGGAAATGCAAAGTGCAATGTTTAAATGGCCCAGGAAAATGAGATAAGTGGATGAAATGGATGGTTAGGTTAAGCAACTATGTGAGCATGGTGATTCATTCTAAGTCACCTAAAGCCCATTGTCACGGAGATGTTAGGGCATGGTGATGACTGTGGTGAACTAGAGAATACAGTCATGCTCTGTTAGGCAATTTTGCCTTTGTGTAACCATCATAGAGTGCACTTATGCAAATCTAGATGGTATAGATACTCCAATACACACCTCAGCTATATAGTATCCCACCATTGTGTATGCAGGCCATCACTGACCAAAATGTCATAGTGTATATGACAGTACACGTCCCTTCTAAGAGGGCCAGAAAATGTTGGAACTGTAGCTGATTATGGCCATGTGGATACATGAGCTCGCCTGACAATATCTTCTATTTTTTCAAGGCAATTAATTTTAATTAAAAAAAAAATCTACTTTGTCATACGAATGCAATATGCCTATGAACCACATTTATGCTGCTGGAGATCAGTAACCTTTCAAATGGAGTAAATCATATTACCTGGTAACCACATTTTGGGGTCAGTTCCAGTGTTGTCTCCCATAAGAATCACATTCTTCTTAGCTTGTCCATTTCATGGACCCTCTATTTTCTATTTGGAAAATAAGGGGGTTTGAAAGGCCCCCTGCTCAGCTGGCCTTTTTGCCTCTGATGTTCTGGAGTTGCATGGGGACTGCCCAGTTCGGGGTCTGTCTCTGAGAGCAGCGGAATGGAATGCGTAGGGACAGAAGCACAGCGTTCCAGCTGATGGCGACCTTAAAGGCAGGGGTGCTCTTCGGGCCCCCTTCACATCTCTTGTAATGCAGATCTGCTTGTGACAAATCTCTCTGCTTTTGGCTGAAAAGATCCTTTATTATACCTTCATTTTGAAGGACATTTTCTGTGTAGTTGGAACTCTAGGTGGACAAGTTTTTGTGTTTTCTTTCTTTCTTTGTGACCAACTATGTCCTTAGCAAAACCCACCCGAGGGGTAAAAATTCTATCACTTTATTTCTATGCTAAAACACCTACATTTATTTATTTGTTTACTTTTTACTTATTTAAAACTTACCTGTTACGGGTACCAAGGACAGTGAAGTTGTCGAGTTCTGATATTTGAGGGCTTTGTTGAGAAATGCTTCCAGCCGAAACGTGCACACACTGCGGACACCACAGCCCAGCAGTGAAAGGCCGGCGCGTTTGCCTGGCGCTGCTCTGTGCCACCCAGCCGTGCCTGGGGCTGGCTGCACACCCGGGGAAGGCAAGAATGAATAGCAGCCCCGACACCAGCTTGGGCTGTGCTCTTGAGCTCTCCGTTTGTCCTTCTGACTCTCCTTTTCTCTCACACAGAGGCTGGTATGGGAGTAACTCATTAAAACAGCACTAGGAGCGCCCCGTATTTTTCTATTTGAGACTTGCCCTGAGGCCTGAACAGTCTAATTACTGCAGGCTTGGGTTCAGCGTGCTTTTCATTCCTTTTGTAATTTGTTCCTCCGAGCAATGCTGGGAGGTAGAGCAGAGCTGTTGTCCCCATTGGACAGTGGAGGACATTGAGGTTCATGCTTGTTGGATGCCTCAGAGTCCATTAGCAGCACGGAAATCAGGGTGCCCGTCACCCAAGATACTTGTCGGTCACTTGGCCACAGACAGTTCCGATCTCAGCCGACTGCATCTTTAAAGCAAGGTCTGAGGATACCCTGCACAGCAGCTTCTAATACTGCCCTCCGAGGAAGCGTCGGCTGTGAGAGCCGTTGGTGACGGCCAGACTCGTGTCATCCACATTTATTTCAGTGAAGTGGGCCTTACGGTTTCTTCCTGTCTACCCCTTGCATTCGGGCAAATTTGTCTTTAAAACTCTTGACTGAAAATTCTTAGTTTTAAAGAAAGAAATATATTCCCCTATCACCAATTTTAGTGTTTAGCAGCCTTCATTGTTTGACTTTCTTTAAACAAATTAGAAAAAAGATCCTCACATTGCAGCTTACATTCATTTCCTCACTCCAAATGTCGAGCAGCTGGCCCCACCGAGGACATAATAGCTCCTCTGCCGTTATGACCCACTGATCCTCTCCACCTCCAGCCTTCCCTTCTCCGGGCAAAATAACACCAGGGCCACTTAGCCTTTGCTCCCAGGTCCCATTTTACCATCTTTTTGATCTACACTGCAGTTTTCCTCCGAATCCTCGAATCCTCCTCAGAGGCCCAGGAGGACAATAGCTGCATCTTGTAAAAAGTGCACTGAGGCCTCTCAAATGAGAGGTCACAAGCCTGGGGCTCCCCTCCCGACCCCTGGGATTAGCGTATTTCCCACATTCTGTGTCTCAGCCTTAGCTCTGTGCTGGGAGGGACACCTGCCAGCATTGAGCAGCCTGCAGGCTCACAGGGTCGACCTGGCAAAGGGAGGCAGAGGTTGGTTGCATGCTGTGACATCTTTGGGAGTGCTGGCGGCTCACCTTGTGAGAGAGAAGTCCATGCCTTCAGGGAAAGGCAATGGGGGTTAATGGGAAATTGCCATTTGGAGCTGTCACAAATCAGGAGATGCTGGGAGAGCTGACTCTTCTGGATCCTCTGGGGCTGATCTGAGCAAAGTGCCAGCCATCAGGGACCAATAATTGGAAAAACTGGATGAGCCAAGTGGGAGAGAACGTGCTCTTCAAAATAAACAAGAACCAAAACAGTACGCTCTTTCTACTTTAAAAATATACTCTTTGGGGCAAGAAGAGATACTTTAATTATGCACATGTAAGCATAAGAAGAAAAAGTGTGTTTGCATTTTAAGCAACACTTTTAGAGCAGGGTATCTGCCGGCCTTTCACGGAAACTTGTGTTTCTCACTCGGATTCTCAGCATTGCCCCACCCTTACTGAGATACATGTGAAACCAAATGTTTGGCAGGGAAAGAACTCTTGTAAAATAAAAAGATGCTGCACTTGGAGGCCTCTTTTCTTAGACGAGAAACTGCATGTTGCTTTAGACCTAGAACTTTCTCCAGGATAAACTCATGGGCCCCAGGGTGTGTTTCTCACACTAAGCTTATAATGCGGAGTCTGGGTTGACTCGAAGCTCTGCTGAGTGATTAAAACAGAAAACCAGCCTGTAAAACTCTGTAAGATATGGCTACTTCAGTGTAATACCAAACTAACTTTTTTGGAGAATGCCAAAGCAGGTTACTTTCAGTGACAAGTGGACATTAGCCCCTTTTGCTGTAACTCCCGTTCAGCAGTTGGGGGGAACCCACATCTTTCAGGCAGCCCAGACGTTCTCAGGAAGCCTGTGGTTTCCATTTGCTGGGATCCTTCTCAGGACAGCACAGAGGATGCCTTCTGTTCTCTCCTAAAGATGCTACATTCTCAGAAATCCTGAGGCATTTTGCAAGTGGGAAAATATTGTTGCAGAGAATATGTTTTTTTTTCTCTGATAGGTGATTTCTGGTAAGCAAATCAAAGGTCATCTCTGTTGAGCCTGTCCAGGAAATTTCCCATGTCTTGGAATTTAGAAAACAGACCACATATGCCTGCTGGGAAAGGGTGACTAGAATGTCATTTCTACTAGTTTTTCTATGAAAGAAGGGGCCTCATTGGTCTTGTTCCCCACCAGACTCGGCCCCCAGTGGACCCTGGCACGGAGGAGGGTGTCCTCCTGTAGCTACTTGTTTAATGCCTGATAATCTGCCACATTAGGAAGAGGTAGGGGAGACCCGAGGTTTATCAGGGCTGAACAGAAACCTGAAATCTCTCAGTAGCAGAGAGAACTGGCACTGAATGACAAATAGAAATATTTTATTCAATGTGACTGTTGGTCTAACTCACTTATTTTCAAAATCAAACTAAGTTGCTTACAGTTTACGACTCACAATGATGTTTTACTTTTGCTTAAAGTCATCTTTGTGTATCAAAATTATATTTAATCAATATCTAGATCTATTTGATCAATATATGGCTGTATCTATCTACCCATTCAGAATAAACACCTAATTTCAAAAATGGAAAGATAAAATAGATTTCCCCCCTCCAAAAAAAGGCTCAAAGAGAGAGCTTTTGTATACAGAGGAAGGATGCATGGTTCCAAAAAATATTTGAATAAGAAATAAAAATACCATTTTGAGGTAGAGCTCTATTTTTGGAATTAGAATTTATCTTAATTAAGGAAGCTGCAAATTATTTGCATGTTCTGCTGCCCAGTGGTGAATGGAACCCTGGTGACCAAACACACTTGTTCAAAGGAAGAGCCAAAGGCCCTTTGACCTTTAGTGTATTGTCTGGGGGAGTGATGGTCAGCTGGCTCCCAAAGTGAGCTGGGCCTGCAGCTGCTCTGCCAGCTGGCTGTCACACATATGCAGCAGAAAACTTGGAGGGACTCATGGCCTCACCAGATGCCTTATAGCAGGGTCCAGCTGATGCCCCACACAGCGCAGACCAATTCCACGATTCATA
Organism: Miniopterus natalensis; assembly: GCF_054644295.1. Lineage (NCBI taxonomy): Eukaryota > Metazoa > Chordata > Mammalia > Chiroptera > Miniopteridae > Miniopterus > Miniopterus natalensis. The sequence continues at coordinate 69,841,567 of NC_142088.1, forward strand.
GAAAATGTCTTCATTTGCATGTCACAGCCTACACTTTCCATCCAGTGCAGTGAGTACCTCACATTTATAATTTAGTGTCTGAATGCCTGAGCTGTGCTCAGATCAGCGGCTACTGGCAATACCCAAATCACAGACTGCAGGTGGATCGCAAGGAATTTCAGGTATATAATCTCTTTGACTCTGTGTGACATAGAGCAAATGGCAACATTAACAGCCCACTTCTGCCAGCAGGAACTGAAGCAGCATCAGTGGGGACTCTGGGGTTGAGTTAACCTCTATAACCAAACGGAATAAATCCAAGGACATGAGAACAGAAGCAGCTTGGTCTGTGTATTTACCCATTTGGAAAATAGCTAAGTATAAAGGGAGTGTACGGGGGGTCAAAGTTCAACACCAGGAAGAAAAGAGAGAATCCTATCAGCGAATCCTTGACGCAGTAGGCCACTTGAGGGACCATTAGCCAGGACCTACATCTGCCCCTGAATTTTAAATGCAATTTAAATCTCTTGATAAGTTCACTGGTGTGTTAAAGAAAATGTAAAAATATCTTGCTTTCTGCCTGTTGTTCGTTTGTGTGCTGTAATAGTCCCTGCTAAGAGACTCCTGTGGGGGGAATCTTAATTTCATAGCTAAAGCTGTGAGAGCACATTCCTATTAGAATGTTCTAACCAGGAAAAACTGCGACATCTGAGCACGGTGTGCGCGGTGAGGAGGCGGTGGCCCCAGGATGGACCATGTATTGAGCAGAATAAGGATTGTACAAAGTTTCTTTTATTAAACACAAAGATAGGCTTAAGTTTGTGAGTCAATTTCATGCTTTTTTTTTTGGTGTGTGAGTGCAGCAAGGAATGACTTCAATGCATCTTCCCTGTCTTTACCTCACCGGCTTTTTTGCCCTTTGCTGTTAGTGCTAATGGGAGCATTGCATTGCCTTTCGGGAGAATGATCCCACTTGAGCAGTTTACCGCGTGTAAACCAAAGGGGACATATTTTTAATGTGGAACATGTTTTAGTCTCAGAAAACCAAAAAGAGACTCAATTTGAAATGACACCTTGTCTTGACTCACAGAGTGTACGTATATGGAGAGTTCCAGTTAAACCACTTGTTTAGATAGTTTCAGTTTTGGTAAATTGGCCCTCACCTAATTCCTATTTCATAAATAATTTCAAAGCATTTGTGACTTTAAGAACTCACTCTATTTTATATGGCTCCTGAGTTATGGCAGAAATTGCTATCGCACGACATTTAGTATGTCATTGATTTTTCTTGGAACCCATCCTAAGTGGTTCTCTGGCTATAAAAGAATACTATAATGATTCCTATTATGTGCACAGCCCCACGGGGACCAGGACAGTGAGGCATCTTTGTGTCCCATTCATGATGCAGTGTTGAACTCCAGACAAATTGTGCAAACTCAGATGACCTCCTGGACGACCCAGCCTTTAACTCCATCACTCTGTGTGGAAGAGAGGGAAAAGCGAGTGTCCACTGGCCTCAGACAAGTAACATAATCACACAAAGCAGACTTGGGCGAGAATGGGGCGAAGTGAAGATTTTAATACCTGTCTTAAGGAAGCAAATGCGATTCTCATTCCTCTTAATAACGTTGTAATTAATGTTAGTAACAGGAAAGGACTACAGGAAAGGTTAGACGTTATAGGTGTGTTCCCTGCAAAACACTGGCGGAAGGGGACCGGGCAAAGGGAAGATAGATGCACGTCCAGTAAAGTTGCAGTGACAGGGAAGGTGCTGCCTCTCAGTCACACCTGGGAACAGGTCATGGGCCAGAATGGCTCTCTTGGCTCCCTTGGGACTCCTGGACTCTAGGCTTGAGGGGCTCTTTTGCTCCTGTCTCCTGCATTCAGTCACATAGCCCACGGCCACGTGGACCCCACACACAATGGACTGAGGGACTATAGCTAGCCTGACGCTGAACTGGACCTGGCTCCAGCATGGAAAGGAATCTCTGGACTCTGGCTTTGCTTCTAGCTCTACTAAAACTGCAGCTATACTCCTTCTATGACTGGACTAAGGGAAATGGGGCTTTGGAAGCCCAGGGTGTAATCCCTGGAAACGAAGCTTTCTTCCATATCGCATCCTCCCGTGGAGGCCTCCGGAAATGCTTATTCCAGCGGTACCCCAAGAACCCCACTTCCACCGATAACACTCTGATTGCTGTGATGGGGTAATGTGTTATTGTGGGAACATGGCATGGGCCTGGCGTTGCCAGATCTCACTCTTCCAGAACAGCTGAAAAAGAGGATTTTTATATGAAATCTTGTGCTTTATAAAGGTTAGGTCATTTTCTAAAACTGTTTTGAGATAATTATAGGTTTGCATGCAGTTGTGAGAAATAGAGAATGATTCCAAACACCCTTCTTGCTGTTGCCCCTGGTGGCAGCATCTTATATGACTGTGGTGTATCGCCGCCAGGAAATGGACAGTTCACTGACCTGCTGGGCTCCTTATTTTCAGACTCTGTACATAACAATCAAAGCACATTTGAGGGACAGAGTTAACCTGTATTACTGTTCTGTTTACAGCCTCTGTGTATTACAGTCTTGCTAGTTTTAGGGGACCGGTTGACGCCTCTGGTTCCCCATCACTGAGGCTAGAAAAGCTATCTAGACCTTGCTAAGAAGATGGACCTCTCCAACTCTCCCTAAGTGCTGCTCTCGTCTTCCAGCCTGAACCCCTCGCCCTCCCTGCCCATCTGCCTGCGCCGCGCCTGGGCTGTGCTCTCACACTTGCACTGTCTTAGCTAAGCCCCTGTACCTTTTCACAGGCTGGCCTTAGCTTCCACTTGGACTGGTCAGCTCTGCATGTGTCCTTCAGACAGGCCTGTCCCTGCAGGCTCTGGCCTCAGACATGCCCTCTGGGCTCACAGGCATCTCATATTTGTTTTCTTCAAATTCCTTTCCCCCTCCTCCTCCTCTCTCCCCACTGAAGGCAAACACTTCAAGGTGGTGGGTACCCAAAGTATTTATTTGTTTGTGCTGGAATTTTGAAATCTCAAATATTTATTTAAATAAAGTGAGTCATAATTTAGGGATTACAGTTATGGGGTTATTTTGTTTCTATAACATCTATCATGAAAAGCCAGTTTTCTTCTGTAAATGGCTCTAAGATCTCTATGATAGTGAAAAAATGTCAATAATGTCTTAGCGTCTTGGGGGTAGAACTGTGCTTCTAAATCTCCTTCTATTTTATAGTCTTCCCTTTCCTGCAGTTCGCTGAGTGTTTCCTGATTGCTCAGTGACCTATGGGCCGTCCCCACCTTAGTGCAGGAATGACTCCCCTGACGCTGTACAGTCATGCCCGGTCATCGTGACGGAGGTGGGAGGCGGTGCTGCTGGGGAAGAAAGCACATAACTGGAATCCGGAACTTTCTAAATACCAACGCCGAGGTCAGAATAAGGGTTCCGATCAGGAGAACGTGTCAGGGAAGAAAGGGGGCAGAGCCTGATGCCCACACTCGCACATGGTGACCTGAGCCTCGGAGAGGTTAAACTTGTGCTGTTGAAGCTGTGACATATGGGGAAGTGACAGGGATTGTGGAAACCACTCAATGACTCGCATGTAACTTCTCGGGCCGTGAATGTCACGGGAACCGGCTATACCACCTTGCTGAATGGGCTTGAACAGTTCCAGGGGGAAGTTCCCCCTGACCTGTGCATTGAGGGTCTTTACTGGGTAATGGGGCCAACCAGCAGCGGCAAATAGGAAAGCAGGCCCTTGTTCTGCTTATGCTACTTTATACTTGACACGAAAGGCCCGTGAAGATGGGAACAGGGCATGGGACTTGTTACTCTTACCCCGTGGACATTGTCACCTCTCAAGCAGCCTGGAGTCCTTGCTTTCCTGGGCCTGTGATTGACTTTTATAATGAAAAAAACAGAGTTTCCTTCATTATTACATCTCTAGTATCATTTTTATTAGTCACTAGTCCTGTTATGAGGACATTTCTTAAATATGCGCTTACCTTATTCCAGTTATTATGTCTAAAGGTTTTTTGATCATTTTGATAAAAAGTCTATTTTTATATGTTTACACTTTGATCTTCAATAGCAAAGTCTGAGTAAATACATTTATTATAGGTTTTCTCACAGACATGCAATTTAAAAAAAATTTTTTTTTTACCCTTTTGGGGTCATGAGCTCGTTTATGAATCTGATGAAAAATAAAGACTTTTTGGTAAAACAGGACACACACACACACACACACTCAGGCCTTGCTTTTTAGAGCTTTCACAAACCACTCCATCCATGGATCTAGCCCTGGGCCCAGGCTGAGAACCCCTGCCCAATTCTTTGAGCTTCTCCATGACAAGGCCCATGACTTGTCTAAACTGCATCTCTGGTGTCTAGTTCACCAGATAATAAACAATGTCAGAGAATGAATGATTTCTATAGGACTGATGCAGTAGGAAGTATGTTGGAGCACTTGTAGTTATTGTGACATAGTGTTGTGTTTGTGACAGCAGGTTAGGACATTATAGGTGTGACAGGATACCCAGGACCGTTGCTAGCTAACCAGCAGGAGGAAATACAGGGAATATTCTGTCTAAGTTTGACTTTAGCACATGTCAAGGTACTCTGGTCTCTGACACCAAGTCTATTCTGACTCCTCACCTGGTGTTTCCTGACTTGACTTGGGGCCATGACCCCTTGCTGTTCTGGCTCAGGCCATCCAAGCTGCCTTCTAATATATCTTCTTTCTCTTTTATGCTTTTTGCTCTTGTCCTGGCTTGAGGTGTGACTTCCTAAGCGGGTTTCCACAGTCAAAGTGCTGAAGCAGGGAAGGCTCTAACCCTGGGTGTGGAAGGCTGGATATTTTAGGGGATGGAACAGGGACAGTAATCTTCATGTTATGATATCTGTAACTTACTTCAAGATACCTTAGACCAGTGTGATTTGAAGTATGTACTGGCTGCCTTAAATTTTCACTTCAGGTGGGGTCAGTCACACTCCAGGGGCAGCTGCTACAAGATTTCAGCCAGCTGTGTACCTCTTAATACCTGAGGTTTTGTGAATGTCAGAAATTTTTTTTATTTGTGAAATTAGTGAATTGTGAATTAGCTTAATGAGTGGTAGAAATGGTCTCATCGGTGAAGTTCAAGGGATTAGGTGTTTGAGATGTATGGCTCAGTGGCACAGAGATGTGGAGGCTTCACCACTGAGGAGTGATCAGGTTGCGAGGCCCGTAGCTTCCTCCTTCAGGGATGGCTCTGCAGTCTTTGCCCAGGCCTGGTGACAAAGAGTGTCAGCTGCCTAGTGCCTGCTAAAAGGAACAGCATCCTCCCTGGGATGTTTGGCGCCTGCCTCTAGTAACCCTTTCGTGACAGAGCACTGAGAGGACAGAGGTGGGGACTTCCTTGCCCTTGCCCCGCAGGTTCTAGGGACCATTCTCTGCCTGCTTGCTAATGCATGTTTATGTAACGAATGCTCACATATGTGTAGAAGCTTCTAATTTGAGGTTTGCTTCTATAACTCAGCAGCAATGACAGACTTCTTTGGTCTATGTCATTATCTCCAAAAGAAACCTCAGTGTTTTGTGTGAACAAGTTGGCTGAGGACAGTTCACATTACTATGGAGAATTTGCTTTCAAGAGAGATTCCATAGATTAGCTTCTAGTGTGGTGACAACGCAGCACAAATGCAGTGGGTGTGGTAACCAGCATGTGTTTCCGAGGGTCAGCTGAGGCTCTGCTGGGTCCCTGCCGGGTTTGATCCCAGGCTGCGCGATGGGGTTGGGTCTGTTCTCCACCCTCTCCCAGAGTCCAGACTCAAGTGGCAGCCATACCTGCGGTTCAAGGGCAAGTTCTTCCCATTGTTGGGCAGAAACACAGGGGGGTGGGGGCAGTAAGAGAGGCTCTGCTTGGAACTGTCACTGTGGCTTGTCCCCAGGTTTCAGTGGTTAAAGCCAGTGCAACGTCAGTGGTGGTGGGAGGGGCTTTATATTTCTCCCACTAGCAGGAATGGGGGGACAATGAGAATTAGGAACAGAAAATACAATCTGTCTTCCTCACGTATGCGTTAATTGCTATACACTTGCAGATATGGGGAAGGCATAGACCTTGGCCTTAAGGAGCTTTAAGTCTTGGAGAGGAGAAATTATGTCTGCTTCCGAGAGTGCGTAGGTTTTCCTTGGAACAACATTCAGATAGAGTTTAAAAAATACGCACACTACACACAAAGAGAACACAAAACTTACCATAAAAAAAAAATCCATTGTTCGAGTAGTCCCGGTAGGCCCTGGCTCCATTTTAGCATCAGCTGTGTGCCACACCTCTAGGATGGGAGAGAGGCCAAGAGTCTGTGCCTCCCCTCTTTGTAGTCACATCTCTAATTAGATGTTTGGCCCCTGCTGAGCAGTGGGAAGAAAATAGAAAATATACTGGAAGGTCAGACCCAGGCTCCAGCTCTTCAGTGGGCTGTGTAGCTTAAGGCCAACCACTTAAGCTTTTAGGGCCCTCAGATTTTTCACTTATAAAGTGGGGCCTGTAGACTAGGTTATGAAGTCTGTGACCCCAAAACAGTAGGTACGATGTGTCTTTGTGTTCCCTTTGGCCTGGGTCCCCTCCCATTAGGGCACCTAAGGATTGTGAAACTGTCCTCACTCTCCTAATGCTGGCTAATCTTGACCCCTAGTACTTACTATCCTAATGCTGGCTATCTTGTCCCCTAATACTTCCCCTTCTCAGACATAAACTTATTATAAAATCAGTCCCACTTGTTTATGTGTACAGTAGGTTTGCTTTTAGTTACAGTCCAACCCCAGACTTTTTCTTTATTGCTATAATGATTTGAAGTTTAGGAAATTTTAGTTGTAATGTTTTCTGTGTTCTGCACCTTCAGGGATGGACTTATTTCTAACTTTGCTTAGGAGAGTCACAGTGTGACTTAGATTTCAAAACAATGGGCTCGGGAGCTTGAGGGATGCTTGTTTGGGGCATCAGACTCTCCTAACTACGCCCTGGGCTCAGCTTGTGAAGTGGACGACCTAGTCACCTCACCACAAGAAGGGGTGCAGGAAATGCGATTCACTGCCTCCCCCTCCCAGCCCTACCCCATGCCCATGTTAGCTTCCTCCCCAGACAGACTTGCTAAATTGTTTAGAATGCTATGGTAAGTGGATTCTTCTTGAATGGAAGCCTGCGCAAATCTGATTTGGACTGGAAATCACTCAAGGATTTAAAAGAAGCCAACCCAGCGGGGAAAGACTTAGGATTAGTTTGTTTTCTCTGTTTTCATGGTGCACAGACAAGCCCGAAAGGGAAACAACACAGTTATCCTGAGAGCAAACACTTGTGTTTCTAAGAAAACTTGAAACTCTACGCTGATCAACACCTGAACAATAGAAGGTCCTTCCGTGCATGTCCGGGCGGAATTCCTGGAGCCCTTACTTCGTCTTCAGCACCTGGCAGATAAGCATCCCTATCGCAGCCCCGGCCTCTGTGCCTTTCAGATGCTCTGTAAGTTAACTCTTCGGTAAAACAGACATGGCTGGAGTCAAGTACGAACCTGTGGCCCAGCCATACTCTGTTTCCCATCTGAGGGAATGTTTCCTAAGTCCTTCTCATGTTGGACCTGAGACGTAGGGAAGCTCAAAAGAGTTGTGAGAAAAGTTGGATTCCTGTCACAAACAGGCTGAGGCTGGAAGCCCTCCCTGCCCTCCACGGGAGACAGGAGTTGGGGCTTGAGAACAGTGTGGGTGCCCCAGGAGGCGGGGCAGGGGCAGGGACAGGGGCAGCGGGACCTGGGCTTTGCTGCTTTGCTTTGAGGTTGAGCTAAACCGTGGTCTGGGTCAGTGTCTCTGAGAATGAGGCAGTGTAGTCGGTGACTGCCCGGGTCCGTGAGTGAATTGAAAGCCGTATCTGCATTCCTACCACAAATGGATTCCTGACTTTGATCTTTTGTTAACTTAATTAATCATTAAACTTTTTTTTTATTAAACTATTTTTTCTAACAGTTTTTCAGTTTCTGTCTCTCTTCTCCCTCCCTCCCTTTCTTCTTTCCATTTTTATTGTGTTTTATTTTTTTAAACAATTTGGTAACATACCAAGAGGGCATGAGGCAAGCCCAACTTTGAGCACCACTGGGAAACGGGGAAGTTGGGTTTAAAGTCCTCCCACTTTCCATCCTTTCCTCCTGTGTTTATTATGTGTCCCTCCTCACCTACAGGGGTCCAGTCCCTTCATTCAGAATTCTTCTTTTCCAAAGTGACCCCTAACCCCACTAACCCACTTCTGCATATCTTTTCTCTAGAAGCACTCTCCAAGACTCATCAAAATGATTCTTTTTTTTTCCTTTAAGTGCAGATCAGCTTAGTTCAATGAGGGGACATTTACTTCATTCATTTGGGAACTAAGAGAATGACAGCCTATATCCATACTAGGGTAAAACTGCCTAAAATGCCCTCTTCCCTCAAAAGTCCAGTCCTGCTTCTGATCTCAGATGCTGCTATTAATTTATTGATGACATGTGATTAAATAAAATCCCAACATGATGGAGCTTTACAGAGAGTGCCTTTGAGAAGCAGTGGATCTTCAAATTAGGGATTTTATAAACCTGTATATTGTTTCCCTGGAGATTGGATACCATCAAAGCATGGCCTGTGTTATCTATTTTGATAAGAAAGGACATCTTATGAAAACAATTCCATTAATTACTTTATTAATGCAATAAATATGTCTGAGCACCTACCCTGTTGGTTTCTGTTGTAGGTACCAGGGATAGTGTTAAACAAGAGAGACAAGGCTCTGCTCGAATAAGAGACAGCAGAAACATAGGAACTCCTGAAAGAGGTGGATGCTAGGGAGGAAATAGAGGGACGAGATGAGGCTGGGCCAGGAGGAAATTGGTGATTTGTATGGAGAGGCCAGTGAAGATGCACAGGATAATAAAAACTATAAATATACTACTATAATAAGGAGCCAGGCCTTCAAAAGTTTGGGGGAGGTACAAACCAGGCAGAGGGAGCAGCAAGTACAAAGGCCCTGAGGTAGGGATGAGCTTGGCATGGCCAAGAAACACAGAGGTCAGTGCAGCTGGATATTTGTAGGAGATGAAGTAAGAAATGTAGGAAGGGGTCAGGTGGTCCCGTAGGTCATGCAAAGAGTTTGAATCTAGTTCTAGCTGAAGTAGGAAGCCTGATGGTTGGGAGTGATCCCCCAAATAATATCATTTGCATAATCTGATTAATTAAATGCTGGTGTAGAGTTGACAGAAGAGGGGCAAGTTGAAAGTCAGGTCTGTAATCTAGGAGCAAAAATGATGGCAAGGGGTCATCTGCTATTAATATAGTTTAATAAAAGAAAGGATCTGTTAGTATTCCAAAAATCAAAGGAAAAAGTCATTTGCAAAAAAGAATAATTGATAAACCTTCTCTGACATAACACAAGCATAAGGGGTGTAGATTTTATGCTCTTAAAATGGAAACGATGACAAAGTTTTATTGCTTTGCAGGGAATTGTCCTTGTATGTATGTTGCTCAATTTGGGCTCTATTTCATTTGTTCAGTAGGACGGGGAGCTTGGATGTTCATTTTCCTCCCAGTCATGGTCAAAAAGTAGTTTCAGTTAAGTATGTTGACACCTGGAGGCCAAAGCTTAATTCATTCAATTCAGAATATTTGGGGGAAGGTGAGGGCAGCTGAGACCTAACAGCTGTGGTGTCTGACCCTGGAGAAAGCAGGCTGCAGGCCACACACGGCCCATCACAGGGCAGTCGCCAGGCTCAGGTGTGACTGGGGACACTCACCTCCTCACACACACTGCCTGGCCTGGCTGCAGTTACGTGTTTCCTTTTTCTGTGCCCTCTGAAAGGTGGCAGGATGGACGGAAATGATGCAGGCCTCCCTTGTTCTCTTTTACTTTAAGGGTACGTGGGGAGGGCTGGAGGTGAGGCAGAGAGTGCTCAGAGCATCACAGGGAAGAGCCCAGAGCGGGGGCCTTCCACAGGGCAGCATTCTGCAGAGGGGGTGGCAGGAAGGGCCACAGTGACGCAAGCGGCGTGCGTCATCCACTGTTGACTAATGTCAGCCTAGAGTTCTTACACTGACATCAGCGTATGGACTTTCCTGAATATCTAATACATTTCACCTGGAGGCGCGGTGCCATCATTTTGAACCAAGAGTCTTGTGTTAAATGCTAGACATTCAGATTTTTTAAAACTCCATAAAACATTGGCTAGACTAAATACTTTCAGAACACATACAAGAATGACTTACAGCACCATGTGGTCAGACATATCCGCAACAGGCCATTTACTTTACTCTTATGAGGTGCTGGCTAAAGTAAATTTAATTAAATCAATTTCTATATTTTTTAATAATGTGGAAATACCAATTGTCACTAATAATCAGTGACGCATGGCATTTTAATTATCCATTAATCATTTCCTTCATAAAACAAATGCCTTGATCCTAATGAATTTAGTTTTACATTATTTGTTTTAGAAATGAATTTTTATGCACCGCTTTATTAATAATGGCCCAGGACTTTCTTAGATGTCTGAGGCAGAATCAACGAGCCACTTTACAACTTGATTTTTGTGTGGATTTCTGTTTTTTCAAAGCTATTCAAAGACAGCGGTGTGCCACTGTGGGCTTGGAATTCTTTCTCCACTGGGCCATGAAACTCACTCTTATCAGTTACTTCCACAACGAAAATAATTTTTCTGTTCCTTAAAATTCACTGGAAATTCTTAGAGAAATGTGATCAGGTGGGTGAATGCCACCAAAGAGCTTGGTCTTACATTTTTTATTGCTATTACATCATTGTTGGGGGTGACCTCCAGCTCTTTTCTCATCTTGCATCTGCTCTGTCTCTACAGCCTAAAGGGAAATGCGTTTTCTCCATCAGTTACCACACCCAGCATCCCACCCCAAGTCCCCACTTCCCGTCTAAGCTCCTTTCTCATCTCTCCCCACCCCGGGGCTCGACCAGGCACTGGAGCCTGACTCCCAGGGACCTTTCCCAGCGGATCCGATTTCAGTGTCATCAGCCGTTGAGTGGGCCAAGTGCCCGTCTTTGACAAAATTCCAAATGCAGCCATCCTTTTGCACTGGGGCCCTCTTAACACCCCAGGTTTATGTTTTGTGGGTGTGTTTTTTTTCACTATCCATCAAAAGTAACCTGGATTGAATCCTAACTCAGATGCTCACAGATTATTAATTGGAAAGATGAAACTTCGAAGTATCCCTGGTGCAACTGTAGGGACTACAGTGGAGGCTGGCAGGATGGTCCCTGGAGGGCATAAAGGGTTCTCTCTCCTTCCTTGAGCTGACTCTTGAGAGCTCAGGGAAGGCAGGTTTGAAAACCACACAGAGATTAGCCCAGTGCAGTTGGTCCAAGAGAAGGCTGTGGAGAGAGAGCAGCTCAGGGCGGTGGGTAAGAGCGAGGCCCTCCTTGTGAGGCTGAGGAGCTCCCTAACCTTTACTCGAGGGGCCCAGGATGCTAATGCAGGCGAAAGGGAAGGGGGGGCTTCTTATAAGAGCCTTGTGGAACCGTGACTTAAAAACCAGGGTGGAGGGAACACACCATAGTTCCGTATACAAAAAGCAACTCGAACCCAGACCCTCAGAGCTGCCCATCTCGTCTTTGAGAGCAGTGCCTAGTGTTACCTCACATCTTGGCCTGGAAGGTGCCTCAGCACTCAGTAGCCCTCCCCAGTTTCAGCTGCGACTTACCAATAACTTTGCCTATTCTTCTGTCTACCTGTCTTAGTTTCCACTTCTGAAGTCTCCTCATTCCGGCCTGGGTCCTCCAGTAAAAACTCTGGAACTTACTTCTGACCTAAACCTGCACTCGGCTCAAATCCCGAATTCCCTTGGCTTACCATAAATTGATGTTACCGAGTGCCCCGTTTACACACCCACAATAAATGCCTGCCCTCCCACTAGGCAGCCGAGTCACCAGCCTTCAGGATTAGTTCACAGTGTGCCAAAGGGTCAGATGGCCCGGACCAACCAGGCAGGAAGTCTTCCTCACAGACCAGCCTGCCAAGCCTGTCACCTCCCAGATCTTGTGGATCCCAGTCCCTCTGGGGACATTTGCATTTTATGGAGACAAAGGAATTCAGCTCCAGTAGTGGCAGATTGTAAATCAGTGAACATGATAGGATGGATAGTTCTGGGTTTTATTGTTTGTTTGTTTTGCCCTATTTGTGGTATAGATTATTTGGGGAATATAGCCGTAAATTCTATTTCTTTAAGGTTCCTTGAGAACATGACCCTATAAGTTAAAATTAGAACTGTCATTTTCCTTATTTAAAAAAAAAAAAGGTAAAATCTTATTGTGGAAAGGATGAGAGGCAGTCAGCAACAACTGATTATGTTATGTTATGTAACAGCCCATCCAGCATTGCTCTAGAATCACCAGGATGATGCATGATGTAAATTCCTGAAGAGAATCATTATGCATATTTTTACATAGTTGAGATTATACTGCAGTTATAATTAGATATCCTGATTCTATCACTTCACCTTATTTCATAATTATTTCATGTGATTAAAATATACAGAGGTGGGCAAGAGTAGGTTTATAGTTGCTCGTATGGAAAATACAAGAAGAAATAATACAAGAATAAATAATAATACAAGAATAAACTCTGTTTTGCAGTGCTCACAACCGTAAATGTTCTTTTGACCACCCTGTATTTATACACATTATTTTCACAACTGCAGAATGTGTTGTACCATATGTAGCCAATTGTTCTCTGTGGGCATTTAAATCTCTTCTAAATTTGAACGGAGCTGCTTTTTATCTACAGCTGCTAATTGTATTGCCAAAGGATACATTCATAACCCTAAAATAAGTAATAGGGTTGTTATTGGTCCAGCAACCCAGTACTAATTACAAATACATATTTTAAATATATATGCAGAATTCTACCAAGGTTTCTCAAATTTCATTAGCCAGATTTTTAATCTGTGAACATATTTTGTAGATTTTATCAATACATATTAAGTTTATACCAGTTATTTTGAATTTAATTTTTTAGTTACAACGTACATTGTGAGTCAGAATCACCAAGTAATGCACTAACATTAAGATATCTCTTAAAACCTCCAGGCATTATATTCTGAACTTACAGTTTAGAAATTAGGCCATTTCTTTATATACCTATCCCCATAGTCGAGTAAACGCACCTTTATAGAGGGTATGACCTCTCTGTGCCCAGCACAATGCCTGACATGTACTAGCAGCTCACTAGGTCTTTTGGCATTGAACTATGTTACCAAAAGCATGGACATTATTATTTGTTATGCTTTTTACTGACTTCACTCAGCTTTTACTTTACAGAATATATCTTGTGGTATATTGAACTAGAGTTGTGATCTTTTATGGGTTATAGATTTCATTCAGTTGTTGTGGTAACTAGCAATATTAAACTATAAAGTAGAAAACTATTTGAACACTACAGCCATTTAAAATTGTTTTGTGATTTTTTTCATTTAGCATTAGCTTTACTTTGGCTTCTGATTTTATTAATGCTTTACTATAATATACTTGTTTTTAATCATGTTAGAGATTATATTGGCAAAAAAATCAGCATTTTATGAGTCCCAACTTTAATGAAAAGCAAATAAAAAATAAGTGGATACCATTTAATCATTGTATTCATATCCTAGGACTGCTGTAACAAATTACCATAAACCTGATGGCTTGAAACAGCAGATTTTTCTCTCATGATTCTGGAGGCTAGACACTTGAAATCAGGCAGGGCTGTGCTTCCCAGGATGGCTCCAGCAGAGATCCTTGCTTCTTCCAGCTTCTGTTGGCTTCCAGGCGTTCTTGGCTTGTGGCTGCAGCACTCAGTCTCTGCCTCCATCGTCACCCTTCTCTTCTCTCTGTGTCTGTCCTCTTATAAGCATCTCTCATAAAGACACTTGCCATTGGATTTAGGACATGCCAGGTAATACAGGATCTTCTTATCTGGAGAAGACCCCTTTTCCAAATAGATCAGTCACAGGTTCCAGGGCTTAGGATATGGGCATATCTTTTGGGGATCACAATTCAACCCGCTATAATCATTGACTGAAAACATTGAACTTCAGATGTTGCTCCACTGACAACTGGAAGTCGATTTGGAGAGACTGAAAATTGCAGTCTTCATTAATGCCAAAGGACTTTATGTGTGGATCTGCAAAGGAAGAGTAAGTGCAACATGGAAAAAAGGTGGCCGGGTGGGGGGTGAAGGGGGGATGACATACTTGGAACCCAAAGTAATTTTAAAGTATTTAAGAATGCTGGGTAAGGAAGATTGAGATTAAAAATGGAAAGACTTTTGTTTGCCAAAAATATGTTTTTGCAGACATATAGTATTACAGACCTGCTTTATATATTTATATAGCAATTTAATAGAAGCCAAAAATGTGGTCAATATCAATGGAACTTTTCTGTTTTAAATTGGCATGACTTTATGTGTAAACTGACCAGTTTTCACAGTTACTTAAGTGTATTTAAATTGGGAGAACTGCTGAGACCCCTACATCCCCCCTTTTAAAATTAATTTTGATACACAAAAGTCTATCTGTACTGTGCCACGTGGCAGAAATGGAACCCGTACCGGGACTTGAAAATGTGATGAATGAATCAAGTTAGTTCTCTTACATGTATTTCTAAATATTATTGAAGGTTTCACACTGTCCCTTTTAATAATCTGCAAAAAGTGTTCTTACTGAAGGGGTTTCTCTTCAGGGGAGACATTATGGTGGGGGAGTGGTGGCGGTGGGGAGGAACCTCATGTAGAATGCTGGAGAAAGAAACCCCGAAGTACTTGCCCAACGTGAATTCTTGCCCATCCGAATGTACCAAATCTTCGGAGAGCTCGTCTCTTTCGGCCACAGCTGCCCTCCACTCCAGCTCTGTGATGATGGCTGGTTTTCTGATCTTAGGGCCAGTGACATTCTTTCCCTGTGCAGTGGACACCTGGGGACTGCGCAGCCCTCCCTAGCCCGATTTCCTCCCCTTCCCACAGACACCTGCCCCCCACTGCCCCCACCGCCCCCACCGCCCCCACCGCCCCCTTAGCTTTTCTCCCCCCTGCCTGGTATTCCTGTCACTTTTGTTACCAAGATCGTAAGAAGCTGAACCTCTCAGAGGCTAGTTCAAATAGAGCGAAGACGTTCTGTGGGGGCCTCCAAGGCAGCTCACCTGGCAGGCGTTGAACCTGGACCCGCGGAGCCCGCAGTGAGCTGGGAGGCGGCCTTTGTGCTGCTACTTCTCTGATTCTCTATGTTTCTTCATCTCTATGTAGCTGCTCCTTTCCCAAATTTCCTCCTTTCCAGTGCTCTGTGAGAGTCAGCCTCTGCAGCCGAACCCTAGTTTAGGTGACTTTCAGTGCCATTCATTATCTTTGATGCCAATTCCCAGCCCAACTGCTTATTGTAACCTCCCAGCCACATCCTCACACTCTCTGCTTCCTGATGATGCTTTGGGTTGGCTTTGAGCCAGGTTTTCAAAATTTGTTTAATCGCATCCATCAAATGGCGCTCCCCCTCCCGCTGCAGGGCTTCCCCCTCTCCGCTCCCCTTTCACACCCCTGTATCCACTGGGCTTTGCTCCCGATGACATCCGCTCTTCTCCAAGGACATCACTGTTAGTGCATCAGACGGTTTTGCCACCCCTGAAAGTGTATTCTTGCTATTTTTCATACTCTCCAACTAAAACGTGCGTGTTTTTAAAATGGACCCAGTTTCTACTTCCTGTGCTCATTAAAGTTTTCAAAATATGGTTCAGAGTGATTCCACTGACTGGCCTTATTGATTCTATTGCTATTTTGTATTGAGAAAGTTTGGAAAATTCAATAAAACACTCTCCTGTTGTGTATCAAAATGCACCAGCTCAAGATGTTTATCATATATCAGTATGCCAGATTTCGACCAAAGATTACCTTATGTTAGGGTTTCTAGTCTTGAGAGTTTCTTCTTGATGAGTTTGAGTCTCTCTTCCAACTGTGATGTGAGTAAAGGAGACACAGCTGTCAATTCCCTGGGGACCAGGTCTCTGTTCCTAGGTATTAAAAGAGGGCTGAACATTTGCCAGGAAGATATTTGTACTTTAGCTGCTCTGTCTCTCTGGTGAGCAGCACCAAGTGCTGGCAGAATCTCCGCTGACCCAGGAGCTCCTCCTTATTACTAAATTTTTTCTTCTTGAGTTGACACAGAGAGAGGCCGATCCTGATCTAGGATATTTCAGAATATTCTCCCCAAATCACCCCTCAGATAACCGATGTTAGAAACTGCACAGAGCTGCATTCCTTTGGCTTAGACCTCCTTGCCTGAGAATCTCCTGAGAGAGTCACATATAGGAATTACCAGCAGCGAGGACAGTGTTGTCCCATGCACTGCCTTCATGCAAATTAGAAAAAGCAGCGTTTCTTGTATAGATTAGAAAAATTTTACAGTGCACAGATTTATATGAGAACAAGACTTACAGCCATCTGCTAGAAAATTGTAACAAGTACCAAAGTCGACGGCAGTATATCGGGGCCCTCTTGTGCAGTCTGTAACCTGCCTGATATTACTCAGCAGCCCCAGAGCACTTTATTACTTAACTCCTAAAAATACATCTGTGCTTTTTTTCTGAAAGCAGATTTTGAGAGTCAGGATAGAAGAGGCAACACAGTACCCCAGTAAATAGACAGACAGTGGACATCAAGGTTAGAGAGAGAGAGAACAGACTGGGAACAAAGGTCCCTTTCCCAGCTGCACTGAATTCAAGCTGCATTACATAGAGAAGGTAGTTACTCAGAAGTCTGTCTTTGGAAAATATTTTCAGGTATCACTGAATACATTTGTTCTTTCTTTCCAAGGGCATGCAATCAAATGATCAGATGAACTTAACTGGGAAAAGACAATATAAGAATTGCTGTAGATTGCTTTCTGTAGAGTTGGGTAAACAGCTATAAACAAGAAATCTTTTAAAAATCATGGGAAGAAAGGGTGTTTAGAGTCTTAGAGGTGAACAGAGATATTTGAGAGATTTATTGAATTATTTTTAAGAGGTTTCCTTTCTTTGGAACAAAGAAATAAGGAAACAAGTTTGATTTTGTTGCGTTGTGTTTGTTTTATTAGAAGAGTAGCCTGAGCTGACATGGGTTATTCTGGTTGGTTGTAACTAGTTATTGGTGATCTGTCATGTGCAAGGTTCTGTCATTACTTCTTCACAGAAGTTGCTTTCCACATTTGGTCTTCACACCTCGCGTGACAGGGAGAGCATACGTGGCAGAGCTGAATTTCAATCTAAGTCCATCTAACTCTTTCCTTTTATAATTAGGCTCCACAGACTCAGCTGAATAATAATAATGGTAAAGTTATTACTATGTGTGATGGATTGATGTGTAGCCCCTAAAAATTCATATTATTTAAAAGAACGTCTGTGTATTTCCATGATTAAATAGAAGTTCTAACTCCCAGTACTTCAGAATGTGACCTGTGTGGAGAAAGGGCCTTTACACAGGTAATCAATTTAAAATGAGGTCACTAGGATGAGCCCAGTCAAATATGAGTGGTGTCCTGATGAAAGGGGAAATTGGACAGACACACAAGGAGATTGCCAGGTGAAGGTAAAGGCAGAGATGGGGGGACGTGCCCACCAGCTAAGAATGCCAAGGTGCCAGCCTACTGCCAGAAGCTAGAGCAGAGGTCTGGAGCAGGTCCTCTCACAGCCCTCAGAGGGAACCAGTCCTGCTGAGACCTTCGCCTTTGGACTTCAAGCTGCAGGAACTGTGAGAAATGAAATGCCTGTTGTTGAAGCCATTTAGTTGGAGGTATTTGCTTATTACTGACCTAGCAAAACTAATAAACTGTATGTCTTAACTCAGATGGTAAGAAGCCAAGGGTAAGCCCCTGAATCCCATGTTGGGCATCTTAATATGATGTGAGACGCTTATGGGGAACACTGTGGGTTTTGAGCAAGGAAGGATCAGCATGGGATAAGCGACTCTATTCGGTGAAAACCAGTTGGAGTCAGCTTGGCTGGGAATGCTGAGCAGGGATAAATGGCAGCCCCTGAACATTTAAAAAGCCCTTGCAACTTTGTTGTTCATTAGGCAGGAGTTTTGCTTTATGCTTACTAATTTTGCTTCTACCTTTTATTGGAACAGGCAGAGTTCGTTGAACTTTACATGCCTTGATTAAACTCCAAGCAGAATTTTATGACATTCTTTAGCTTGCCGACTTTGCTGGCTGTATCTGCTGTATTTTGCTGGCCGTATCTATTGTATTTGGTGGCTGTATCTGTTGTATTTGCTGGCCCTATCTATTGTACTTTGCTGGCCATATCTGTTGTGTTGTTCATATCTTGGTGACTCAGTTATTCCTCCATGACATTCTCACAGACAACGGATGGGAAAGTGGAAGGAAAGAGAATGTGATGGAAGGGGAAAGGGAGAGACTTATGAAAATGGTGTGTTGGGTAGGGGGATGCATTTTCTTTGTTATATATACAGCAGACATGCATGGGTCTTGAGGAAAATAGGTTTGTGGATGAAAATAGGGGGGTACTTTTCTTACCCAAACAAGCCTCAAATATTTTGTTTATAAGCAAGTGTTGAGACCTCCATTATGCATGAGGAGAAGTCTTCCTCATAGTGTTGAGGAGTGTGCCTATCAATGGGAATTTATGGGCAACGCTGAGTTTTTTTACAAAATCCTTCCAGCTCACCCGCCTTCCTTAGATGGACAGTGCCATGAGGAGAGAAGCAGGCAGGCCCTGGTAGGCAGGTGTTCTCCTCACTGTGTTCTCAAATTAACCTCTTCAAGTGTTAATCCTGTGTACTTCTTACGTAAGAAATGCTTCTCCTATCTAGACTAATGTGTTACATTAGTTATTAACTGGTTTCTGATAGATAACAACAACAATAACCACAATAACAATAGCAGCAGCAGCTAACATAGTGAGTTTCCTGTTGGCAGGCATACTGCTTAGTATTTTATTTATCTCATTTAATATTTCAAAGAGAGTAGTGGAAATGATCTCTTGTATTATTTCAGGGCGAAGTAAATAGATCTACCTTTTAATTATTTCTGTTCACTGAGGTTGGCCCGACCCTGGGTTAGGCATTTTCACATATGATTTATTTAAAGTTTTGATCCTGTCTTGAGGCCAAGGAACTGTACTTTCTTCGGCCTGCTCTCTCCTTTTGCCTTTCTGGTGACTTCTTTGAGGAACTGTGTTACCTCTACCCTTATTTGACCTAATTCTGTTATGTTTTTTGAAGTTCACACTTCAGAATGGCACCTGAGGTTTCTGTGAAGAATCCTCACTACTTATTTATTGAATTCATTTGGATAATGCTAATCATTCTTAAAGCCTGTACTGAAGGGTTCTAATGCCTCATGTTCCTTTTGCCACCTAAACTTTTTGGAGTCAACACTCTAATCCCAACATTAGTCTTTGAATCTTTACAGAGCATGTGTCCTTGTTGGTTTCCATGTGTCCTTGTTGGTCTGCAGCTCCCTCAGCCTGCAGCCTCCACCGCACGCCCACCTGCTTCATCTGACTAAAGCATGTCCATTCTTAGCTCTTGTCTTAGATGCTCCACCTCCTCAGAGAGTTTTCCTTGACCCCTACGTCTGAGTTGTAGGACCTTGCCGGATGATCCCATGGCCTTGCCTCCCATAGCCCAATCTCACTATTTTGCAATTGTGTATTTACTGTCTGAACGCCTCCTACAAACAAGTCAAAGGCAAGGACTGGATTTAGTTCACTGGAGCCCAAAATAGTGTCTGATTTCTAAAAGTCAGAATATTTGTTGCAAGAGTGAGTGAAGAATGAACGTCTCTATCCTCACATTTACCGAATTGTGTGATTGCTTATGAGAATCCCCCATTATACAGGGAACATCTGCGAAAAGAAGGCAGGGCTCTTTCTAACTTGCCTTTGTGTTCTGAGCGCCTAGTACATGCATGACTTGTTGACAAATAGGTGGGGAATGAAGGAATTAGCAAACAGGGATCAAGATGTCATCTTCTATCACGTTTCTTGGAAGCCAGTGCTCAAAGGAAGGAGAAGCTCAAATACTAGGTTTACTTCTGGATTCCTTCTGACCGCTAATGGCCTTTGGACAAAGCATCGCAATTTTCCTTCCCAGCGTTTTCAGCACCAAGGTTCTTAGTAGTCTTTTGTTTTGCTTCATAGATAGGAAGATGACTTAGAGAAGAAAAGATCCCCATGGTGGGAAAGGGTGAGTCAGTCAAGTTACCGTTTATTACTTTCTATTTGTTTTAGAGGCTAGGCCACTCAGGGTTCCTGAAATAGGTGGTAGAACTAATATTTTTTATAAATATTGAAAACTGCTGGCTCTGTATCAATCTGTGATGCTGCACTAAACGTGAAAGATGAATGTAATATATGTGGTTATAAACAGCACCAGTTCCCTGGATATTTATAGAGTTTAAACATGCTTGGTTGTTGTCTGTAATTAAAACTGCAAGAATTTTTTCTTAACTACTGCTCACACTTCAGTGGTTATCGGAATATTTCTGGGGCCTCTCGTGATGACTGCTGGACAAGTGCAGGTGCACGTGAAATAATGCGCGTGTATAAGCACATTTTCGGTAACTGGAAGTTTTCATGGGCTCAACTAATTTCAAACCACTTAGATCAAAAGAGGCAGAACCAACAAGTTCTCAAAATGCTACTGGATATAGGATTTTTGACGAGGTCAAACTGAGTTTATTTCTCAATGGCTTAGTGGTTTCCACTTGAATCTCTAATAAAATAAGCATAATGGATAATTCCTCCCTTAGAAATCTCTGTCCACTCATTCATGTCTTTGGTTTACCATCCAAATGTCTAGTTTCCAAGAAGAGCTGGTTGATTTGAGGGTGGGACTGTCAGTCAGTCAACAGCTCTTAATTCAGCAGACCAGCCTCGTAATTTATCTGATTGCATTTCTGTTCTGAGATGACTCTAGACTCAGTTCTCTGCTGAGCACTTTTCTGAAAAGCAATCAAACTGTGAGAAGCTACAATGTTAGTTTTAGGCTCTGTTGCTTCTAAGGCTGTTATTTTTACATCAGTCATGACTTAATAATATACACAATTCCTATATTCTTAGTCAGTTAGATTCTTCTTTTGATGAATTAAATTGCCTTCTTTGTGTTTGAGTGTCATGGGCCTATGGGGTGCATGTTAAGAGTTTGGAAGAAAATAAACTATTTCTGGACTTTGACCAATGAGCAAAAAAATAAATTTGTTAGATTTTTAAGCTTCTTAAGTAGGGGCAGCATTTTATTCATTTATAAAGAGTACTTGAGATGTACCAGGCATTGTGCTGCGTTCTGAAAATATAAAGAAAAAAACGATGACATTACAGTCATAGTGTCTTCAGGGAGTTCACCATCTAATGTGGAAAACAGAAACAAAGACAGGTAGTTACACTTGTTTTTAGTGGTGTAATACTTGAGATATGCACTTAGGACATGGGTGAATTTTGCAGACAGGAAGACTGAGCAAAGTCACGGTGGTGGGGGTGAGAAAGATGCCAGCTGACAAATGGAAGTTGTAAGACATTTTCTGTTGCTGTGGCCTTAATTGTGGATCAGCAGTTCTTCCTAGCTAAGGCTGGAGAGTTACACAGGGCCAGATTGTGGAGAGCATTGCCTGTAGGTTAAGGATCTGAAATTTCACTTGTGAGCATAGGAAAACTAGCGAGCCAGATTTCCATTTAGACAGTTTACTCCGGTGATTCTGCTGAAGATGGACACAGTGTTTTAGAGACAGCGACAGCTAATTTTGATTATGAGGGACCAGAGTGCAGGAGAGAGGGATGGGCAGCGAGACTCCCAGGTGGGAAACTCAAGGGGCCAGATGATGGGGCCAGGAGCATGTAGAAGGACGAATAGGTCAGTGGGAGGTAAGAACATTTGTTTGAAATGTCCAATTCGACTTGTCCATGGGTCACCCAAATCAACATTTCTGTTGAGAGGCTAGTCTGAATAGCAGGGTAGATGTCTGGACTAAATGTTTAGGCTCCGGAGCTCTCCGAAGCAGACTGTAGTTGGCACCGTGAGGCAGGCAGAGAGCTGGGGGGGGGGGGGAGCACGAGTGAGAAGATCATGGAGGCCGAGGGTAGAAATGTCCCAGGCATCAACATAAAAGGACACATCTGTATATCCAGACAGTCTCAGGACTTGACACAATTCCCTGTGCATGTGAAATGCTCAAGAAATAAAATTTCGTAAATTATTGTAAATAAATTTTGAATGTGTGAGTGAGAAGCTAAAAGGTACAATTAGGTAAACAAGTTTTAAGGTGGTTCTCACCCTGAGTGTACAAGAGCACTTACAAAATTGTCTGCGAACAGGCCCGGCTCTCCAGAGAGCTGGCTCCTTGCTCTGGAGTGGGGCCCAGGCATAGGCGCGTGGGCATGTCCTGGGCCGGAAAGCTCCCAGGGTGCAGCCAAGGTGAAGGACTGTTCCCGAGGAAAGAAGAGTCAGCTGGGAGAGATAACTGGGAGGAGGGAGTCCTGGCTGGGGAGATGGGAAGGAGCCAAGAGAAAACCAAGAAATGTGGTTTCAGGAAAAAGGGAAAATTAAAGTTAGAGAGAGCATATTGTATAAGAAACCAGTGAAAGACCTTGGCCTAAGGAAGAATTAGATCTAGGGAGCTGGATTAAACGGAGGAACTAGTATGGAAATGGGTTCGTGTTCCCCTAGGCACTGGGCCAGATGTATGTCGCTCCATGTCCTCTCTGATGTGCACATAATAGATACAAACTGGAAAGTCAAGGAGTGAGTCATCACTGACTGGTGCTCAGGACATTCCCTGGGGCTAATGTAGTCTCCAGTTGTAAAATAGATGCTACTGGAAGCAGTCTTCCCCCTCTTGGGGCCTGAAGGGTACCAAGCATGGGCTTGTCCTGTGATGGAGAGATATGTGTACACAGGTATTGACCGTAGTGGTCCTGGCTGCCAGGAATTGCCCATAGGACACAGCCTAACTTCTTTGCATTATTTTTACTGATAGGCGGGTGTCACCCTATCTGTGTTACCTCCCATTCTTAGTTGTGGGTATATGTTGGGGGTAAGGTTGAAGGCTGCTTTGGCGCTCAGGATTTGATTGAAATGCTTCAAGTATTTTCCAAGAGGGGAACTGTTGGAATCAAGGTATTTGTTAGGTGGCCTGAAAGCCACACTGTTGGATTGTAAGGCTAATTTCTATTTCAGGATTCTATTGTTGAAGAAACAAGCCGCTAGATGGTCACTCTGGAAAAGCAAGGTCGTTTTCTGTGAAAAGGGTTTAGTTTATTACTCAACATTGGAGTTCTCTGGCAGAGAGAGGGAGGGAGGGAATGTGCACATGGGGATGGTGGGGTGGGAAAGAGAGAGCCTGCACCCACATGAATATATGAGCAAGCACTGGGCCATGCATTCTAACTGCTTTCTCTCTTGAAAACACTTTGATCCAGTTGGCTGGGGCTTAAGTCAGAAATATGTGGATCATTTAGGATGGTTAATTATCAGCTTTGGGTGTTTGAAACTACTTCAAGACTATGATATAGAGCAGGAGAACCTTGTATTCTCTGTTGTCCCTCATGCTGAGTCTCTGATAAATACCAGAGCATTAGGAACTGCCCTCTGGTATGTTCTGTTGTTGCCGGTTCTCCAGTTAATCATTGCCCCATGTCTTGGACTAACTTAGGTGACTATGTACTTGGCAGCTCTGCCTCAAATTACAAGGCTGACACCTGGGTGGGAGTATCAATCTAAGATGACAAGACATAAGAAATCATGGTAGTCATGTCTGAATCCAGAGGAGTGACTTGGCTTGGATCTTAGGATATACACAGCTCCCAAGAATAGGCGATTTTGCAGAAATATATTGGTGACCTTTATGAATGACTGTTTTAGCTAAGGAGCTGCTTTCCCTCAAAAATCCTGGAATGCATCACTCTCACATATGCCTGGAAGCTGTGAATGATTATTACATGGTTGCTTCATAAGCAGTGGCATAAGCTGAAACACCAAGCCTCCATTTTTTATTCATTCATTTATTCATGCAATATTTGCTGGGTGTAGCCACTGAGGATAAAATGGTGAGCTTAAAAGGACCTGGGCCTCTTCTCATGGAGTCTGTAGACTGGTGAGAACAGGGTGGTAGGTGCTGAGGAAGACACTGATCAGATGATGCCTAATGAATGTAGAATTAAAACTCATGCAAGTCCTCCTAAGGAAACAATATTTATCCATGAGAGTATATTGCAGAGCAGCGCCCTACACTGGAAATCTGAAAAGGCTTCTGAAGAGCGGGGTTGAAGAGACTTAGGGGAGAGTGAAGGGGGGCGGCAGGAGAGGTGGATGGGCTCAGATCAAGTAGGGACTTGAAGGTCATGTTAAACCTATGAGAAGCTATTGATTGCACGGTTTTAAGTGGAAGCGAGTGACATTGTCAGAATTCTGATTTGAAAAAAATCACTCTGGCCACTGTGTGGTGAACAGATTGGGAAGAGGGGCGTAATAAATGTGAAAACCAGCTAGTAAGTTATTGCAGAAGCCTAGGCAAGAGATGATAGTATGAAGGCCAGCACAGTAATGGAAAGGTACAGAGACGTAGGTAATCCCCGAGATATTTAGGGATAAAATTGATGGTGATGTTGATTGAATTTGAGATTGAAGGAGAGAGAGGGGTCAGGGATGACTCTTAGTCCTGCATAACTGTATGGATATGGTTTTATAGACTGAGGGCTACTGGAAGAGGGGGTTACATTTAAGGGCGTTGCTGCTTTGGAATGGGCGTACAGTGCAAAGCATGAGTTTCGTTTTTAATGTGTTAAGTTTGAGTATCTGTGGGAGACCCAAGAACAGATGTCCTGCAAGTACAGCCTCAAAGCTGACCTGTGAAATTCCTCCCGCACAAACAAGGCTTCTAGAAGCAGCTGTGCAGTGCCCCCCAGAGGAACTTTTCATTTCGTAGCTTATCTCTCTACCTGATGGCTGGCTATAGTCCTGTACCAGGTGACAGGGTCCACCATTACGTGAGTTTGTTTTTTCCCCTTAAAACTAGGGGATGATTGGTTCTCTATTTCCAGATCCATTTGCATATCTGTACCCAGTTTATCCCACCAACGGCTGCTGTGGCCCTGGGAGCCATTTGGTACAGTGGGAGGAATCTGGTTAGAGTGATCCCCAGCTGGGTTCTGTAATAACTAGCTGTGTGCTTTGGCCATTGTGATTTCTCTGGATCAGTAATTTCTACTGTGTGAGAGAAGCAGTTGAGCTAGAGAATCTATAAGAGGTTTTCTGTCTCTAATGTTCAGTGATTCTAATTTCTAATCATAATCTCCCCTAATCAAATAGTTCAGGTAATGAGATCAGTGTGTTTCTGGACATAGGTAGTAATCTTTGGCCATTTCAGAGTCTCTCACATTTGGTTTGCTCACCTAACAGGGCCTTGAATCACCTATTTTTTATTTATAATCTATTAATCAGGTTATTTACCGTTTTTAGCAATTTTTAGGTAGAGATGGAGAAATGTTTCTATTCAAATGCTGGCTTTGTTCCCTGGGCCATGGCTACCTGTGGTGCTCTGTTGAGATGGGTTCTGGTGCCGCATCTTGGTTGGGAGGAGAAAAGCTCATACTCAGTTGGTGATGTTCCTCATGGGTCCAGGATGGGGGTGGTAGCACCGTAAGTGTGTGCCTTGCATCCCAGCTCTGAGCCCTGGGATCTCTGCCCTGCCGATGTGTGACTTCTATCTGGTGGTTAAACGAGTTTCCTTCCCGGACTTGTTCTGGAGCTGACATTTCCCACTGTTTTGCAGTGTCATTTCCAGCAGTTTGGTGGGATAAGGGGAGAAAGATGGCTGTATGTCTGCTTCATTCTGTTTACTGCTTAGTGCTGTTGAGTGCTTCCTGCAGAAAATAGAAAGTGTCTACTCTGTTTTTAAAAAGGGCAATCTAATTGGAATAAATCTATCTGTGTAGGTTGAGAATCACGCAGGGACTCATGACTAGTCATCTAAACTAGCGCTTCTCAGCTTCTATGTGCCACCAGATCAGCTGGGGACCTTGTTAAGATCCAGAGGCTGAGATTCTAGTCCCAGACATTGTGATTCAGGGGTCTAGACGGGGCCTGAGGTTCTGACAAGCTGCTTGTCTGGGACCACACATAGAACAGCAAATGTCTCAACAGCACTAATAATTGTGCACAAATTATGGGTGTAATAACTGAGAAGAGCTAAATGTTTGATAGTTAGCCACACCCTAAAACTGCTTCCTTTTGACATACTGCTTCCTAAACTTTCTGCATACATTTATTTTTACATGATTTTCTTGTTTTTGGTAAGAGTAGAAATGCAGGGGAGTGGAGAGTACTAGTTGATTGAGGTCTTCAGTTAATTCCAGACAATTAAAGTTTTATTGAGTTTCTAGAACATGGTGTATACACAGAATGTAGTTACTTAATTGTAACTTTCTTTTTTACATTTTAATTGTTTTGTTTAACTACACAAATGGTACTTGCTCGCTGTTGGAAACTCAGACAATGCAGAGATGGATAAAGTAGAAAGTGAAGTCCTATCCTCTCCCAAACCCTACCTCACAGATTTAATGACATCATTAAACAGTTTGAACAGTTTGGTGTGACTGTTTGGACTTTTTCCTGTGCTTGTGTAAATACTGTCTGTCTGTATAATCACATACATAAGCAAATAAACAACTTAGAGGGGGAAAAAAATAAACATCTTTTTTCCTTCCTTAAAGGGGAAGTAGATTTAAGTTGCACAGGGTGAGATTCAAAGGGGCCAAAAGTAAAGATTTTTCTCTCTCCTTTTCTCTCGTTTTTCTCCTTTTCTCTCATACTGCTTTTTGACACTTAAAATATAATATTTCAAACATCTTTCCAAATAAATATATACATTTATTTGCTTGCCAGTGTTTTAATCATGCTGGGCTGGTTCTCTTCATCTGACTATAAATCAAAATTTTTATTCTTTTACATCTCATAAAATATCTTATAGAGAGATGGGTATAATCCTTGTAAATAAATAAATTTTATTGCACTTTGAAGTATCCTGACATCACAGTGGTTGATTTTCTCAGATCTGGATTATAATATTAATAATGCTTATTCATCTAGTCATTAAGTGTTTATTGAGCACTACTGTGTGCCAGGCATTGAGCATCTACATGTACCAGATACTAGGAATACAACAGTGAATAAATGAGAAGGCCATGGTTGCTGCCCACATCCAGCTGACAGTCCAAGTAAAGATAAAGAGCCTGGAGTGTTTTACTGCAGTTTTACTCTAGAAAGATTAGACTTGGTATTTTGTAGGTTTTTAAAGAGAACAAGAAACTACTAGTAATTTTCTCTCTTCATTTGACATGAAAGTATGAGACCATCACTAGCCCTGAGACTTCTCCCCCAGCTTTGGCCAGAACCCAGTTTGGTGAAATACATCTGGAGGTCAGATGCGAGGTGGAGCAGCTCAGAAAACAATCTTCTCCTTGTGAATGCTTCAAAGGACATGCAAGGGCAAGGCTAGTAAGCTGTTGTTATTTTGGACCGAGAGAGATACATATACACATAGGGATTCATAGGAGAAATGGTGAGCTTTCTTAACTGATTTGTTAAGGGCAGTGGAGTATGAAAGACTGTTGTTGTGGGTTTTTATTTTTTTGACCACTGCAAAAGTGGAATACTGAATTCCTGCTGCAAATTCAACTAATGTTATATTAAACGCTATTTTGCATTAGGCACCATTGGTGTATTATGTAAATAGAGTTTTATCATTACACAAAGACTACCATTATTGACGAGGCAGCTCTTAATAGCCTGGTTATATTATCTGGATATTGAGAGCACCAGGATTTATTCTTTTGTGGCATAAGTTACTTCATCATCAGGATTTCTTATAAAGCTCGTTTATTGAAATAATTAGAAACCAATTGCTCACATCCGCATTGGTAGGGTAAGCTCCTTAACAAATCACCGCTCCGCAATCATTCCCAATGGGGCTTCCAGAAAAATACCCTTACACACTTTCATCAGGAAGCGTGAAGACTATACAGGTTTTAAATTTAATACTTGATAATCTTCTGACAACAGTTGAGCAGCACTTAATGAGCTTAGCCTCTCTGCAGTTAGGATGTTCTGATCGGGGTGAGGAGGAATAGAGGGGGGTTTATTCTTTTCAATGAATTTCCTAGGTGCTCTACGCTGCTTTCCCCCTGATAACCTCTCCTGCCCGTGGGCTGTGCCCTGTGTGGGGACCACGGGCCTGGGAAGGAAGGTCAGACAGGCTGATAACACCTGCCGCTCTTCAGGCCCATGCCAGCGCCTGCAGTTTGCATGCTTTGGTAGAAGGCATCCCTTCCAACCTGACTTCAGGCAATTGGGTGCAAAAATTGGCCATTAAGAAGTTGGGTTCAGATTCTCCAAACTGGTTATTCTGTGAAAATTTGACTGTTTGCATAAGAATTCAGATTGTTTTGTATTTATAATTTACCTAAACTGCAGGAAAAAATCTGAAAATATTTTAATGTTAGCACTAGATTTTTTTCAATCTGCTGACATGCCTTCTCTTATCTCTCTGGTTAAGTTCAGATTTTTCCAAACTTTAGCCATTTGGACATAACCTTCATGATTTTCCATGTCTTTGTAAGAACTATGCTATAATTTTCTTTACTTATATTTTTTTCTTCATATTAAATTTTAACTTAGCATAACCATAAGCAATAATATTAATAAAATCATGAGGTTAGTTTTATTATAAACAATCTTAATAGGTTATTTTATTTTATTTTATTTTATTTTATTTTATTTTATTTTATTTAATATACAGTGTGTCCCAAAAATATGTATACAAATTTTGAATAATTATTAATTCCAGTGGGTTAAATTTGAAAAGAAAGAAACATCAATTGAGCCATTAAGTATGTATACATTTTGGGGGGACACCCTATATACAAAAATAAATGCATAGCTATTAAGGTAAGAGTATGTATTTCTGTGAACTGCCTGCAGTCATTCCATAAAACCCCAGTGGTACACACACCACTCCGTGTGCCCAACTGCTTTTGTCCGCTCTTGGTCTCCCTGGCACTGCTGGTTGTCCTGCTCTCTGCCCAGGTCAGAGCTTACACTGGATTCATGACACCAAGGCCGGCTTGAGGCCCACGCCTTGACTGGCTCCTTCATGAACCTGCCCCAGCTCTCTCCTCCCCTTCTCAGTACCCTGCCTCTGTCTCCCATGTCCCGTGCTCTTTAGAACCCCAAGGCTGCTGCCTTTCCTGTAAACCTCGCCCTGCTTTGCACAGGGTGGGTGGTCTGTGAATTATTTCCAGGTAAATAAGGGGGCACTGGCTGCTGAGCCAGGCAGAAATCAAAGCTGCTGCTTAAACCCACGCTCTGACTTCTTTCTGCTCTACCTCAGAGCTCTTTATATGTGAAATGCTTTCCGTTGAGTGCTTTCTCCTTGCTTTTCTCCCAGTTTTGATCCAGGTGAGGGATAGTAATGGGGATAATTTATTCCTTTTTATTTGCTTAGTGAATTTTAAATAGTGTAGTTGGTGGCAAAATTCTTGGCAGCAGCATTCACTAAGAATTTAAAAAGGCTATTGCAATATTTTTACTGTACTTATTTCAGCTCATATGCTTTTCACAACCCATTGATACACTTAATAATTTGAAACTTTGGCTAATCCAAATAATTTATATTTGGCTTTGGAATTAGAAGTAATGTTGGGTTTTGTGGCAGATTTTCTATTTTGATGATATGTTATTTATTATTTTGGCAGCTTTAAGCTAAAATAAGGGTTAATAGAGTTATGTTGGTTTCCAGTAGATGGCCGTAGTTGAATGAGAGAGCCTGGTGTATAGGAACACATTTTGATGGCTCAGAAAAACAGGACAAGGCATTCACTGTTTGGATTTTTTTTTTTTTAATTTGTTAGATTTCCCTGGTACCTTTTATTCAGGAAACTCCTAAACATTATGTCAAGTATCTCAGGCATTTCTTCTACCCGTGCAAGTAGATGAAAACAGCCCCCAGAATTGATTTCAGGTCTTTCTGCAGAGGTGTGTGTGCTTGTCCAAAAAGGAATGTGATATTTCTCCAGGAGCAGGCAGACCAGTGGCAACCCTGCCTTTACTTTATATAGGTATCCCCAGGAAATCTCACCTTGCTGCAGACCAGCTCTTAACACTTGTGCTACTCTGCCTTTCATATTTGTAGCCTTAACATGATCAAGATAGGAAATGACAAGAGACAAGATTGGAAAGATATGTGAGGCCTCAGTGCTCTGGACTTGATTCTATGGACAGTGGGAAGCCACTGGGAGGTTTTAGGCAGGAGGGTGCAGTGATCAAATCTGCTTTAGAAAGGTCACTGCAGCTGCAGTTTGGAGGGTAGGTAAATGGAGGGTTGAGAGGCAAACTGGTTAAGTCTTTGCAGGTGAGGTGAGGCTTGATTGAGAGAGAAGTTTACTGACAGTGGCAGTGAGGATGGAAAGAAGGAGATGTATTTCAAGTGTATTTACAATGCAGATGCAAGAGAGCCTGGTGGCACAATACTCTGGGAAATGGGGAGAATGGGGGAGCTGAGGATAACCCCCTGATTCCTGGTTTGTGTGAATGGGTGAACAGCAATGCCGCACCTCACGTGGTTTTAATCAGGTGAACACACTGAGTTTCAGATGTCATTTGTCACTTATTGGAACTTGCTCCCAATGTCTAATACCATTGCCTTTATAAGTGATTTATTTTTGTTAGGTTGAAGTTTCTGTGCTTAATTTGAGATATCAGCTGTCATGTATTGAAGAGAATTCATCACTTCTCATACCCACCTCTTTGTAAATTAATTATTCATTCATCTGTCAAATGTTTGTTGGGTATTTATTGATGGTATGTGCCAGAGTTGTACCGAGAGCAAGGCTCTGACCCCTCTGCTCACCCCCGTTTGCCTGCGCCTGACTACATTGCCCAGCCCATCTTGGTGGGATCGCCACACTTCCCCGAATACCTCGCCAGGCCTTGGGTCCTGGAGAGCCGACTTCCATGACTTGGTCTTAATAGGCTATACTTGGAAGCACTGTCTTTCCTGTTTGTGTTAGTCTTTTAGACATTTCGCCCATTTCCCCTTTTAAATTTCTGTATTTGTTTACATGCCTACTCTTTAAGACCCTGGCTTTCAGGTTGTTATCCGTTTCTCTCCCTGATATTTAAATATATGCTAGATTAATTTCATTTGACTCCTTTCACAGTTCTGGCCACCCCTGGCCTACTTTTGTCTTCTGACAGCATTACTAATACCCTGGAAATATACTACCAATATAATACCGTGCTGCAACATGAAAATCATGGTGGGTAAGATCTAAAGGGCAAGGACAGCGTCCGATCGTGGGAGCGGTACGTGGATCCGTGTCTCCTCCTTCAGCTGGTAGTGGAAATTGGAACAGGGTTCCTTTAGGGGGTTGTCCCATTGCCAGATGAGTAAGCTCTACTTCTCTCCACCACCCCTACCCCTAATTTTAAGAAGGACGTATGTAAGTGAAATAAACCACTCAGAAAAAGACAAAACCATATGATTTCACTTGTATGTGGAATCTAATGAACAAAATAAACAAACAAAATAGAAACAGACTCATAGATACAGAGAACAGACTGACAGCGGTCAGAGGGGAGGGAGGTGGGAGCTGGGTGACAAAAGTGACAGGATTAAGATGTACAAATTGGTAGTTGTAGAACAGTCACACAGGTGCAGATTACAGCATAGGGAATGTAGTCAGTCATGTCGAGATAAATAGGTATGGGGCCAGGTGGGTACTTGAAGCAGCAGGGGGACCACTGTCTAAAGTACATGATTTTCTAACCACTTTGCTGTACATCTGAAACCAATACAGAATAATATTGAATGCAAATTGTAATTGAAAGATAAAAAAATATAAATTTATTCTTTAATCTTAAAGAAAAAGAAAAGAAACAAAGAAGGGCATAGGGGCTGAATTTATGGACTTAGGCTTTCCCACTTAGGAGAGTTTGAACTCCAGTTGTTGGAGTGCCCACTGCCTTTGGGACCTATCCTTAATAGAATTGCAGGAGCCCTCTGAGTATTTCTGAGCAGGGCAAATGTAGTTAATTTGGCCTGAGGCAGGAAGCCTAGGAGTGTTTTCCTGAGCCTGATTACTTCTCCAGTTCTGTGGCTCTTATTGTAATGTACTTGGGATTTGCTTCTTTCCCTAAAGACCAACAGCACAGAGAAAAGTAGGTCCCATGCTTGTTCTGTGATTGGTTTGCCACCTGATGTTAGCTGGAGATTGGATGGAGATGGGTGGTAGTAGAGGAAGAAGGGAGAGAAAAGAAGAAAAGAATAATTTCTCAACCGTTGGGAGGCAAATAGAGTATGCTCGGTTGAGAAAGGTTTGGAAGCATAGAGAAGCTAATGAGGATTTATGCAGGTAGAAGGGACCTAAGAAAGATTGGTTGGTGCAAGAATTGTGGGATCGACTTTAGATGAATGCACAAATCTAAAAGAAGTGCACTGTTAAGAAGAAAATCCCTCCCTGAAATAGATGTGGCAACATAGCTGGATCTAAGCAGAAGAGATGTGTCCTCCCAGGACCTAAGGGGACGAGTGAGCTGCCGTCCTGGAGGGTCTCAGAACCAAAGGCAAACCATGTTGGTCCTTCGAGCAACAGTGTGCCCATCTGGATAGAGTGCCCGGGTAATCCATCAGCCTGGGGTAGGTTATGCCCTAAGGCAGTCCTCAGTCCTTGCTAAAGAGGAGGATTATATAAGAGAAGGGGAGTGGATATTAAGGTCGAAGTCTAGGAGGAGCTTCCCTTTTCTTGGGAAAGGAAAGGAACAGTGATGGACACCGGGGGAATCTTCTCCCTTACCTCTCACAAGATGCAGACAGAAGGGGCAAAACCTGCCCCAAAGACAGATTGTCTTTATTCCAGATCGTGGTTAGAATCCCATATATGCTGCTCAGGGCGTTTTTAAGGGAGAGGTGTGGGGATGGAAACACTGCTGAGGAGTTGGTGCTGCACTTGCTGCTGACAAAGGCTCGGCATCACCTCACCTGGGGTGTGTGACTGGTGAGGTGGGTGGGGAGATGATTGTGAGAGCTCTTTTTAAGGCTCCTGCACAAGCCAGACCTTGTGAGATCTGAGAGGACAGCCTTCAGGTCCATGTGGATGATTCACCCCATGTGGCATCCAGAATTCTTGGCAGGGTTAATAAACCCAAAAAAATACTGGGCACCGGCCCTGCTCAGGGATCCCTGAACTTGCACTTCCTTTTTTCTTTTTTAACAGAATAATCTATGTTTTTAATTCTAATCAGAATCAAACTTGTTTGATACATCTTGTAAGGATACTTGACACATATTTACTAATAAAGGCAGCCAACATTCTGCTTTTACTTTTATTAGTATTTATTTTATGTTGCATTTACTCCCTGGCCATAACTTTTGTTTCTTCAGTTTCTTCTGGGATAACTTTTTCTCCTGGTCCAAAAACAATCATCTCCTTTTCAGTAGGATCATCTCAGTGTGCAGGGAGAGCTCATGTGTGGGTTAACCCACCCGTGAGCTCTGTGAGTTCTAGGTTATGCCCTAAGGCATTTGGGGAGCTTTGCTCACCTGGATGTGCTCAATGACCAGAGAATCTACATCTAAACCCTCAAGTCCAGCATTGCTCTCTGCATTGTTAAGCATGTGCAGCAAAAATTCAGCACTCTTTTTGGGCTACCAGCTCTGTGTCCAGCCCCATTGTTTGGCCTGGGCATTCCTACCAACTCTGCCACTGTAAGGAGGGAATGGCACACGTTGCTTCTGTAATGACACCTTCAGATTCTTGGTAGCTTGTCTGATGTACATAACCTTGATGGCCTGGGCAGTTTCACAAGTGTTCTTAAAGTGAACACGATTTGAACCTCTTGATTTGTGTGATTTGTGGGGTTTTCTGGGTCAAGTGAATAGCGACCCATTTTCAGAGGTCACCTCAGGCTGCTTAGGGGAAGAGGTGGAGTTTCACTTTCACATAGGAAGCTAAGGCCTAGTGAGTCGTAGTACTTTGTTTAAACCAATAATTTGTCATGTCCAGCACTTGCCTCTCTAAACAGATCTCTTTCATTTTTCTTTTAACGGTGGCCGTGCATTTGCTGATCACTGAGATCTCTGTGTGAAGTGTGGAGGAATAAACTGTGTGAGTTGCTGGTATGTGGGGAGGAAGGAGAGACAGAGAGTGCAAATACAAGCAAAATTCTATTAGTCAATTTGACTTTTGTTGTCTGGAAACAAACAGTTTACACTATTACCCTTTACTATTACATTTCACTATTTACCTCTTATTTTTTAGAGACTCTTATGTTTGAAAAGGAGGAAGCTACTTAATGATTAATGTGCATCTTTTAGTTGTTTGCTTTTTTACAAAGTAAATACAGTAATTTTCTGTATAGCTTTTCAACCTAAATATCATGTGCCTCTCCCCTCAAGCTGATGCTCTCACGGGTATCTTCACATTTGTGCATGCATGTGGCCATCTGTATTTAGCCCTCCATATGATTTAATCCCTGCAATAAGAGTGCTGGTGGTATTGCTGAATATACTAATGTATTTTGTGACTCCTAAAATAATTATTTTGGATATTAAAAAAATTGAAAATTAAAAACATACGTTTCTTCCAAGGAAATGAAGAAATTTCCTGTGAAGTTCAGGTGGAGTATGAAGGGGACCTCACTTTGTCATGTGTGTCCTCTCAGCCTCCCTGTACTCATCTTTATTAGATAAAATCTTGTTTTGCTTAGAAAGCTAATCTGGTTCACACAAGTGCCTGTCTGCCCAAGGCAGGGCCAGTCCTGCCCCAGACTGTGACAGAGGCTAGGCCTGGGGTCCAGTCACCCTCCCCTATCTTTTTTCTACATCTTTTGACCCTTGATGGTACCCCTTTATCCTGCCTCTGGTATCCTGCACCTGTAGTTTCTCTTTTTTTTTTTTTTTCCAACAATGTAAGGACTGGATACATGCATTTACATTAATATATAAGCATAAAAACACAATGGAATACTAATAATATCTAACATTAGTGAGTATTTATCATGCATCACGCCTTTTGACAAATATGTGCATTAAATCATCTCAACAATCCTATGTACTAGGTAGTCTTTTATGAATCCCATTTTATAGATGAGGAAATCAAGACTTGAAAGGTTACATAGTATAACCCAAATCACATGAATTAAGCAGAAGAATTTGGACTAGAACCCAAGAGAATCTGATTCCAGAAACTTTCCTTTCAACTTGCACTGTATTATAAATAACAGGTAAGTTATTTATAATAACTGGGAAATGCCACAATTTTAAGGCGGCAAATCTTAAGTCAGTTGAATGAATGTTGTATTGTGGAGCTTTGAGCTGAAACCAGTCATGGTAGAGACATTTTAGATGCCCATGGGGTGTAGTGCATCAGGCTGAGTGAATAGGATACTTTCAAAATCATAACGTGGCTGCTCCTCACTTGAGAGCTTGTATCACCCTGGAAACTAGGCGCTGAAAGTGACTGCAGATGGGACTGTCTCAGGAGGTATCTTCATTGAGGAGCTGCTTGGACAGTGGCTTATATGGGGAGCCGAGGAGTGCCTCCAAGGTCTTGTAGATTGGCCTGGATCCACATCTTGTGGCTGAGTCAGTGGAACCTGATTTGAGCTCCCCAAAAGATTTCTTCAACTGCCTTCCCACCCTGTTGAGGAAATGTCTGCATCATCAGAATCATCACCACCAAGACATCTGGGTAACACTGATCTGAACTAGAATCATGGTTGTCTCCCAGAGCCCAAGTAAGTGCTACATAGAAGATACTGGTATTGGAGGGAAAGATGCAACCCAGAAAGTGCCTGCGGTAGTAACTACCCAACGATGGGGAAGTCCTGAGCTATAGTGATTGCAGGGGGTCACAGGGAAATAGGGATGTTGAAGAATATTTGGAAGGAGGAGATGTAACAAGGGCAGCGATTGTATTCGTCATATGAAAAGGTCGTGGTCTGGGTCGCCAAATCTGTCCTGATTCAGTTGGTCTAGAATAGGTCTAGGAATATGTACTATGTAAAGCATCCCCAGGGTGACTTTTGTCAATCTTCAACTGATGTTGAGACAAACATCAAAGATACTTCCAGCCTTTGAATCCAAGGAGGAGGATGTTGCCACTCATAGATATTGCTGAGCTACTGAACGTGGGGAAAAGAAACATGGGTTTTGGAACAAGCGTGCAGGGATGAGATATTGAGAAGGTAGCCCATAAGTCAAGAGGAAATAGGGAGCAGACCATTTTATTAAGTCTCTACCATGCTTAAAAATCCCACAGAGATTTTTTTTTTTCCTTTCGGATAACATCTGACATTTGAAGGTCTGCAGAGTAGCTCCGCCTGCTTGCCCATCGTATCCCCCATTACTCCTATGACGAAACCCTCGTGGCAGAGACAGTCTCCTCCCTGACTCCAGCCAGCCGTGTGCTTTCCCATTCCCACCATTCTTGCTCATAATAGTTGACGCTCCTGGTCCTCGCTCCCTGAGTTGTCTGTACGTGGGCCAACTCAGATCTCATCTCCAGCACCAGCACCAGCACCAGCACCAGCACCAGCACGACCCTCTGTCCTCTGATTATGGTCCTCTGGGGCTGCTCACTCATTTGGCTTTGAAATCATTATTTAGCCTGAGCACATGCATGCGTTTCTTACTAAACTCTATTGAAGACGCTGAGGAGAGAGGCCTTAGATTAATTCCACTCTTCATCCCTTACAACATTACGTATGATAATAGGTTTGTAAATATTTAAGGGCAGGGGTGCATAGAAGCATTTCCTGAATCCCCGAAACTCAATGAATTAGTAAGAAAATGAACAGGATTGGGACAGCAACCAGCGATAGGAAGAGAAAGCCCACTGAAGGAATAGTCATATTTGGAGGCAGAACCAGAAGAGGGCAGCGCAATTGCGGGGGGGGGGGGGGGTTGAGGAGAGATTGGCTCTCAGTCTTTATTGATTCAGAGGTTGAAGCAGATGTGCATGAGAACATATATTATTTTTATAGTAACAGAGGATGTGCTAACTTTATGTAGCAGATTGTATATAAAAGAACTCAGTCTTCCATTCAAATTTGAGGAAATATTTATTGAGTGCTTACTGTGTGCCAGACACCGTGTGTATTATCTGCTAATATTATACAGAGGCTTGTGCCTGGCTCCTGAAGCAGACATCCTTGCAGGCACTCTCCATGCCCCTCGGTGCCCTTCGAGAGCCATGAGTTATGTTATTTCACGTTGCATTAAGGAGCACATGGCACTCGTTTTCATGGAAATCGAACTAAGCACAGATGTCTGATTGTGCCTTCTCGCCTAGGGATTTAACTACAAAACAAGGGCAACTTTTTTGTTTTTCATCTCCCACATGCTTTGATTATACGCTTGAGTATTGAAGTTCTTTTTAAAATGATGGTTTGAAAGAATCCTAATGGCAAGAAGTGAGAGTCTGATTTCTAATCCATGACTGATGGTATATTGCACACATATCTGTCGATGCAAAACCAGCAAATTTTCTCTTGTGCAGGCCAGAGGTCTTGGCTGATTAGCGACAACTTCTTCCATTTTGAACCACACATAGAGGTTTGCAGATCCTGCTGCTTGTTTGCTACCCGAGACTATATCGAGAAGCAAAAGATTGATGCTTTACCAGTCTGGCGACTGAGAATTGTGTCTTCCTGTCATCTCTGTTGCATCAGGCGGCATATAATGAGACTTGGCAATCCACTCGAATGAGTCTTACTTGTTACTTTCAGGTCAGTGAGCACCTTAAGCATTCTAGGGCCTGCAACACTCTTTGTCATATCCCGTAACTTGTAAGCAGGGCTCTCCCTGGAGAAGAGTTAGCCAAAAGAAATGTAATCCTTTAAGTCTTACATAGGACATACTTGAGCTTTAAAAAAAAAAAAAGTAAAGAACAAAACTAAAGAATGAATCTATTTTGATGATCAGGGTTTTGGTTTGTTTTTTTAATGCTAAAAATACATTAGCCTAACTTTTTAATTGACTTCATTAACTTTTTGAAATTGCATATACATTAATAGGATTTTTATTATTAATTCTTCCAATTTGTTTATACTAGGCTCTGAAAGGGGTCTTATTATTTTTTTGAGTCCAGCTATGCATTGATGAGACTCATTAAGCATAATGGAATCTGGCCATTTATCACCCAGATTAAAAGCCCTTTCCATGTAACCTCCATTTACCCTTTCTAGTTAGAGGCACCTCCTTGGCATCAATCAAGGGCTCGGTGTGATTTCCCAGTTTTCTCAGTAACAGAATCTCTCCGTTGTGAGACATGTCCTTCCTCTCCTGCACTGCCCTTCCTCCTACCCACGTTGGCGTGGATGCGAATTTTTTTCGTTCAAGTGAAGTTGTGAAAAGTATACAGAGTTAAGCTGTTTGAATAAATGTAATCTTGCCTTTTCTATCATTTCTTTCCCAAACCCTTTCTGGTCATATTTCTTCACTCGGAGCCTTGTTCTTTAGGGAACTATCAGAACTCAATGCCCTTTACAAATGCTAAACGTCTCTTTCTTGTTATGAATGGAACATTAGCCACCTAAGGTCTCTGTCTTCCCCCATCGTGACTAATAGGATTGTAATTTCATCAAGGTCTCTGATGACATCAAAAACCATACCAGTGAACCACTAAGTGGATTTGGATGTCACCTGATCTCCAAGATGAAATTCAAAGCACTGTCTATTTAAAGGTTCAGAGGCAGTGGGGTCCCAGCTAAAGAGGCCACTGTGACCCAGTGGAGGAGCCCCTGATGGAGCAGACTGGATGAAGGCAATAAATCATTTCTTTAAAACCACTTCAAACAAAATATAGAACACCTAAGCAAATGCAGGAAAGACACAACTACTTGAATTTTAGTGTGCCCTCGACCTTTATAGTCTCTCCTTTCTCTTTTACAAATAAATAAAAAGAAAACAGTTGAAAGCTAAATAAGCCATGTAAGATCCTATTCTAACATACAAAAAAAGTGCTTTTGATCTAGTGTGCACATTTGGGGGATTTTTGCTTGTTTTTTTAATTGTTGTTTCCCTTTAATTGGTATTATCAGCTTAGCCCTGTATATGTGATGGCTTCGTGGAATGAGAGGAGTGTGGTTTGAGCTTCCGACCAGACTATAACTACATTGCAAAATGAAAATTTGAACCTGGCCTTGTGACCTCAGTGCTCAAATCTAAAATAGTTGTAATATTCAAAGTATCTGAAAGTATAGTCTCTCAAAGCTAGTTGTAGTATAATTTTAATGAACAAGAGTACTTAAAGTTTTTCTTGTTCGGGGCCATCCCCTCTGAGGTAGCAAGCCTCTGTCAGGGGATCATTACCTTCAAAGACATTCATTCAAACCTTGGGATCTTTGTGACTCAGCCTTTTGCTTCCATCCCTAATTCTGATTGTCAATTTCTGTGGCCCATCATCACCTGCATAGCTCTGTACCTGGCCTCCTGGGCTCTAGTCTCCCCATCGATCCACCCTATATGCTGCCAGAAGGTGGGTACCAACCCAATGGCATCTGTCACCTGGCAGCTTGGTGAAAGTTGTCCATGGCTCCCATTTTCCCCATCAAATCTAAATCACTCTTTCCTTGACTTTTGAAGTCTTTCATGATCTAGCCCCACTCTACCAGTCTCATCCACCCTACTCCCCAGCACATACGGCATTGTCGTATCACTACTGTCAATCATGGGTCGTGCTGTCTGGAAATGTCCTCCCTGACCTTGGCCTTTTCAAAGCATATCCATCTTTTACCCATGAAGTCTTCCCTGGTTCTCCTAAATCTTACCTTCCACTCCCCTGAATTCATAGGGATTTGTGATATGTGTGGTGCAATGTTATACTTCATTCCCTTTTATTTGAGGTTTATATGTGCCCTCACCACTTCCAAAAAGATTTGCAGCATTACCTACGTAGATAGCATCTCGTAACGTTGGGTCATTGCTTCCTGCCTATATTCCTTATCTCCTCTGCGTAGTTGTCAGTCCTTCAGAGACAGGGGCCTTACCTCATGCTTCGTTTTGAAACGTAGCATGGAAGACGGACCGGACACAGGGCTAGGAGCCAAGGGCTTGAGTCCAAATATAATTTTGCTGAAAATTAACAATGTGACTTTAGGTGAATTCCTTGAACCCAGAGGGACTAAATTATATAAAAATTGCATTTTTCACCAAAGGAAAAGAGCTTTTTTTTCTGTTCATGAAACTAATATTTTCTCATTCTAAAAAAATGAAATAATAGAGAAACACTTAAAGAAGAAATTAAAAATCAGCTGAATTTATACTGCTCTTAGATAAACACTGTTGACATTTTGGTATCTATCATTTCACATAGATTTTTTATCCATGTGCACACCTGGGTAAGAGATCTCTCTGTCTACCTTCTATCCATCTACCTATCTAATGAGGGGAAAATACTTACTTCTTGGCAGCTTTTCCCTCTTGACAATACAAGGTTGACACATACCTCACCAAATCACTATGGTATGTATAGATATGTAGTCCCTTTGTAAAAACACATTTTATAGAATGATATAGGATAGACATATACAGACTGCTAAAGGAGGTTTATAATCTCCAGTTTGTCATCTTTGATGAGATATTTCTACCTTTGTATAGAACCTGTCCTTTTACTCTTTGCCTTCCTCATTGCATGTCTGTTTGCTGGGTTCAGTTCAGTGGGTGTCTGGGATGAAGTCTCCACCTTCAGCTCCTCATGACCTCCTGCTCCGTCTCCATCACACAGGTACACTGTCCCTTGACACAACCTCAGCATCCAAAAAGCTGTAAAAGACAAATATTTGCTTTTGTTTGTTTTTTGAAGGTTTGGCCCAATTCAGTTGGCAGAAAAAATCTAATGTAATTTGGTGTGAGGCAACTTACAGTTTGTATTTAATTCGCTTGGTGTAAATATTTATATGTTTCACTTCACAAATATCAATGCATTTGACTATGCGTTGCTGCCTCAAGTTCTTTCTGGGAGTGATGCATAATATAGAATATATGTACTCTTATTAAATGTCCTATAAGTGCATTTATTCTGAATTTCAAAAGCATATGGTACAGAGGGTTTTGAGTAGGAGATTGTAGCCCTGTCTCAAATTTATTTACAATCCTTGTAATTAAAATTAACACTTCGTTTTTCTGGTTTCCCCTCATTAAAAAAAAAAAAAAAGTATAGAGCATGACTACAGTGGTTTTCAAACCCATATTTTCTTTTGGGGTTTCAGAAAATATCTTCCAATAAAATCTCACCAAAGCGGAGACGAAGGCCAGGACCCTGTCCCTGGAGGGGAAGCCCAGTGCTGGGATCTGCTGGGTCGCTCCCCACCCTCTGGAAGTCCCCTCTGCTCTGATCTGGTGAAAAGAGCTGCAGGGAAAGGAAACAATTTCTCAGGCCCGAGATACCAAGAAAGGCAGGGCTGTGGCCATGGCCACAGTGACCAGAACGCTGGCCAGGCGGGGAGAGCCACCTTCCCATGCGTGGGTGGGAAGGGTTTGTGGCGGATGTTTCTGCTGTTGTTTGCTCTGATTTTCTTTATTGCTCAGATGAACTAGCCCTCACATGCAGCACATAAGAATTGTAAGGAGGCTCCATGGAAGCCAGGGTACTTCAAGGTTGAACATAAGGGAATGAGGATCACTGGACTTCACATTTATTAACCAACCCCTGTTCGGGGCATTTATATCATTTTCATATGATAAACAAGGCCTTGGTGGACATTAGTTACTTGCATTATTGCCTATTTGTATTACCCTGTTCATATGATGAATTTTGAGAGTAGAAGTGCTGTGTATATACACTGTAAAACTTTTTACATGCTATTAGACTGTCCTCCAAAAAGATCATAACAATTTATATCCCAAGCCCTGATTTTAAGACATTAATCAATAATAACTGTTTAACTATGATTTTTTAATATATTTAGTTTCTAACACATTGTAATTTTTAAGTGCCATATGAATTTAATAAACACTGGAAATGGAAGTTTTATCAAAATCGATGTTTCTTTAGTTGAGGTATTTAAAATCTTTACTTAAAATGTAAATTACTGATATTTAAAAAAATTCTCTAATATATTTCTAACTTTATCTTCTTTACTTTTACTATTGATAAGAGATTTGTAAGAAAGATTCTCAGAAAGGAAATTATTACTTAAAATGACTATCAAAAATTACAAAACTAAACTGACAAAAAAAACCCCACTTGTCCATTAAACTGCTTTTCCACTTCTGCAGGGTCTTGTTTGTAAGATGAACCAATCTTTTTGCTCCATTGATTTATTATGTGTTTTAAAGGCTTGCTATCAGGAGAGTGTCTATAGCTGAAATAATAAGAGCATATTGTTGACTAGGCACTTTCTGTAGAAATATTGATGACTAACATCTTACAAGAGCATTTTAGTGCCAGCAGGATACACCTCTG
Organism: Miniopterus natalensis; assembly: GCF_054644295.1. Taxonomy (NCBI): domain Eukaryota; kingdom Metazoa; phylum Chordata; class Mammalia; order Chiroptera; family Miniopteridae; genus Miniopterus; species Miniopterus natalensis. The sequence goes on from NC_142088.1 coordinate 69,884,031, forward strand.
CTTTAATTATTAAAGGCTTTTTCCGCTCACGGTGACTGAATTGTATAGTGAACACATTTCAAATTGAATGAAGCTATAGTTTTCAGAAAGTATGAGTCTAACAAGAAAAATGAGAGAAAAACATCCAAATCCAGGAAACTTACAGAAATCAGATCAATAAATAAAAAGGGAGTCTCTTTATGGCCTCCATAAGGATGCCTGTGTGAGTGGTGATGGGCCTTCGGAGTATTCACAGAAAGTGCATTTTGTAGGCAGCTGCAGTTTGAAGTCACGTGCCGAACACGATGCTGGAAAATAAGCTCCTGTTGCCTTCCTGGGACTTAAGTCTTTCAATCTAAATATACAGTCTATAGATAGAGATAGAGATACAGATACAGATACAGCTATAGATGATATAGGTGCTCTGTTACATCATATATATGTGAAAAGGCATATATATATATAAGTTATATATATAAGTTATATATGTGTATATATACATACATACATACACACACACACACACACACATATATATATATATAAGTTGGTTACATGCCTTCTGAAGCATTGGTTGCAGTGATCAGTTTCTAATAATGAGGATGATGGAAACAGAGACCATGACCCATCCTAGCTCAGGTGACTAGTGAGGGGTTGGCAAACTGTTTCTGTAGAGGGCCCGGTAGGGAATGTTTTAGCTTTGTGCGCCCTATGGTCTTTGTCGCAGCCTCAGCTGCGCCACCGCAGCCGGCAAGCAGCCGGCAGTAGGGATCAGTGCGTGTGGCTGCTCCGGCAGGACCCACACAGACCCAGGCGGTGGGCTGACGTGTGGCCTGAGCCCGTCCGCGCGGAGCAGCTCCCCCGCTCTCGGCGTCTGGCTCTCCGCGCAGGTTTCCTGAGTCTCTGTTGCGTCATTGCAGCATGTTGCTAGAGAACATCACAGTGCCCTCTGCAGCGTCGCTTAACAAAAGTGACCATCCAGCCCCTATTTCTGTATCCTGCTTCCTGGTCATCGAGAAGCATTTTATTGCCCGGCCTACATGGTTCAGCAGTTGAGCATCAACCTAGGATCCAGAAGATAAGGGTTCGACTCCCAGTCAGGGCACATGCCCGGGTTGCGGGCTCGATCCTCAGCAGGGGGTGTGCAGCAGGCAGGTGATCAATGACTCTCATCATTGATGTTTCTATCTCTCTCTCTGAAATCAATAAAGACATATAAAAAAAAAAGAAACATTTTATTAAATACTTAGCAGAAATCCAGGTTTGCTTTGCCTCTCAGTCTTGCTACCTTTTTCCAAAAAGATATGAGTAGGAATTTGTTTGTTTGTTTGTTTTTTAATCTTTATCCAAGGATATTTTTTTCCATTGCTTTTCAGAGAAAATGGAGGAGAGAGAGAGAAACATTGAGGTGAAGAGACGCATCCATTGGCTGCCTCCCACACGCACCCCAACCAGGGCCAGGGATCTAGCCCGCAACTGAGGTCCATACTCTTGACCAGAATCAAACCCAGGATCCTTCAGTCCAACACTAACTACTAAGCCAAACTGGCTAGGGCAGAGTGGTTTATTTTTTAGGGAGCCCCTATAACCCCTAGTGACCATTGATTTCTTTTCCAATTGTCATAAGGTCTTTTAAAATACTGCATTCTAGAAATGTTATGGGGGCTTTGTGTGTGTGTATATGTGTGTGTGTGGGGGGGTGATACCAGCCTACAAACTGGTTTATAGCTTCTAAATGCAGCTTTTTTTCTTTGATATTGAAATTTAAAAAATCAACCACATTGTGAAATGTTTTTTAAAAAAATACATTGTCCTGCTTATAATATGGGGCCCTCTCTGACTTGTGATTCCCTAAGATAGTCAACAGTGCTTAGGTCCCTTAGTATTGCTGAGTGTAATCTATGGCTGAGACTTGGATTTATGCAAAGCAGCTGGCTGATCTCCCTTGAATCTCTTTACTTACCTTGGACTTCATGTTTTCCTCTTCTTTTCAACTTGGAGATCATATGCCTTGATAGCAAAGGTGGAATCAACATAGGTATTGATGATTCTGCTTCTATTAGCATTACATCACCTGTGTCAAGCAATAATTCAGTCCCATTATGCTCTCCTCTGACTCAACACAGTCTTACCCAACACTTTTTGTAGGTCTCATCAGGCTTTGTAAGCCATAGATAACCCTGGAATTTTGACATTGTTCTCGCAGATTTTTCTCTTTTTTCTTTGATTATATGTCCTTCCTTCCACACATCCCAATGCTTATTATTCTCTTATAATTACAGAGCCAAAATAAACTTACAAATTGAAAACTATAAAATCTATAAAATTCAAAAATATAACATGAATTTAATGGTAGTGCTGCTTTGAAGAAACCTTTGCTAGACTTACAACTGTGGTCTTTTCTAGTTGTAGTAGTATCTTTGATTTTTGTTGTTGTTGTTTTAAATTCTCACCCGAGGTTATGTTTTTATTGCTTTGAGAGAGAGAGGAATGGAGAGAGAAAGAGAAACACCAATTGGTTATCTCCCACACATTCCCCAACCTGGGGATGGAACCTGCAACCCAGGTAGGTGTCCTGACCGGAAATAGACCCTGCAACCCCCTGGTGCGTAGGACAGCGCTCCAACCGACTGAGCCACCTGGCCCGGGCAGTAGTAGGTTCTTCTGAGTTTAGTTGCCCTGTAGTCTTGTAATGGGTGATGACTCGATTTCCACCCTTCAGGCTCCCCAGTGTTTGTTATCTTACTGTGCGAGCGTGTCAGCTTCGCCTTTACTGTGGCAGGGATATGCCTTTTATTCATTGAGTCTACCTTTATCCTCTCTTTATTAGCTTTTAACAAGAACATTGTGATCACAAGTACAAAGAACTCACTGGCTCACATGACAGTATTTGTTCAGAAGTTGTATGTTAATACATTCAGGGTATACTTAATATTCATCATTTTTATACCACTGAAATGAGATAAAAAGTTTAAAGGTTTTTGAGATTTTGTGGGTCCATAAAAATATGACTTTGTAGATTGAGGAAATCCCTGAATCTATATTTGCAGCTCTGCTTAAGGAATGTTGACTGAGACAACCAAATCCTTTTGACTTTTCCTAAATATTCAGCTATTTACTCCCCAAATTATCCTGACTCCTCTAGCCCTTCTTGAACTGGTCACGTCTAATTAAGCTTTCAAACTCTTTAGTTTTCTATGCAACTTTGCAAAGCCACTAGGGATCTCACTGCACGTTTCTCTGCTTTCGTTACTCTACCTGAGTTGAAAGCAGGTTATGTTTGTTGGTGGTGTGGTGGGTGAGGCTCTCCCTCTCATCTCAAATGCGTGCTCCAAGGAAAGACCCAACCTTCTGCTTAGCCAAATGGTAGGAGTCCATGGTCACCTGCGACCTCAGCAAGAAGCCTCCAGTCACCAGAGGAGGTCCTTGCCTCTTGCTTGAGCTTGACCATTGCTGCCTCACACTGTCATGTGTGAGATGGTTATGAACCCTCTCTCTGAGCTGGTAGTTTTCCTTCCACAAGAAGACCCTCAAACCACTTATTGGTTCCAGTTTTTTCCAGCTCTATTTTGATTTGCCATGATCTTCTACTCACCAGCCTTTCAAAACTTGTTTTATTTTCCATCACATCCTTATATAAGTTTTCTCCTCCGTGAACAATCTTATGTTATTTCTGGAAACGTAACCAATTGGGGCATAGAAAACAATCCCCCAAGATTTGCCACCTGCTCTGGTACTTGTCAGACACTAACTGGCATGTCTGGTGTGGATGAGTTTCAAACTCTGAAAGGCACTTACTCCGTTGCATTACCGTCGGGACACTGAAAGGAATCCCTCGCCATCCAGACTTCCCTGGTACTGGCCTGACCTGGAGTCCTCTGTCTGTCTCCCTCAGTTCCTGCGGGAGCCCTGGCAGGCGCGCTTCCTCTTTGCTAATCTTGTCTATTAAGGCTTCCTTTTTATGCCCCTTTATCCAGCCGGGGAGCAGGCATTTTCATTATGTCTGTTCTCCTCTCTTTCTTCCTCATACTCTTTTCTTTCTTCCCTTTCTTTCCCTCAATCTTATATGGGTTACTCACCACCCTATTTATACAATAATACCAACTCTACCTTCAGAGAAACACGCGAAGGGGCTCTGATCTCCCTGTCCCAGAGAATCTCACTTGGCCATTCGGCTAGACTCACCTTCCCTCTCTTCTTATTTGTTATCTCTGTTCCGATTGGATTTCTGTCTGGGTACCCATGGTGGCAGATCACCCTGGGTTCAAACCATACTCTCTTTCCAGAACCAGTTGTTTGGGAAACTGGTACCTTAGTTGTGTTTCGGGACCAAGTGTTGCTTAGGAATTGTTTCCATAATCGGTCTGCCTTAAGTTGGAAATCTGACTCCTCTAACTTCTGCGCTTAGCCCCTGATGTCCCTCTCCTGATGGCCAACAACTAGACCCATCAACATTCTCTTCCACTTAGGAATGTTTCTCTCCAAAAACCAGCCATGATTCTTAAGTCAGCTTTGTCATCAGGAGACCAAACGAGAGATCCATGTGAGTTGTCTAATGATAATCAGTGTCATATACCAGGACTTGCCCCATCCTCAGCTGACAGTGGAGAGGTCAGGCAAGAAAGGTTAAAATTATGACTTTCTTGTGTGGTGTGAAGTTTGCCTTCAATTGTTTATCCCACAGTCTTCAGTCTAAATTGCCTTTGACTAATGTTAAATAATCATTTTCGCCCGTAGGTTCCACTTTCAAATGGTTCGTGCCTCAGTAGGACAGACAAATTATTATTATTTTTTTAATCCTCACCGGGGGTATTTTTTTTCCATTGCTTTTCAGAGTGAGTGGGAGAGAGAGAGAAAGAGAGAGAAGCATTGATGTGATAGAGACACAGGCCCTGACCTACAACTAAAGTAGGTGCCCTTGGTTGGAATTGAACCTGGGACCCTTCCGTCCGCAGGCCGGCACTCTAACTGCTGAGCCAAACAAATGATTTTTAATTAGGTTGCTATATCTGCCCTTAATTCTGCAGAATAGTTTAACACGTTCTCCAAAATTTTATTTTCTAAGTTATGATATAGCCAAAATTTATATAAAACTTGGGGTCACTTCCTAAAGAATGCAGCGAGAGTTCAGCTGCTATTCACGAAAGTGCCGTGTCAGGAGTTCTTTCTAAATCGGGAGAAACTGACCAGGCTGCACTGAAATGCTTCATCTTCCTGGTGAATTCAGTACCTTTATGGGTTGTGTTATTTATAAAATGGCTTTTGCGTATAGATATTCAAATATATGCAGTTGGTTATAATCCCAGAGAAAACAAGGGGGGAAATAGATTCCTGAGTCAGTCATTAGTATGAAGAATTATCTAAAACACAATAGATTTTCCTCATGTCAAATCACAACAAAATCTCCATAGCAACTTCACATAATTATGCATGTGATTTCAGTGTAGTAGCAAAACTAAGCCCAGAAGAAATTGTAAAGAGTAGTGTTATAGGGTGAGACAGGTATATGGGCAGGTGGCACACTGAAAATTGAAATGGGACAGGCCTAAAATGTGAAAAATTCACAAAGCACTGAAAAGATTGCCTGCTTTGTGCTTTGGCGAGTACTGTTAAGTCTCCGTATTGTCTGGAAACTGGAGACTGGGGGCTGCAACATCTACTGATAATACCGAGGTGCCTGCTGGAACCACTATTGTTAAAGGAATGTCAGCATTTCTATTATATTTTTTCTGAGTTTATAACAATGATAAAAAAAAGTTTCTCTAGGCAATATGCTGGCATACTAGCTTGAAACAGAGAAATGATTTTATAATTATTTTGAATTCATAAAGCTTGCTTGAGCTATTAAATTTAAAAAGAAAAAACTATAGAGGCGCTCCAGATATGAAAATAACATCAAGTTTAGTTACCATGAAACATAACTGAGATGCTCTAACACAAACATTCCCTGCAGTTTAAAAGGTTATTTTTTGCAAATGTTAGCACTTTGCAAATGTTAGCTAACTTGAGCTTGGGTATTTTTCCCACCTGAGTTCCCAACATAAAGTTATTTACTTATAGATCAGTATCAGCATACAGCTTTTGTTAGCAATCATTGATAAAGAGTGTTGCTGCCCTATAAATATGAACGATATTAACAGCTTAATTCAGAAATATATGTAAGAAAAGAAGATGATAATTTCTGGAAGCTCCCAGGCCATAAAGAACACTAAGAGATTAGATGGCGTTGATGGGTAAAACAAGATAATGTTACGTGCTCAGTTTGGTTTAACATATACTAACTCCATTGGTACTACGACTGATTTCAGAATGAGTGCTGGGAGCGTAAAGATGACTGACATATTTTGTGCAATGGGAATATTTTGAGTCTAGAGTAGGAAACAGACATGTGACTTGTTAATTTCAATGTGATGTAGTAAATACTGCGATATGCTCAAGCTTATATTGAACTATAGCAGAGGGACAGGTAACCAAACGTCTCCTAGAGGAGACTTGATAGGTACTAAAGGGAAAAAGTGTCAGCAAGGTGCAGAAAGGTGAGACCAGCCTTCCAGACCAAAGGAAATGGCATAAGCAAAGGCACAGAGGTGTGAGCTCATGCAGTGTGTTCTGGGAGATAATCATTTTCTCTTCAGTATTACTAGAGCCTAAGGCAAAGAGTGGAGGGAAATGGGGTTGAATCTGTGGGAGGGACACAGTTCAGGTCAGGTCTTTTTGGCCAAGTAAGTGACTAAAATAAGTTGCTCCTGGAGCAATGGAAGCTGCTGAAGTGCAGAAGTGTTCAAAGCAAGCTGGCAGCATGACCAGATTTGCATGTTAGATACATACCCTGGCTTCATTTTGGAGAGTGGAATTAGCAAGGAAAGGTTAAAATCAAGGAGCTCGTTTAAGAGGTCGTTTTTGAAGCACCAACCTTTCCAGTGACCCATGTCCCTTGTCACAAATACCAGGTACAAGCTCCATGCAAGCCCATTTGCGCCGTCTCTAACCATGAGGATCTTCATGTAACTTCATTATTTTGAGGGTGATCTTAGCTAGGTCTTCTTAACATTAAGATGTCAATTAAATTGGTTTAATTTTGTATTATGGAAAGTAGTCTCATTTTAAAGACAGATTTAGTCCATTTCTTTGCTTTCAAGCAAAACATCTAAGTGATTATAAGCACATAAAATTTTATTCTATTTTAAAGGCTATAAGAAAAAAATATATATTTTCACACTAATCTCTGTGTGTGTATGTGTATCACCCAACTAATAGCAATAAAGTTGGATGACTATAACTTTGGAAGAATAGGAAAGAAATAGGACAATATGTAGGGTTGGAAAAGCATGTGTTCATTAAATTTTATCCATCCAACCAACATTTTTGAAGGTATACTAGGTCACAGGGACCATTCTGATCAAGAATGAGGCAGTGAGGTGCAAACCAGACATGGGACTTGACATTGTGGAAATTACAGTCTAGCCAGGATGACTGACATTAATCCAATAAATGTATTTGTCTTTAAACAGTTAATGCAGATATATCTCATAATGCCTTTTCCCCAAGTCTTGCTTTACAAGTTGATCAAGAATCTCAGTTCCTTGGCATTTTTCAGCCATCCACCAGTTGTCTTTGAATTGTATGAGAAGGAATGTTGACCATGAACATGGCTCACCGAGTTCCCTGGACAATAGCTTAATGGCATCCGCACCTTGTTATTGTAACGCAAACTAACTTTAGTATATCTGCTGTTATCCCTGAATTCTAATGAAAAAGTATAGTAGACTCCAATGTCTATCATAAACATTTAGGAATTTCTCAGTCAGCATAGATATTTAGTTTTGACTCCTGGGTGAATAACTTTCTAATTTGTGGGGAGTGGGGCTTCCTCGAAATTTCAGCATAAGTAATTAAATTCCCAGCTCTGCAATAATGTCATGATTAGGTGATGTAGCCCTAAGATGTCCTAACTTACATCCTGTCCTTTAGTTGTCAGTCAGCTGTGGGATGCCTTAACTCTAGGGGGTTGGATGCATTGGCCAGAAAATCAGAGTAGAGCCTTCAGCATCCATGCCCTTGAACTCTCCCATGTGCCTCTGAGAGCGCTGGGCAAGCGCAGCGAAGCTGCAGGGCAGGTGGTGAACATGGTGATTAAAGGCTTTCCTTGTTCCCCCCTTGAACAGTCTGTATTTATCTTGTATTGTTAATTCTGCTCTAGTAGGGACAGAATATGCGTAATATATCTCTTAATAGTCGTTCCACAGCACCAGGAGAGCTGGTTAATAAAGATAGAAAGCAAAGGTCTGAAATGGAACTTGAGACACAAGGGCATCGCAAAGCAGAACCTTGGCTTTTCCTGTGGTACTTTCACTCAAAGATCTAATTCAAAGAAGCTAGAGGAAGGAAGGAAGGAAGGAAGGAAGGAGGGAGGGAGGGAGGGAGGGAGGGAGGGAGGGAGGGAGGGAGGGAGGAAGGAAGGAAGGAAGGAAAGGAAGGAGGGAGGGAGGGAGGGAGGGAGGAAGGAAGGAAGGAAGGAAGGAAGGAAGGAAGGAAGGAAGGAAGGAAGGAAGGAAGGAGGAAGGAAATGCACACCTGTGACCAGAGTGGCGATACCCCTGTCCAGTGTTCCTGGAAGCTCTTCCCTTTGCTGTGTCCGGTTCAGGAAGGCTTCTTGGGACAGCTGGACTCTAAGGTGTCTTCTGCGGTACAGTATCTGGGATGAAGTTAATTCTCCAGGTGTGTGGTTATGTAGGAAAAGGTCAGAAGAAACAGGGAAAGGTTTGATAAGTAATCACAATACTATAAAATCATTGGGCTCAAAATAAACCTCAGAGTGGACGGCCCAGATCCGGGGCAGCTGTGGGGAGGGCGGGTATTTGCAGCCGTATGTGAACACTGAGAAAACCAAATTCAAGGGAAGATCGCCCTTTGTTGCATGTGATGTTAGCATCTCATAGTTTGAGGTGTTCTGTCTGTTAACATGACTCATAATGAGCAGAACTTTTTATTCAAATCTCAGAACACTGTATTTGCATGTGAAATGGCACATTTATACTCAACAGTAACTAGTCCCGAAGGAACAATGTTTAATAGGAGAATACAGTTATCTCAGTCAGGCCATAAACATTTCTTTAGGGCGGTGGCTGCAGTTCAGGACAAACTCATGATCTCTCATGGAGAGCACCGAGCTATTACCACGCTGAGCTAGGAAAGGATCGATGCTACAGAAACTCGTGATTTCATGTGAATAAAATATCTGTTTCCACTTTCACCATTTCAGGAGTTAAGTTCAGCGAGCTATTCCATTTGTATTGTTAATTCCATAGGATGGTATTAAAAAATTATTTTAAATACAAAATGTTAGGAACTATAAATATTGCCCTGGCCAGTTTGGCTCGGTGGTTAGAGTGTCGGCCGGTGGACTGAAGGGTCCTGAGTTCGATTCCGGCCCAGGTCACGTACCTTGGTTGCAGGCTCGATCCCCAGCCCCGGTCAGGGCGCATGTGGGAGACAACCAGTCGATGTGTCTCTTTCACATTGATCTCTTTCTCTCTCTCTCTCTCTCTCTCTCTCTCTCTCTCTGTCCCCCTCCCTCTCTCTCCCCCTCTCCCCCCTCCACCCCCTCCCACTCTTTCTGAAAAGCAATGGAGGATACTTGGGTGCGGATTAAAAAAAAAAAAAGAAATTTATTTCATACCATGTTACCCACCAAAAATTATTTTATTTTTTCAGCTGAGATGATGGCATTGCATAGAAACCAGTTAGAGGAGATCTAGTTAATGATTTGGGGTATTTAGAGCGTCCGCCTCACAATGTCTTATTTTGCACCTTACATACATTACACTCTTTTGACCAAGCATTGTTTTCTACGATTTTGGGACATGTTTCCTAGATATTTATAATGTCTCAATATTTTAGAACTCACATTTGGTCTTGCACACAAACTAGAAAGAAAAAGAAATTAACTTATTTTATCTGTCCTAATTTTGGAAGAGGTAATCTATTAGAAATTTGAAGGTTTGGGCTGTCAGATTGCTTCTTTCATTAATAAGCTGGGTGACCATTCATTTATCTTCTATCAGACTTTCTTATCTATTAATTGACCTGTCAGACCAACTGCTAAGAATGGCTCAGGTCAACACTGCTGGGAATTGTGGTCCTTAACCCAGCCCGGTGTAATGATGAGATCCAGTGAGTGTGCAGCAAGAATCAGAAAGGGAACTGAGGTCGCTGAGGTGGAGACGGTGGCTGGACAAGGTAATGAAGGAGCCTGAAGTGAGGGTTACATACTGAGCGAGGAAAAATGGACACGTCAGAGAAATGTGAGAACAGTCATAGCAAATGCCCTAACTTACCCTGTCTGGCCAGCTTTTAGACAGAACTGTGTTCAGAAGTTCAGGGAAGGGATTGATATGGGAAACTTAGACCAGAGGGTCTGTAAAGTGGTTTTACCATTGAAAACTGTATAAATGTCTTTTCTCTTAGGATATTGGGTAGTAATCCCGTTTGTTCCTTCCACAGTTGCGCCCTGTCTTTTGGTGACAGTGATGCATAATTCAGGTTTCAGATTTGCAGGCTGATTTTACAAGGTCTCAATACTAATGGTCTTGTTTTTTGCATGTGTGTGTGGTTGGGGTTTTTTTATGAAGTTCATTTCCCTTGAGCTTGTGAATAACTGCATTCTAATTGAGAATCCAGTGTCCTCTGCTGAGTCCATGTTTGTTTAAATCCCACCCAAATCTCTTTCCAGGCCTGTCCACCCAGAGCCTTGGCCCAATCTTCAGCTTCTAACAAGACAAGCTTGTTTGTTTGGCAAAAAGCTGTAGAGACACAAGACAGGCCGCCGACTTTAAATATTCCTTTTTGGGCTTTTATTTTGCCAACATCTGGACAATAGATCCTGAGCCAGTTTCTCAGCATATGTTCTGGAAATTTTGTTCAAATTGACAATGGGAAACGAATCTGGCTAGTACAAAACCTGCCTTGTTTTGGCCCCCAAGCCTGTGAGATTTCTGGCCAGTCTTCTGCGGCAGACTTCTGGCTCCCTGAGCCAGGCAGTCCGTACAGGGCACTGGTGGGCCCACCGATCAGACCCTTCTCTGACTGTGAGCACAAGCCCTCATTATATGCGCAGAAGGCACCCACCCACATCCTTCTGCACTCAGCCCTCGCCCCAGTGGCGAGGCTGGCATTGCCACTGCCAACGTACCACCTTCGGCCTGTGCTTAGGTTTGCCTCACTAACCCTCCCCTCTTCCTGGGCTCTGCCCAACACATTCTTGACAAGGGTTTGGTGCTCTAGCCTGGGCCTCATAGCTTATGCCACACTGTGTCTGGACAACTCTTGCCTTCGGAGCAGTGGTGCCTCATTCATTCCTCCACGTATTCTTTCAAGATAGTTTATTAAGCACCCAATACTTGTCAGACACAGTGTTAGATGCCCTGGAGACAGCAGGGACAGAACATACAAGAACTCCTGCCCTCATGGAGCTTCCACTCTCGTGGGGAAGACAGAGTGTAAAGAAAACAAGCCAAATGTATGGCGGGTGGTGTGAGCTGTGGGTAAAGGAGCAGAGGGGAGGTGAGTGTTGAGGATGTGGTGCTAAGGCGGGGAAGACTCCCTTAGAGGGGAGATGCGAAGGAGGGAGGAGGTGAGCCAGAGCGAAATCACCGGCGGAGGCAGGTTGCAGGGCGCTGTGCCCACCAGGAGCTCCATGTGCTGTGCTCCATGGAGTGTGGGCAGCCCTGCAGGGACTCGAGCAGGAGAGCCACCTGACGTGACTTACATTTTAACAGTGTTCTAGCTGCTGTGCGGAGGCTGAGGCAGTCATCCAGGTGGGTTAGGGTGGTGGGAATGGCTATGGCAGGGAACAGTTAGATTCTGAATATATTTTGAAGAGAAAGCAGACAGGCTTTCCCAATGGATGTGATGTACGGTTGAGAGAAAGGAAAGACGCAGAGAAGTCACCCAGATGTGGCCTGGGCCAGGCAAGGATCGCATGACACGTTTGAAACGGCGGGGAGACAGAGGCAGAGCTAGTGATAGGGAGGCAGTGCTGTTGAAGAGCAGTTAGTCTTCACTGCATGTCTTTTATGGAACCAGGAAAGCATCTTAGGCCCAGGGAGCATGATACGTTAAAGTCACTCTAGCCAGATACTGAGAGGTCAGTCACCTAATGATGCCTGGGTGTTAAGCACTGTGTATTTCCCTTTCAACCCTCACAAGAATTATATAGGGTAGACAACTTTATAATTAATAATTATTATTATAAAGAATACTTATTACATATTTAATTATTATAATTATTTATAACTTTATCATTATAATTATATTATTGTAGGGTAGATGTCTTATCATTATTTTTACTGTAATATATATTAATTATATGTTACTACTACTATTTACAGATGAGAAGAAATTAAGGGTCAAAGAAGTTAAATCACTGGCATAAAGCTCCTTAGTTTATGGGTACCAAGGTTTAAACCTGGGTCTGTCTCACTCCAAAGCTGGCTTTTTAAGTGACAAATTGAGCCACATGGGCAACAACCTAGGAAGGTTATACAGTGATTTTTGCTTTTGCTTTTTCCCGAGGCCATTAACCACTTTGCTTTGTGGCTCATGAACCTGTCAGCTGAGCTGTTATCCACTCAGTCCACAGCTATGAAGTCATTGTCTCCTGGGTAGCAAGTTCCACTCTGGCTCTGGCGATATGATGCTGTACAAACAGAAATATGCCCCCAACCTTCTTACAGCTCACTCTTTATAGAAACAAATGTAAAATTACAACTGTGATAGCAATTCAAAGGCGAGATCCAGGGTCGAGTGAGGCCATTTAATACAGGAATGTGACCTAGTCCGGGAAGGAGTGATGATTTAGCTGAGTTAAGACAAGTAGATGCTAACTAGGCAAAAGGGGATGGGGAGGGGGGGTGTTCAGGCAGCAAGAATCTATGCAAGGGCCCTGTGGCAAGAAGGGACTGTGTATTCTGCATCCCATCCCAGGAAGTCACAGATGGCATGTGCCACAGGGGCTCAGGAGCAGGAATTGGAGTGGTGCAAAACAGAAGCTAGAGGTCTCCATAGGCGGGACCAACATACACAGCTCAGAGTGGGTGACAACAATTTATCATCCAAGTTGCCCCATTCTTGAGTGTGCTAAGTGCTACATGGGATAGTCTGTTGACACTACATGTGAGAACCAGGTCTATCTTGGCCAAACAGAATGATGGTCATACTATTTATGGGCCAGTTTAAGGATTTCTGTCCTTACTGTAAGAGTTGATAGGAAGCAACTAGTAGGTTTGTAAAGGAGGGCGAGTTGGTGTGATCAGGTTGCAGTTTTCAAGGATCACTCTGAGTTAACGGTATTGCATCAGCATCCATCTCCTACATGTCATGTAAAATGTATCCTTGGGAAAGCTGGATGAAGGTTACAGGGGACTCTCTGTTCTGATTTTGCAACTTGTGAGTCTAAAATTATTTTAAACTGAAAAACTTAAGCATACTCTGGTTGCTGAGAACAGATTAAGAGATGTACCAATTTCTGGACATTTGGTCCTTTCCAAACGTCCATGGAGACATTTGGTCCACACCAAATGGTCCTGTCCAAAATGTCCATGCTTAGAAAATATCTGTAATGTTTATTTCTACTTTTGCTTTACAGGATTAATACATAAAAATGCTATCATGTTTGCCCTGGCTGGTTTGGTTCAGTGGTTAGAGCATAGGCCTGTGGAGTGAAGCGTCCCGGGGTTCAATTCCAGTCAAGGGCACGTGTCTCGGCTGTCGACTTGATCCCCAGCCTCTGTTGGGGTGCGTGTGGGAGGCAGCCAATTGATGTCTCTCTCACATTGATGTCTCTCTCACATTGATGTTTCTCTCTCCCTCTCTCCCTTTCTCTCTCTCCCTGTTTTCCACTCTCTCTCTTCCTCTCTCTCTCTCTCTCCCCCACTCTCTCTGAGAAGCAATGGAAAAAGTGTCCTTGGGCGAGTATTAAAAAAAATACTATCATGTCTTATTGCTCCAATAATGGTGCTGTGGCTGTATTGCCAATACTAACCCTTCTTGCCTTGGTGACCCAGCTGGCACATGGGGTGAGGCAGGGGGTCAGCGTTCGAATGTTGCAGAAGAGGAGGATTTATATTAAACAGCATGCACCAGATTTCTCCGTGGGTGTTTGGACAGGACCTAATATCCTGCAAGGGATGGGCCAGGTGGAAACATGGACTTCAGAGAGGAAGCTAGTTCTATACACCATGCAAGAGGTGGGCAGGAGAGTGTGGAGGAGTTGGAAAGAAGTGAACTGATTTGAAAGATAATTAAGACATGACTGTACTCAGGACGTCTCATGTCTCTGTGCTCCCTGAGCTGTCCTACCAAGAGGATGTCTAGAAGAGGAAGGGAAGGCGGTGGGCACTGGGCTGTCCTGCTCGGGGCTGTCCTGCTGACACCGTTCCCCCGTTCACTGCAAACTCTCCCCTTCCTCGGGTGGTCAGAGTGGGCCTGGGAGAAGCAAGCTCATTCTTCATGTTACCATCTCTTCCCTTCCTTCTAGGGAAACAAGATGACGTTTCCCCAAAGCAAAGGCCACAGAATGGGGATTGCAGTGTCTGAATTTACCACTTACAAATAACTGACATTACCACCCCCCGTTTTCGGTGGATAGAAAGAAAGCAGTGAAAAGGACATTTTTAGATAAGGCTAGAGAAGGACCTGAGCTCCAAAGAAACTGTCTTTGAAAAAAATATGCTTGAGAGTTATTTTAGGGAGAGCCTGTTTTCGATGACAGCACGAGAGCAGACACCAGTCCAGGCAGGCTTCTCACCAGAAATGTTTTGGTATTTAGTTATTTTTCTTTATTTGCTTGCGTGTCTTTGGGGATTTTCTAAACTTGAGCTCCTCTTTGTTATGTGGCTTCTTATTTCTTGTAAGTCCTTCCAAACTGAGTAGAAGATATGGTCCTGATAAATCACAGTTGCTGGATATTGAATTTCATTCATTAACCATTAGCAGGAAATTGTTTGCATTGTTTTTTCATTGTTTTTTACAGCTGAGGGGGTGGGGCGGGGGGTGGCAAGAATCGGCAGAGAAAGAGGTTCCTTTGCTTTGAGCTGTGTTTGGGCCTGTATTTCTCATGATCGAGAGCATGCAAATTGCAGGACTATGTGTGAGTTAGTGGTGGCCTCAGTGGCAGTGATGGGTGCTTGGGGACATAGGAATTAATTATATTGGCACAGTATTGCTGTAACATTGTCCTTCATAGTTTCCAAGAACTACTCCCATCCAAAAATGAAATACAGATTTTGTGTTCTGTCACACTAGCTAGCTGGATAAAATAAATGCCTCTTGACTTCTTTAAATCTATATCACTGACCACAGCACAACAGTTACAGTAGAATTTCTTGGGGTGGGACCCAGGTGTTGGTATCTTTCAAAGCTCCTTGGTGATCATGATGTGTAGCCAGGGCTTAGAACCATTGCTCCATCTTCTGAACATCAGCACACCCAGCTCCCTAGTTAAGTTGATAGGGAAGGAATCTGTTTTAGATTGTAATGAGTATGATTTGAGCAGGATCTTTCTGGAAATGGAGTATCCCTGAATAGCTGTAGCTTCAGGGACGTGGAGAGCTCAGCAGGAGACACAGCTCCTGTAAAAGCATGCTTCCTTCCCAGGACATTCTTAATGACTGAGTCTCCGTCATTGTTTTCTGAGGCAGTGGTTCTTAATTGGCGTTCTGATGGCATAATTACCAAGATCATTAATTTCTATCTTCAGTCTTGACCTGTCCTCTGAACTACAGACTGTATATTCTGCCTCCTTGACACCTCCACTTGGATGTCAGTAACTGTCACCTAAAATGGCCAGAACTGAACTCTCATTTTCCCTCTGCACCGGCTCTTGCCTCAGTGTTCTCCATCTGAGCAAACGGTGCCACGCAGTAGCTAAGCCTGTTATTCACGTCGTAGCTAAACCTAAGACAAGTTCTCGAGATTGCCTTTGACTCCTCCCTTGCTCCCCTCATCCAATCCATAAATGACTCCTGGTAAGTCTCTCTTTCAATTATATTCCAAACTGAGCCTTTCTCATCACCTCCACCTCCACCTCCACCGCTGCCCTGCAAGCCACCCTACCCCTTACCTAGATTACTGCACCACTCTCGTCATTGGCCAGCCTGTTTTCACCTTCGCGAGCACTTTTGCTGCAGTGCAGTGTTTCCCTGCACAGCAGCCAGGCTGATACTTTATAAATCAGGTCATACCATTGACTCCCCCATGTCATGCATAAACAATTTAAATTCCTCCCCGTGCCAACAAAGCTGTGCGTGTCTTAGCCCTTGCCCGCTTCTCTTCTCACAGTGGCTTACTGGTCCTAAGACATACAAGATATTTCTTGTATCAGGGCCTATGTGCTTCCTGTTTCTCCCCCACTATCTCCAACTCTTCCTTCGTGATTCAGTGGCTTCTTTTCTCTCCATTTAAGCTTCTGCTCAGGTGTCATTAGCCAAAGATTTACTCTGACCATCTGCCTAAAAGATCCACAGTTCCCTGCAGGATCTGGCCTCTAACACACTTTGCTTCTCCATCTCACATCCAGGCATGCATTGGATCTGGCTTGGACTGCTCTACAGAGCCAGCTGTACACATCACATTGTCACATTGGCTGTGACATCATATTGGTAGTTTGACTTGTCCAGGGTGGGAGTATTTCCACTATGGCAAAAGCTACAAATCAAGTGCTCCCTCCCCTAAACCCGTTAAACATTTGCACCACTGCTCCTGACTTCATGAATTTAGATTGCACACGCCTGTGCTCTGGTCTGACTCCCTCAGCAGAGTTTAAGCTCCATGAGCACAGGGACTTTGTATGACTTTTGCATACGATCATATCCTATCTCTGATAGTACCTGGACATAGTTCAGACAATATTTCCTGGATGAATGGATGGATGCATGGATGACTCGGTGGGTGGACAGAAGTCAGATTTGGTGGTCTCACCCCAATTTTTTA
This sequence comes from Miniopterus natalensis, assembly GCF_054644295.1. Lineage (NCBI taxonomy): Eukaryota > Metazoa > Chordata > Mammalia > Chiroptera > Miniopteridae > Miniopterus > Miniopterus natalensis. The sequence continues at coordinate 69,900,999 of NC_142088.1, forward strand.
GAAATAATGTTTTTCAAAGGGTGGACTTTTGTATATTTTCTCCCTTATACAGTGGTCCCTAGGTTTCAAATGTGATCCACTCCGGAAGACCATTCTAGTTCTGAAATGTTCAAAAACCGAGGGATCCACAGCCGAAATCGAGGCCTAGGGTCTTGCCCTCAGCGGGAGCCCTGTGGCATGTTTGACTTCCGAGGCGTGTTTGAAAACCGAAGCATTTCCTTCTAGGTTTATGGTGTTTGTAACCCAAAATGTTCGTCAACGGAGACATTTGAAAACTGAGGCACCACTGTATTTTTCTTACCCTGTTGGTCTCTGCAATATTCCTTTACTCTGAGCACAGATTGCACAGGGTCTTTCTTTCTATTTTTCTTCTCCCATGTTGATTTTCTTTTGCAGGTTTATCATGTTTGTCATTTTCTGTTATTAAAACTTTTCATCCTTTTATGTATCTCCTTAAACATATTAACATTTTTAGTAATCTAGAGAGTAGCCGTAAAGGCTAGAGACCCAGGCAAGTGTTCGCAATGAGTAGTCCATCGAGGCTACAGCACACTGCCTGATACGCTTGCTGACATCGTGAGCAGCGCCCAGGTCAAAGTACCGAGCGCAGGCGTCAGCACAGCACGTCCACCCATCACCACGCCTGCATCTGTGATGTGTTGCCTTGGAGGATCTGAGGCTCTGATTTTCAGTGAATAAACCTTCACCTTTATTCTACCTCAGGAGATGGAAACAAGGGAATTCAGATCCGATGAGCCAGTAGCCCATCTCCCAGGGCCACTTCCTTCCATGTAGCTTTGGAGGTCATCTCCTCACCTGTCCCACTGCTCTGCCGTGAGATGGTGCACCATCCTGTGGGAGCCACCCTGATGACCTTCCCCAGCCTGTCCAGTGAGGGCACTGATTAATCACAACATGGTGAAATCTGTCCAGAAGTCCCCGGGTTTTCAGATTTTGAGGCCACCTGAACAGAGAACACAGTGACCTCTGGGCGCTTCTGTCTCTGAGCACACTTGGGCACCCTTCCCTAGAGCAGCTCGCTTGGGGATGGAGGAGCTAATGATTCTACCCCATGCATGCTCAGTGCAGACTGGGGTGGAGTGGAGGTGGCGTGCTGAGGGACAGTCGCAAAGCTGCTAGGGACTTTTCAAAGGACAGAATACCTTTGAAAACAGCATGTAGCATAAAGCAGATGAGGACAGCCGTATGCACTGTCCAAGGCTCGCTGAGCCTCACTCACGCAGCTGATTCGGCATGGAACGAGGAAGGCCCATGTGGAAAGGAGCTGGGAGGCAGGTTTGTCTCTTGTCTCCTCCTAATTTACCAGAAGCACACCCTACTTCATTCGTGTCCCAAAGGGCAGTGCTTGTCACAATGTCATCCATGCATTATCTGCACAGGATCATCTGTGATACTAGTTGTAATGTGGGTGCCGGGGTCCCAACCCAGACCTGTTATGTCAAAAATCTCAGTAAATGTGAGTTTTCTTTCCTTCTGCATTCCCTTTCCCTGAAGCGCTGAAGAACATTAAGGTTCATCTTTAATTCTTCCATTCATCTGTCATTGCTTACAGTGATTAGGTTGTATCTTATGAAATTGCCAAGATCTGGCCATGTTTAAGTGGCAAAAATGGTCATTTAATGTAGTTTTAATGCTAAATACCAGGCCTATCCCACGTTCTGGAAATGGAAAGACAAAAACAAAAACACAAAACACAAAACACAAAACACAAAACACAGACGGTCCTTGATCTCGAGATGTTCAGAGCGTGAGTAGAGAGACGGCCAGGCAAGAAACAGGGAGATAGCTGTGTGGTTGTGTGCGGTCGGTGCTCTGCTGCCTAACAGTGGGTAGGTTTCAAAGGACATTTGAACGCCAGTATTGTGAAATACAGATACGTTTAACATTATAGAGATAAATTCTCAGATGACAGATTGCTTATAGGTTATTAGCATGGTGTTCGCTGAGTTTGATTTCAAGAAGAAACATGTACACAGTAGAGTGATGATCTTCAGTGGTGGATATCTAAGGGTGGGGGAAATAAGAACATCAAGGGTACCCTAGGGTCTCTGTTAAATTACTATCTGTCTTCCCCTGGCAGCATCTGCTCTATTACTCTAAGAAAGAGCCCATCGCCCACTCCCTTAGAAGCACTGCCTGAAGGAGTTATTGTTAGTGGGGGTGTAAGTCATAGACGTTAGGGGTGTGGGTGCAGAAAAACACTGAGAAGCACTGTTCACGTCCAGAGTGATAAGTCAGAGATAGCTGCTAGGTCTGATCAAGTTGGTCATTTCTTACTTTGTTATTTTGACATTTTTACAGCTCAATATAGACTCTGATAAATGGTCCTTTATGGGATAAATGAGTTTGGTTGTAGGAAGTAACAAGGAATAGATTTGATTCAGTGGTCTTAGTAATTTCATCCAGAAGTTGAGAGTGGTTAAAGGAATTGACAGTAGTGACTTGGATGGTATCTAAATAAAACAGCTTGGCATGATCCTGAGGAGTCTAGAAACAGTGAAGCCCCTGAGGGTGTGAACTGGCTACTGAGGGAAGAAACTAGGAGTGCAGTAGGCGTGAGAAATAGAATGCTTAGGTGCTAGAATGCCTTCTTGTTTTCCAAATGGCTCTTAAGATCCAGATTAATCCCTTTCTAATACAAAGAAATTCCTGTCTACCCGTCTGCACTCTTTATTGCCTCTACTGTTTTATGTCACTCACATTATGTTTATTAAGGCTTCTGATTATGGCCATTCATTACCTCTTTCTTGGCTTCATCAACTAGGTTGTAAAGATCTTTGAGGGCAGGTATTATATCTTGCGTGTCTTCTCTTTTCCCACACTTTGTCAAAAGATATCCAGAGCTATTTTTGTAAATCAAAACAATTAAATTATATGGGCTCCAACTTAATGCATAATAAAGTTATATCATAATGAATGTGGACTATAGAGAGAGGAGAGAGAAAAGAGGAAGGCCAGGACTCCCGATGTTCAAAATGCCATGAACTTCTTCTGGGGGGCAAACTTTATCCAGAGAAAAGGGCTTTTGAAGGGAAATGAGTTTTCTAGACATTTGTTAATGTGAAGGGAAGAGTAATTTTTCTTTCCTAAAGTGATAGCTGAGTCTGTTATCATCAACTTAAACAAAAAGGCACTTGCATCCAAGCTATCTGGAAAATGCTAGCCACCTCTAGATAGTAGTGCATAGCTTGCTATTACTGAGATCTGATGTAATGCTCAGCGCTTGCCCTTTGCTTCTTGAAAAGCCAGTCTTTGTGTGTGACAGTTGACATAATGAAAAATAGTAATTTGCTGGCCAGATAGTATGTATTTTGGGAAGTTCTGTAAAGACAGAATATGTAGGTCATGGGGCTGGGGATTGGCTTTCTAACCCCAGGAAGCTAAAATAACCAGATGATTGTCAGAAGTGGGCACTGTATTTGCTTCTGAAACCAAACATTTAAAAAGCAAAGACCATGCCAAGGTTTCCAGAATTGTAGCTGGTCTACACTGACACTCTTTTAATTAATTTGTTTTCTATAAAATGTGTGGCCTACTTACTGGATGGGACAGAAAGGGCAAATACCAGTGAAAGGCAGTTTAAAAAGGAGGTGAGATTAGTATTTTAAATAACCAGCTATCCTCCAGGTGCTAATTACACACTGAAGAATCACCTTGTCAAAAACAGCCTATCTTCTCCCTCTGCCTCCAGACTGTCTTAATTATTTCCCCATCCGTGTCAAGCCAAAGGCTCTCAGTAGAAATAAAGCAGTGGCTGCCACGGAGCGTATTAGGATGTTCGGTTGAAGTATGGCCACTCCACCTGCTCCTAGCAGCCCACCCCTTTTCGGTTATCTCCTCTCCACACACAGAGATTCTTGCCCTGGCCGGTGGCTCAGTTGGTCACAGTGTTGTCCCCATATGCCAAGGTTGCAGGTTCTGTCCCTGGTCAGGGCACATGCAAAGAGCAACCGATGACTGCATAAACAAGTGGAACAACAGGCTGATGTTTTCCTCTCTCTTTCCCCTTCCCCTCTCTAAAATCAATGAGTAAAAAATTTAAAGATTCTTACATGTCAAAAGTCATAGAATTCTTCCTTCCTCCTTGTTCTGAAGTCCAGGCCTTCAAAGACCAAAGAAAGCCATTGTTTATATGCTTTATTAAAAATAGCTCAGGGGCATGAACACACAGCCCAGGGGACCTGCTTCATAGAACTTTTTTTTCTTAGTGACTTAACCTTCTGTTCTTTTTAAAGATCAAAAGAGAAAAAGTTCTATAAACTTCTCATTATTTCTAGGAGATTCTTTCTTCTGGCAGATTCACTTAAAAAACACACACAAAAAATATACTACTTAAGGTTTCCCTCTGTTAGAGGATTTTGGGGGAAGAGATAGAAACAAAGATGGATGGTTCAGTTCTCCAGAATTTACGTTATATTAGTGACTTCAGTTTTTCCCTGCGTGTAACCATAGCAGGGTCATATAGAAAGGGGGAAGCGACCTTACATTTTAAAGACGCATACGCATATTAACACCCTCTCTCAGGAACAAGGAATACTTGGCTGAAGTGAAACAGAATTCCTGGGTTCTCATCTTGATGCCACCACTGAACACTTAACGGATCTTGTGCCTCCAGCAGACGAGTTATGCCTCAGCTTTGTTATGTGTGAAATAGGACCTGATGCTCATTGCATTACCACTGCTGAAATGCTGTAGGGATGAAGAGAACTGGTCAGTGACAGTGCGTTAGGATTTACTCTCAGAACTGGAGCTGCCCTGTAAGACGGGCGCTTTGCCTGGGTTCCTGGTGTATGAGTCTCGGCTTTCCTGGGCTGTGGGTGCTTATGCAGTTTTCTCTGTTGTTAATGAGTTGGAGGGCAATGATAGTCCACGTGTGCACTTTCCCCAGGGGAATTTCACTCTCACTAGTAAGATCTGGTGCGTTTTTACAGGACCCCCACATCTTTGAACATTTAGTGGTATCCGTAGAGGAGAGCATGTTGCTGTCACTTTGTGCAGGACTTCACTCCACTACTTCGCACCGCTAAAGAAACCTGTGCCCGTGATGATAAATCATGCCCTTTAGATATTCTGAGAATCTACTGTTACTAGCTGATATTAAAATCCAGACTTCCTGAAAGCCTGATTCAAGCCTATGTCCTTGGAAGAATCAAACATGTTTAAACCTCTGAGTGTGGCACATATCAGAGTGTTTGCTTATAGTCTAAAGAATAGGTTGCTAACGTTGAGGGTGAACTTGTTTTAGCAAATGCGTTCTCTGCTCCAGCATGAAATTCATCACAGGAATGGTTCATCCCCTCCGAGGAGGTTGACGCCAAGCCTGGCATAATGATGCTTGTTTGCTGGGGCTGCTATAACAAAGTAGCACAGACTGAGCGACTTACACAACACAAATGTATTTGCTCATGGTCCTGGGCGCTGGGAGTCTCAGATCCAGGTACTGGCAGGTTTGGTTTCTTCTGAGGCGTCCTCCCAGGCTTTAGGATGGCTGCCTCTGCCAGGGCGTTCACGTGGTTGTTTCTCTGTGTCTGCACATGTCTGATTTCTCTCTGTCCTAATCTCTTCTTAGAAGGACAATCACCAGTCCTATTGGATTAGGGACTATCCTAACAATCCCATTTTAACCTAATTTCCTATTCAGAGGCCCTATCTCCAAACACAGCCCCATTCTGAGTTACTGGGGGTTAGTGTTACTTTTGGTGGGACACAGTTCACCCCAAAACAATGAGGATAATTCTTTCTACACCAGTCTCTCTTGATCCCATTCCTGAAACAGAGACATTTAGCAGAGCATTAGTGCAGAACTCAGTTTATTAACTAGTCCTTCTGTAAACCTTCATCTTCAACCAAGGTTCCCTGAGTTTGGACCATCAGGAACATGAGAAATGCCAAGCTGATGAGGACTCTAAGGCCAGAGAAGTTTAGATGAAGTTCCAGGAGTATAGCTAAATAGCAACAGAGCGAGGTTTAAAAGGCAGGTGTGCTGAGGATGGGCTGAGTGCCATGTGGAAAATAAACGTTGCTCATCAAATAGACATATTTGTAAGTCATATTCTTTATAGTAATAAAGTGAGGAAGACTGGGCAGGGTGGAGAGGAGCAGGGAGCCCAGTGGAAAGAGGCCTGACTTCTAGCATAGCCACAGGAAGTTTTTTGATTTATGACCAGGAATCTAACAGTTTTAGTTGTTTGGGTATTTATTACAACAGTGTCGTTTATGTCTCTCTCCTAGGAGTATGGGGACAACCTGGGTGACATTATTTAATGAATGCCTGCTCTGCTCCTGGAGCAGTGGGATGAGGCAGGGATACACCTCTGCCCATCAGAGGCCTGCTGCCCGTCACTGTTAGAGGTGGAATCGATCTCATCAGCCATTTCTGTAGCACAGGAGAGGTTGTTACCTAAAAAGTATGACCTTTCATTCTACAAATGAGCCATTTCAAGGCCACAGTGATGGGGAATTTACTCACATCTCCCAGCTTATAATGACCTCATTTGGAATTAGGATTGCCATTTTGTCACTCTGAGTGGTTCTCCCTTTCCTTTCAACTCACTGACTCCATTCATATATATGAACATATCATTTGTGTCTTTGCTTCTAATGCGTCTTCTGTGGTTTCATACATTTTCCCTACAATTCGCCATAGTTAGTGTAAAGCCAGGTGAGGTTATTTACTTTGATTATCAAGACAGTCCTGCCAAAGGGCAAAATCATCAGGAGGCTCAGTCCTTGTATTAAAACATATTCACTTAAACTTTGCTGGGCATGGTTAAAGGACAGAAGAAAACACGGCCTTTGAACCCATAGACCTGTGTTTGAGTCCCAGCTCAGCCACTTACCAGCTTTTTGATAGAGTACAAATTACATTCCTCGTCTGAGATTGTTTCCTTATCTGTAAGAATTATCAGAGCAATAACTAGCTAGCCAGGTAACTGTAAGGGCTAGGGAAAATATGTTTTATTGAGTTTAATGCCAGGTACGCCTAAGACATTCAGGAAATGGTACCTCTTTCTTTCCTGCTTTCCTCTGGAAGCTCTAGGAAATAATGGCTCTTTTAGTAGATAGTAGGTGTGATTTCCCAGCCTTCTGTACCCGTCAAAGGCCATCGCCTCTGTGTTCTTGGATTATCAGATACCTAAGACTGTAAAACTGAGAAATTTCTACCTACTTCAGTGCTAACATGCAGGGTGGGGCAAAACTAGGTCAACAGTTGTTCCTATGGAAACTAATATAATAATTAATAAATATTAATACAAGAATAAACTTTGTTGCATACTCATGACTGTAAACCTACTTCGCCCAACCCTGTATATAATAATCAGCAACATCTTTTCAAGAGCAAAATGCCTTGAAACACATCAAATACTGTATAAAGTGTCAACCATGAAGCTTGACTAGCCATTCATTTTGCTTTAAGAAATTTACGTCCCGATTTTTATAATCTGATTAACATATAAAATCAGTTTTTGGAACTGAAATAGAAAATAAAATATCAGTTCTAATTACTTAGCAAAGTAATTCTTAAAGATGGTAATAATTTTCGTAATAGGCAAAAGGAATGTGAGATTTGAAGAGTTATTTAAACTCAGCTTTTAACAGGCCTTTTTACGACCGCACAGAAGATGCAAACATAAAGATATGTATGCACAATCAATGCATCATTAGGCTAGGATTTCTATTTAACTTTTTTATGACTCCTTATGCTGTGTGTTTTTATAAAACAAATGACAGATTTAATAAAGGAGACTTACACTACAGGTAAAATATATACAGGATTAAGAGGCTCTGTGTAATTGCTTTCCTTTGGCAATATACCCAGCCCACAAACACCAAACTGATCTCTAGCTCTAGCTCTACATAAATTATAATATTAACAGCCTTTGCTTGCATATGTTTGTCCAACTAAAGGAAAGGGCAAAGGTATACTCGTCCCAGCTAAAGCATCAATTAGTGGTCAAACAGGAAGAATTGTAGCTTACTCTTGAACTATGCCAGGGTCAGGGGTGCCAACCTCCTGCACAGTTGAAAATCCACATATAATTTTTGACTCCCCCAAAACTTAACTACTAACAGCCTACTGATAATATAAACAGTGAATTAACACATTTTCTGTGTTATGTGTATTATATACTGTATTATTACAATAAAGTAAGCTAGAGAAAGTAAAATGTTATTAAGAAAATGATGGTGACGAGAAAATAAATCTACAGTATTTATTGAACAAAATCCATGTGTAAGTGGCTCCGTGCAATTCAAATCTGTGTTCAAGGAACTGGGATTTGGGTTATATTTCTGTTATGAGGGATAGCAGTTTGCTTGTTTGAAGTAAACTATTTTGTTTTGATTAAGAGTGATAGAGAAAGATGCCCTGGCCAGGGCGCTCAGTTGGTTAAGCGTTGTCCTGATACAGCAAGGTTGTGAGTTCCGATCCCCATCCCCGGTCAGGGCACATACAAGAATCAACCAATGAGTAAGTGGAACAACAAATCGATGTCTCTTTCTTTCTCCCCCTCCCTCCCTCAAATCAATCAATAAATAAAAAAATAATTTTTATAAGAGCGATAGAAGAAGGATCTATATATATCATAGCGAGTATAGCTCAGAAAGCAAATTGCCTACATTGTATCCCAGCTCCATTGAGGCAGTCCACAGATCCCGTGGGAATCTGGGCAAGTTCCTTTCCCTATGCGCCTGAATCTGAGCATTGTGAAATGGGTATGACGAGAGTGCTTCCAGTACTGGGCCACAGGAAACTTAAGGAAGATACCTTATGTAAAACAGCACAGTGCCTGTCACGTAGTTACCACTCAGCAAATGTTTGCCGTTTTCAAAGGAGGTAGTCGGCCACCACAGTAAATGAGCGTATGCCTGGATTTCTATTCATTTCCATTCACACCAGAGACCCAGTCCAGCCAGGGTTTAAAGGAGCTGATGTCTCTCACCAAGATGAAAGGCCTAACATCAATAAACTGTGTTCTGCAGTAGTGTGAGGGGCGCCCTAATTCCCGAATTTTGCTAATTACTTTCTGGCAAGGTATCCGGTGCCGCATACTTCAATTAGCATTCACTATGTCACCTTTAGGACATTCAGCAGCCCACTTGAAGGGAGCAGTTATAAATGGAAAACAGCTTGGTAACAAAGCCAAACCTCCATGCACTCAGTCGAAGGAAATTCTTTTATGTGCAAATATAGAAACATGCTACAAGGCACTGTAGAGTGGTAGGAGGAACACGATGATGGCACCAGGCTGTGCCAATTCAGTCCTCAGGAGGAATGGCTGACGCTTACAGAGTCAGCTTTCGGGTATTCATTCCCCTGATCCTCTTAAATCCATGTGAGTTAGAAATCAACATTAATATTATACCCCTTTTACAGATGAGGAAATCGAGGCACAAAGTGGCCGAGGGCCTTGCCCAAGGTCAAACCAGAGAGCTGTAGAGCCAGGCTTTGAGCCCAAGCTGGGTGAGTCTAGCATCTACACTCATACTGAGAACTAAGCAGTCTCCGAAGGGACTGGAAACTGGCTTCCCTCCCCTGCCTCTCCTCATGGGAAACTGGGTCCCTTCTTATAGCACTTACCGCAGTCTTGTACCAGATTCACATGTGCACGTGCCTGCCTTGGGAGGCTGCAGGCTCCTTCCTTGTGTCTTCATCACTTTGACTTCCTCAGGGTACCCAGTGCAGTCCCCACGTTACGTAGGTGAGCAACAACTAGCATAAAAAATGAGGCTAAGAAGGTGTGAGAAGCTTTCCCTGGCAGGACAGTCTTGCTGCCAAGTTTAGCAATGCGGTCTGATGAACTCTCAGGGCCTTCTCAGATGTGATTATGGAAATTGCTGATGGAAGATGGGACAGTGCTAGGTTGCCACTGCTCCTGACTCTCCTTCGAATTCAGTGGTGTTGGAAAGGTGGCAGTGTGTGACTAAGATGGTTAGTAGTGGTGGCAATGAATGTCCATTGAGTATTTCTGTGACTTCACTTCCACACAGTGTTTGTTGAGTTCCTCAAGGCCATGGCTAATATATCAAGTGCTGAATGGGCCTCAAAGTCAGGCCAAATGACTCCATAGCCTGTGTCCTTCCAGTGTACCACATGATCACCAATGACCTCTTCAAACTCCGGGACCTAGGTTTCATGAAAGAAAAAATAACATAATCATCCCCTGCATTTCTTTGTTTTGTTTTGTTTTAGAATAACTCTAAAATAAATCGTTTCAGAGTTTTCCTGGACCACCTATCACCTAAAACCTCCTACCCTGCCAGCCAGAGCAGTAGAAGTTGCACTTTTTGAACTAACTCTGGGGAGAGTGAACCTGTAGAGGCTTTGTGTTCCTTCTGCCAGTGAACATTATGGGAAAATTCAGAGAACCCATGGCAAATTTTAGGCTCCTAATTATTTGGAAAAGAACCGGCAAGGAGTCAGTCCCATTGTTGGATAATAGCAACTCTGTTTTTTAAAACCAGAATTTCCTCTCAAAAGGGAACGTTCTAGAGAAGTGGTGTCCAGTGGTACTCCTCCGTAGTGATGGATTTGCACAGGAGACGCTGGCCCACCGCTCGTGCTTCTGACATGCCTCGGGGTCGGCATGCTGTCTAACTGAGCAGGTCATTTCCCTCCCGCCTCGGCCCAGCCATCTGCGAAGTGAAGGAACGCTTACAGCTCCCCCCAAGAAGTAAAGCAAATAGCAGCTTAAAGGAAGTACTTAAAATTTTTATTTTGGAATAGTAGCGACCAGGGGTGTATGCATAGATATAAATTTCTGTTTATTAATAACCCCAAAATTCTTTTAAATTTTTTTTTCCACCCTGGCCTCTGTGACTCAGTTGAGTGTCATCCCAGGTGCCAGGGGGTTTCTGGTTAGATTCCTGGTCAGGACACATGCCCAGGGTGCTGGCTCGATCTCCAGTAGGGGGAGTGCGGGAGTCAACAGATGGACATTTCTCTCTCATTGATGTTTCTGTCTCTCTTTCTCTCCCTTCCTCTCTCTGAAATCAATAAAAATACATTTTAAAAAATTAAATAAATAAAAATATATTTTTTCAATTACATGAAAAATTTTTCTAAAATGTTCAAGCCTTCCACTATTTATGTCTTTACATAAGGACTATGTGATTATTGCCCCAAGGTCCGTATTCTAAAACCCATTCTCTGTGTAGGAAGCTAGATAGAGACTTGATTGGAGAATTGATGCCAGGAAAAGCACTGAAATTTGTTTCTTCGACTGAAATGAGACTGTGCTCTTGAGTATTGATTCTTTTTTCTAAAAAGGGGGTATTGAACCTGATCCTGGTGAATTGGGTGCATCGGGTCATTGGATGCCGGTTGACGGAGGCTTGCTGTGTTTATTTAGGCTGGAGTGTTTCCTCTGGTGCTTGACAGTGTGTTCGAGGCGATTCCTTTAGCACAGAGAGGCGAGGGTGCGTTAGGAGGTGCCTCCCGAGGACCGTTCCGTTGAGCATGTTTGTCAGCGCGCTGGCCTCTCCAGCTCAGAAACAGTGAGGACTCCCCGTGACACGCAGCGCTCCCTCGGAACTTCCCTGAGGGCACCGTTTTCTCCATCACCCAGAATCAACTCTGTCGACTATTCAAAGAAGGTGGAATTAGATGGGAGTTGATGCATATGTGACACATACATGAGCTAACAGCTGCCTGGGAAAGAAAGAGACGTAACTCCTGACCATTGTATAAATAGCACCCACTCCCAGGAGCTAGAAAAACATCCCGGAGACAGCCCGACCTCCACTCCAGGGTCACTGGGTCACTGGGTCACTGTGCTCAAACCCAGGGAGCAGGAAAGGAAAGAAAATACGTTCTCTTCCCAACCATTGTTTGTCACTCTGTGTGTGGGAATGTGGCGGACACCTTCTCTTGAGGGACACATGGTAGTTACTGAAAGGGGACCCTTGCCTTGCAGCTTTCCATACCCTTAATGGGCACCGCAGGTGACATCAACCAGCAGCCCAGCTGCTGTCACCGAGGTTCAGCCACTTAAAACCAATCCTGGGTCGGCTGTTTATCCACCTAAAAGGAAAAGCAGTCCCCAGGTTGTCCCTGAGATTTAGTGAGGACACAATAATTGCTTTCCTTTCAGCGGCAGGTGATGCATTTGCCTCCATGGAGTAGGACACGCTGCTGCTCTGTCATAACGGGAGCAACGGGAGAGAAACGCGGGAGGAAATAGAAAATGTCAAAGAGCTCAGGGTTGGAAATTGCATTTTGCAGATGCCATTAAGCTCTGTCGGGAAAGAAGGTGAAAATGCTAATTGACAGATTAAGTTGTGTTTTATTTTCTGGGAGTTGCTGAGCAAGTCATCAGATGATGCTGTTTAATCATTAATGTAACTGTAGAGAAATCCTTCAATTGTTTGCTGTTCATCTTTTACCCCCTCCACAAAGGTGTCTTACACCTCAATACCCTGTAGGCAGAAAGAAGAGAACGAGTATAAATATTTATATTCAGTCCAGGAAATGATAAGAGTTAATCTGCACAGCACATGAATATTAATTATAGTGTAAAAAATTCAAGGTATCAGTCAAGGACAATTAGGATTCATTTCTATTTTACCTAAAACTAATCACATGTACACATGTACATGCATGTGCTTATGTACACATATCCACACAGAGTTTCTTCATCTATAAAATAAGTATAATAGCAGATACCACATTGGGGGCAGGGTGTGAGTATGTGTGCATCTGTGTGTGAATTAAACAACTTTATATATGTGCACGGTACAGGGTATAAGCTCAATATTTTTATCTCTAACACTATATGATGCAGAAAGTTATACATTAAAGTTATAATTAAGAGACTTGCAAACTATTTTTCCTTTGTGTTAATAGATATAATATGGCACAAATTTACTTTTAAAAGGCAACACACAACACATCCTTTAAAAAAATAATTATTAATATACTTAGTAAAGAAAAAAAACCTCTTGTTTTCTTGCACACATTCCCTTCCAAATCTGGAAAATAATGCTCAGTATGACATTCTCTGTACTTTTCACAGCATCTTAGCCACGGCCCTCTCAGGTCAAAGGTTACTGCTTAGGGATAACTGGAGAACCTTTAAACAACACAGATTCCTCAGACCTGTCCCAAACCCACCATCAGAAGACCAGGAATCCATATTTCAATACTCCCAGGTAATTTTATGAAGCTGGCCAGAGCAGTGGATTGGGTGGCCACTCCTTTCCGGCACATTTGGAGTCCAGAGTGTAGGGGTCTGTGTTAGTTTGCTACAGCTACGTAACAGAGTACCAGCTCCCATAGACTCGGTGGCTTAAAGAACAGAAATTTATTTTCTCATAGTTCTGGAGGCCAGAAGTTCAAGATCAAGGTGTTGTCTGGGTTGGCTTCATTCTTAGGCCTCTCTCCTCGGCTTGTAGATGACCATCTCTTCCTGATATCTTCCCATGGTCTTTCCTTTCTGCCTTTCTATGTCCTTATTTCCTCTTCTTAGAAGGACATTAGTCATATTGAATTAGATCCCACCCAAAGACATTATTTAATATTAATTACCTCTTTAAAAGCCATGTCTTCAAGTACATTTACATTCTGAGATCCTGGGGGTTAGGACTTAAACATACGAATGTGTGGTGGGAGGGACAGAATTCACCCCATAACAGGCTTCTTTGTCTTCTTTAGTGTATCCAAAATTCTGGAACATTCAGGAGTTACAAAATGCACACAGTCTATCTCAGCATTAGCTTTGATGAATAAATTAATGAACAGAGTCGCCATTTGATGTGTCATTGGTCATTGTCAAGTATTCTCCCTCGTATCTAACCTGAATGTTGACAACCTGGGTGGGTTTACGTCACGCCAGCTGTTCAGCCCATCCCCCTTCCACTCTTCTCCAGATGCCTTGCCCGCCTCCACCCCTGTCTTTTGTTGGAGTGATTTCCTTTTTCTCTTTAAGGCTTGGCTGTTCCTTATTAAAACGGATGGTGTCTTCAGGAGTTAGTTCCACCTAGAGCCTCTCTGCGTACATCTCTATTATTTTCTTTTCCTAAGTCAACTGGAAAACTGTGGGGTATCTGAGGCATATCTGGCACTCTCTCTCCTTTCTAAGTGCTGCCCGGGCCCCTCCGCCCCTGCCCACGGGTCACTGGGCTGCCCCGCACTTGCTGTTTGTCCATCCCCAGGCCTGTGGACAGAGAGTGGGAGGGAGTGATGAGGCAGGACAGGAAGGCAGAAGCAACCCTGACGGCTCGCTCAGCGTACCCCCGTCTCGGCAGCCCAGGCGCCCCCCTTTCCGTGCTTCTTCAACAATGTGGTGAAACACTTGATTCCACTTTCTGAAAGTTTAATGGAAAAAATTCAATAGCTGATCTATGTGCGTAAAGGAAACAGTTAAAGGGAACTCTAAACGCTTCCTTAAAATCATTCCATTTTATTGCCTTACTTTCTCTTTATAATAAGAGGTTCACAGTAACTACAGGGCATTTCCACATAAAGGGTATATTCAATCATTTGTCCTGTGATTATGGACACCCTAGGGGAATAAAAGTCTAATATTATGATTGCTGTAAGTTTTTCTTTCCATGAAAGTTCCCAGCATTTAATGATGTTTCAGTACTGCTCATCTGGATTGAAATGCAAGTTCATTTTAAATTAAGCATAAGGCATACATCTAGTCTACCCTTCAAATAAAATTCATATAAAATTCATATATATATATGAGGTCTACAGATCCGGATCTGTAGACCTCACTGGATGGGTTGGCTGCTTTTACTCCTTGTTACCAACACATCATAATTGAGTTCATAGGGTCTGATTTTTCCCCCCATGTTTCTATTATGTGTTCATTATTTAATGCTCTTAAATATTTAACACTTTGGCTGTCAAAATAGGTCAAGTACTGCCCAGGCCATGGAGACTCCAGAAGCTGTATCTCGGGGCAAGAGAAGTCAGAAAATGTTAATCACTTTTAGCTTACTTCTAGTTTTGCCTCTGTCCTTGAGTCACAATATTTTTTCTTCTTAAAAATATTAAGTTTGAAATATATTGATCCTCATAAGAGCTCAGTTGCTCTGTTTAAACAAGATAGATAACCATCCCAGTCTATGCCAAGCTCCTGTGTACTGAGCTACCTCCGTTTCCCCAAGTCTCCATTCTCTGTTTTCCACCCGAAACTGGCTTAATGAATTTTGGGACTGCGCGTAGGCTTCCCAGTTTGCAGGAGCCCTGAAAGCCAACGTGGAGAGGTTACTGTAGCCTCCCTGCAGTGAGGGGCAGCGTGTTGGAAGGGGAAGAGCACCGCCGTGGAGGTAGAGGGGTGTGGTTCAGATCTTGGCTCTGGCAACTAGACAACCCGGGGCTGGCTGGGGGTAGGGAAGAGTAGACCTGTGATCAGAGTGAGCCTGGGGTTGTGGACCAACCTGGTCTGCACCACAGTTCCTCAACCTCAACACCGTTGATATTTTGGACTCAGTATTCTTTGTTGTGTGGACAGTCTTGAACCTTCTAGATGTCTAGCGGCCTCCCTGGCTTCTACCCCTAGCTTCCAGGACCATTGCCCTCCTCCTCCAGGTACAGCCACCAAAAATGTCTCCAGTGGCACAAGGCCACCCCCCAGCAAGCACACCGTCCACATGTTCTCTTGCAGACTTCACAGGAGGAGCCCATGAGGTATGAATGTCCTGATTGTCCTATGAAGAACCCAAGAATAAGAAAGGAAAAATATTAAGGACTTTTGAAAGGCCCTGCAAATTTAGGCAACTATATTGAATATATTTACCACTTTTTAAGAGATATAGAAAATCTTAATACACACCCTAGAGATGAAAGCGTTATCATTTCTATCCATTTTTCCCATTAATGACACTTTTTGCATTTTTAGAGTCCTCAAAATAAATTGCTATTTACTTAGACCAATCAGTATATTAGGTCTGCAACCTACAGAGCAATCAGGATCAAGAATTTACATTTTCTCAGCCTGGCCGGTGAGGCTGAATTGGTTGGTGGGGCTCAGTTGGTTGGTGCGTTGGCCCTTAACAGCAAAAGGCCAGAACTGATTCAAGTTTCTCTCTCACATTTCCCTCCCCTCCCCTCCTCTCCCCTCCCCTCGCCTCCCCTTTCCTCGCCTTCCTCTAAAATCAATAAAAAATAATTTTAAAAAAGATTTTACAATTACTCTTGGAAACACTAAGACCTTTAAACAGCAATGCTGCTGGGCACTGGGCTGTGGCTCTTAACATGTGTTCGCCTAGAAATGAGATTTAAAAACTTCTGAGGTCCTTTCTCACATAACAATATAAAAGAAAGGTAAAACAAACAACAACAAAAAGACACCCCCACAACAATTGCAGATGCTAACCATGCAGCACTTGGTGGCAAGCTATGGGGAGGGAAAACCAACTAGCCCAAGTGGGAGCAGTAGTGTTTCCATCTGCTAAAGACCAAAGGCAGGATAAGAGCTGGCAGCGGAGGGCACAGCCTGGCATTCTAAATTCCTTTCCCTGTGTTTCTCCTGTGTGCCTGCCATTGAGAATCAACTGGTTGCCTGGCAAACCTCCATGTCTTTCCTGGAGGCTCTGATTCAGAAGGTTTGAGGCTATGCCCAGAAATGGGTAATTTTAAGAAGCTCCCCAGGTGAATTTTATGATCAAGTATGTTTAGGAAACATTCTGAGTAGCCAGGGTTTAGATTTCAGTGTTAGCAGCTGGGAGGTCCTTAGGATCAGATTCACAGTCTGGAGATCTGAGCTGGGACCTAAGACACTGCGTTTCTAACCAGCACCCAGGAGATGCCGGGGCTTAGGGTTTGTGCACTCAACTTAAGAGCCAGATCTTGGAGACTTTGGGCGGGAGGAGTAATGAGGGATCATGAGCCATTAAATCCCACTGTGGGTGATGCCCTGGCTCCCACGGATAGGTCCTTAGAGGCAGGGTAGAGGTCCATGAAGATCAAGGTGTAGAATGATAGGATTCTTCATTATTAAGGCCATAATGTCCAGAATTCCAGGTTTCTGTAAAGTACTTAAAATGAAGAGCTGGAGAGTGTCTCTGAGGGAAGTTAGAACCATCACCTGCTATTTCAGGGCTCTGGCCTTCAATGTCCCCATCTGACCAGCTGTGTCGCAGGCTTTGCTGCTCTTCAATTGAGGGTATTCTACGTAGCTGCTGTTCCTCTGTCAGAAATGCTGAGCCATCCATTCCTAGAGCAGGCCTTCCTCCAGAAGGAGTCAAGAAAGAGAGCTGCTTGTATTTTTTTATTATATGAAGATTGCATTTCTTTATTGACTGTCGCTGCTGGGAGGCAGCCTCATTCCTGGGTCTGTGGTGACATCCGTTGGGTGGTTTCACCTTCCCTGACTGTAGTGTGCAGTCAGCAGCGTTTCATTGGTAAAATCGGATGAAAGTGGACCTTTCAGGCCTGTTGAGGGGGAGGTGGTAGGCAAGGCCCCGGCGGCGGCTCCAGGTGGTGCTGATCGCTAAGCAAGCGCTGAAGCTGCCGCCTCAGGGCTCCAGGAGGAGAAGGTGCCCTTCACACAGCAGCTCCGGCAAAGCCTCAGCGCCTGCGGCCGGGCCCCGAGCCCCCCTCGAACCAGCTGACACCTCCAGAAGCCTGTGGTTGCCGCCGACTGCCCTGCATTCGGGTCACAGGCTCCACCCTGGGAGTGGGGTTAGAACCACGAGGCAGAGGAGGCGTGAGGCCCCAGAGAAGGGGGCTTCACACTCTTCGAAGCCACACATGCCCGCTGGTGACTGAGCAGCGCGGCACCCCTGCACTGGCCAGTAGAGAGTGGTGCCTGGGCTGGGCTTGCGGGAGCCCAGGACGGGCAGGGTCGAAGTAACGGAGGGAGCCGCGGTGGCTGAAAATCCTCAGGCAACGTCATCTCAAAGGTCCTATTCTCAGGAGCAAAGCGAGTTTCTGCTGAAGAGTAGCTTACTGTCAGGCCCAGGTGGACTCCCAGGAGGCTGTATAGACGCATTCTTTGCAAGCTGCGGTGTCTAACTTTCACCCAGCATTTGAATCCACCCTTCCCCACGGGTTAGAGCCCACACTTTGGAGGCACGAGGACATCCTGGTTCCAGTGCCTCTGCCTGGGCCGCGTTGGGAAAATGGCTTAACATGTTCAAGCTGCTGTTTCTCGTTTATAAAATTACGATAACAGTGCCTTCTCCCTCCCAGGTAGTTGTAAAGATTATGTGTGGCGGCGATGAAGGGGCCCTGTCTGTCCCCATCACCATTACATCCAGTAGCTGCTCGCACTACATATAACACGTGCTCAGCAGAGTTTGTTGAGTGAATAAGTGAAAGGATTCTGAAAGCGCTCGGCATACGGCGTGTGCTTAAAAGTACGGATTTCCTTTTGCTTCTGCCTAGGTTATGGCTGAGGCTCAGGTGTCCTGTAACCATTCTGGTTATTTGACTAAACTCGGGCCTTCGTTTTGAAGCCCCAGTGGAATTTTGAGGCACCCCTGGGATTTCTCCGTGTGCCTGGCTTCAGCGCTCACCTCCAGGCTGCAGGCGAGGAAGTGACAGCATGGAAATTTTCCAGGAGCCTTTCTGGCAGTTCTGTCTGACTCAGCGGCTGTGAAACAGACTTTCCTACTCTGACAGAATCCTTTAAAGTATTTTTTGTTGAATTCCAAGTAAATATTTTTAAACAATTTTCTCAGTGAGTCAGTGTTGCGGTCTCAAATAATCTCAGAGAAACTTAGAAGTCATTCAGGTCCCTACCCTCCCAGAGTGGGGTGCTTCCCTTCCCTTGCGCGGCCCTGGAGGGGGGCTGATGTTCACACAGGAGGCTGGTGTGCTCCTCATCCTCTTCGGGTTTGTACAGGGATAGGTAAGTTAAATTTAATGCAGTTCAGACCTCTGCTTGAAGTTGCAATTTCAGACTTCGGTTGTAGCTTGGAAACCTAATGGGGTCAAAGGATGTATGTGGGGGCAGTTAGTTTTAGAAGTCAGATCTGGAAATCAAGATTTCTTTCTGGAGCTCAGGATCTGTCTCACACAGCTGAGGTGACTTGTGCCACTCCGGGAGGAGTTTCTGGGTGTTTCTTTGGGTGTAATTTTAAATTGCTGATGCCAGGCTCTCGGTAGGACAAACTCTTCTTGCAGAGAGAAGCTAAGATCAGTGACGGGCTTGTGTCTTGTAGGAAATAATTAGGAATGTTGTTGTTGTCATTATTATTATTATATTTTAAAACCTGTGTTCACAGGGCCTCTACACATGATTAAGTTTAATTTAACTCTCAGATTCCCTAGACAATTATGCTGGCTCTGCCCATTTTAGCAGCTGTAACAAAAATGTGAGAAGTGAGATATGATACAGGGATTGTCTGTTTCAGTGATCCATGCAGCTGATGTTTGCTGAGGTTTTTCTTTGTGCTAGACAATTATCTTGCTAATTTTACATACTTTTTTCTGATTTAACTTATTTTTACTGTTTTCACACGATCACCAAAATGGAGTTAAAGAGAATTGTGAAATAGCCATAAATTAGATTTTTATCCAAACTGGGAACTATTTGAAGACATACTTGCAGCAAACATTCAACAAATGTTTGTTGAATGAATGGATGGAAAGATGGATGGATAGGTAAATAAATGAATACTTATTTGCAGCTGGTCTAGATGTAAGACTATTAATGAAATCTTTCCACACTCATCATAGAGGTCTTGGAGCCTAGATGGAAGATTTGGTCTGGTGGTCACAAAGTGTGGTCCCTGGACCAGTAGTATCTCACTCACCTGTGAGCTTGTTAGAAGTGCAGATTCTCTGTTCTTGCCCCAGGTCTGCCCGATCAGAAACTCTGGGGGCGGGGGCCCAGCAATCTGTTTTTTATCAAGCCCTCTAAGTGATTCTGATGCTTACTAACGTTTGCTAAGCACTGATCTGGAACCACAGCCTCATTCTATAAATGAGGAAATGGAGATGCAGAGGAGTCAGGGCCCATACAGCTTGTATATGTCCTAGGTCCCGATCCTGGCTCAGAGTATCGTTTGCCTAGTGAGTACTGAAATAACTGTTGATTTAACTATGGGTGTTTTTGCAGATTGGAAGGACTATGCCTATTTAATCAAATCTATTGACTTTCTGCTAAGCAAACCTGGTATATATAAAACAGGCTGTTCAAAAATGATGAAGGGTGATATTCACTTTACAAAATTGATTCTATTTAATGTATAAAAATCAGATACATGTGAAATATTTACAGAAACAGCTTTTGAGTAAACTAACACAATTTAAGATTTAGTTAATTAGCTTTAATATTGGGCTAAGACAAGGCATAGTCATAGTCAATGGTGAGAAGGTAGTGAAATCAGAAAAGTGGGCATTCATGCTACCCATCACTACCAGAACCAGTAAGTAGAGACAAGGATTGAATCTTCATGGGAGCTTTATTCAGATGGCTGGTGATCCAAGAAGACGGTGGGTTATGTGCCCTAAAGACTGTCTTACATCTCATTTCAAACAGACCTTTTTTATAAGAAGAAAATTGTAGGTAAAGGGTTTGGAATTCAGAGAAAAGCTTAATCAGATAAAAGCTACAGTCTGGTAATTTTCTGAGAATCCCTTCCTCTGCTGACCAGTGATTCTTTATCTGAATCCTGGGCGTGGGCCTTCTCGAGCTGGGGCACAGTGGCTCAGATACCATCTTGGTGGCTGGCAGTCCTGTTATTAGCGTAAGTCCGATCAGACACCTCAGTCCCTGAACAATAGCTTTTGATGTGCATTAATTACCAAGCCTATTAACTATATAATTAAAGCAAAAAGATTTTTACTTCTCGAGTTCCCCATCAGTAGGACTGTTAAGTTGGAGCGAATTAAATTGGTATTGGTCTGGAATTGGAACTTGATCTGGTTACTGTCCTAGTTTTGTTCTTTGTTTGTTTGTTTTTGGTTGAAGTAGGGTGGAGGGGGAACATGTTAAAGACACTGTATGTGGCTAGGGAGCATTATATCGTCAAGTTTGGGCTGCAGCAAGAAGGTAGGTGACTGAGCTATTGAAACCAAAGAAGTCAGGTGCCTTTAACAGCCAGCCCGACGGGAAGCTAGATGCGTCCCTGTATCAACACCAGGCAGACTTGGCCCTCCTATCATTCATCCCCCTTTTCTTTTTATAAAATATTCTGCCATGTCTGTCTTATCAAATCTGCCTAAGAAATAAATGTAGCTTTCAAATACTAGTTTCCGCCTAGCTTTAGCACTGTTTTGGCTTCCTCTTTTTGCCAAAAATGCTACTAAAATCTGTTTCCGTCATTATATACTCAATACTAATATGGCAAAGTGCTTGGCTACTCTAGAGTCCGTAGCGACAGGATTATGCCCAGTGCTTTGTGATTGTCTGATAAAAGATGGCATGAAAGGTCAAAAGTACACCATTCACTTCTGATAAGAGATAGCAAAGTATATTTTAAGCAGTAAAGACGGGACCTCAATAATGAATCGGTACAGAGTAAATGGAAACCAAGTATTTAACTGAGTCTAAGCTGGTGGCAGGGCTGGCCCACTGAAGGGTACTGAGCAGGAATAGATCTCACAGTACAGTGTTGCTGATTGATCTGTGGGGCTCTGATCCAGGGCTGCAGCCCTCTGAGAGTGAGCCCTCCAGGAGGGAGCCTTTGGTTCCAGAGCAGTCCACCTGGGATTAAGCAAGACCTGCCTGGGTCAGCGACTGGGTTTACTGGGAGAAGCATCAACTTTTTTAGTGGATAGTAGATGAACAGAAGCACCTCCTAGAATTAGATTTGGTCATTAACACTAAATTGCCTTTCTAAATTTCTCCCAAGGAGCAATGTGGAGCATTTTTTTTAGAGAAACTGAATGGTCTGGGAGTAGTAGAGGAAAGTGTGATCACTGTAGAGTGACCAACTTGTCTCAGTTTGTCCCCGGCTTCCCTAGGGTTAGCACTGAAAGTTTCATACCCTGAGAAACCTCTCAGGCCCTGGGCAAACAGGATGGGCTAAAGCTCAAGTGGCCAGGAGGCACTTAGAGCCGAATTCCCATATTTCCCAGAGAGGATAGCAGACACAGAACTTTGCCAGCAATAGGAGGTCCAGAGCCTACCTACTAGTGGTGGGAGTGCCTATAGAGTGAGTCAGGGAGAGCCAGCGTGCTAGAAGTCCAAATTCTTTCCAGGCTGGTAGGCAGGAAGTGAGCAGTAACTAGACTTCAGAGATATTCCAAAATAGAAGTTTGGCTTTGTTTTTCTGGTAAATAATAAATGATAACACTGAGTCCTTCCCAAATAATTAGAGGCTAAAAGACACTCCATCTGGTCCATGACAGCTGAGACGACCTAAAGCAAAAGCAGAGGCTCTGTGGCTTCCACTTCTTGTGATTTTTGCATCCATGCACGTGTTGCCCAGGAGTCAGGGGATCCCCCCCCCACATGGTTTTGTTTGACCTGAATGAAAGCCAATAATGGAGGCCGGAATTAGATTCACCTGCAATTTACCCTCAATTTGCAGCCTTTCAGTCATAAAAAGGAGTGTCCTTTTCATGTTAACTAGCCTGATTCCTGAGTGTGATTTGTTATTATAGGAAATTTAATTTTGCATGAAAAGCATGATAACTATGTGGCATTTGCATACTCAGAGCAAACTCCCAAAAATATTTGCATAAATTTCCTGATGTTCTTTTTGACTCAACAACCTCATCACAGCAAATTGCCTTTCTAAAATTGATTTAACACATCTGCCTTGTTGAAGTGTGGCTAATTTTCACCACAAATAAGAATTAGGATAAACTGTTATCCACTGGTAAGGGAAATGTCTGAGTTGCTACCCCAAATGTGTGTTGGTAAAAATGGTGTTCCTGTCTTGGAGGATTGTCCCACTACAAAGCATTTTCATGACTCTTCAGGTCCCAAATGCTGCACAGTCCATTCATTGAACGGTTTTGGTCACTTAACACTTTTAAGAGGGACACTTAAAACATATTTTTTCAAGTAACAGCACAGGTGCACCTGCTCTGTATTTATCACGGGTACTGGTCTCATGCTGGTTTTTAAAATGGCACCTTCATCATTAGTACAAAAGTCAGCTTCAAAGCAGTACAGCTACTGCCGATTTTGCATTGAGGTATTTTTTTAAACTGAGATATGTAAAAATTAGATATTTAAAAAAAACACATTGTTATTCAGTCCTGAAGGCAACTCAAGAAACTAATTATGGATGTAAGTGATTAGTTGATATTAAGTTTGAAGGGGGCACGTGTGGATAGTGAGTGGCTATAATAATGGTTGGCTGGTAATTTATTGATCGTTTATGGGACAGGTTCTCAGAGTTAAGTGGGATCAGAATCCATGGAGGACTTGCTGGAAACACCTAGCTGGCTCCCACTTGTAGAGTTTCTGCCTCAGTGGCTGTGGAAAGGCCAGGGTGTTTGCATTTCTAACAACTTTGCAGACAATGCTAAAGCTGCTCATCAGGAGACCACACTGAGAGAAAGGTTGAATTAGATCATAATGATCAGGAGAATGTATTTTTGTGAAGTGGGTATTTAGCTGAAGCTAAAGGACAATTTTGGCCAGACTGCAGAACCAAGAGGAAAAGACCACCAGGTGCTCAGGTGATGGGCAGTGATGAGTTGCTGGGTTATGCTCTTCAGGGATGATCTGGCACAGAGATGGGAGCTCTGGGCACAAGATCTCTTTCTAAATGAAAAGTTGCAATGAGTTATGATGTTTCTCTCTAGATTTTCCAATGGGAGCCTTAAAGCCTCCTGAAACCACATACTTAATTTGTCTTGGTCTTTAAGAGAGAAGAAAGTTCTTTGCTCCTGAATCAGAGAGACTTCCCAGTGTGAAAAAGGTGAAGGAATTAAGCAAAAAACCCCAATCATACACACAACAGCATGGTGATTACCAGAGGGATAGGGGCAGAGGGGGAGAAGAAGGGAAAGGGGGGGTTAAATGGTGATGGAAGGAGACTTGGCTTGGGGTGGTGAGCACCCAACAAAATATACAGATGATGTATTACAGAATTGTTCACCTGAAACCTATATAATTTTATTAACCAATGTGACCCCAATAAATTCAATAATAAATAAATAAATAATAAATAATAAAGAGACTTTCTACTGTCAGGGCAAAGGGTTTTCTAATTTCCTTTCAAACAAGAGTACAGTACTGTTTCCTTCATGCTGTATTGGCCTCTTGGTTACTCCTAATAAAAGTACTTTTTAATCAGGAGTATTAATCATTTTATACCACAAAATATTTGGGGCATTTTGGAGGAGAATCTCAAAATTCTTCACATATAACAAGCTTCAGAGTTGAGAGTGGAAGGCACCAGGAAACAAATCGTATTTAATCCAGGTCCTTTGTTGAGAAAAATGGAAAAGATTGCTACTGAGTTTTTGTTAGGGCATCTTGTACTTCAGAAGTGAGTCCTTTCTCTCCGTCTTCTAAAACCATTATAAATTTTCTGTGTATGATCGGTAGTTGAACCTGTAGGCACATTTCTCCTGGAAGCTGATATTAGAAAATCAACTACAGTGTAGGCTCAAGGTCTTTGGAGGCAAAGTTGGGGGAGAAAATCACTGTGTAATTTCAGAGGAGTGTTTATTTCCCACTGCTCCCCTTTTCCAATTTCTCCGTTAGCAGAGCAAAGACTACAAACTAGAAAGAGGGGCTGTCCCATGAAAATAGTAGGAAGCCCCCAATGCAATTACTTTATTTTCAGAAGTCAAAGGCCTGTCGCCAAAAGAAGGTCCTCACTCTTGCCCTCCTATCTTCTAGTTCCTACTTAGTTTTTTCCTGGTCATATTTAAAGATATGAAAATGAAAAGTGGCAGCCAGATGTGGTCCTGCTTTGCCCCCCACCCATTGTACCATAATGGTCTGAATGTAAGGAACTATATTGAAATACCAATTAACTGGTCCTCAGGGAGCTAAGTTTCATTCTGGAGAGTTGGCCTCGTCCTGGAAGATATCAGACAAGTTCAAATGTCTTCAGAACTAGGGTGGTCACAACTAAAGAAATGGCCTCGGGCTCTCCACATTACATTAGAAGGCCTCCAAGATGACAGCTCTGACTGAGATGGTTCTACTGAGTAGGCCCACAGTGTCTGCTGCAGAGGCTCCAGTGAATTCAAGCTCTGCTTTACTTCTTTCTTAGGTACCCAAACCTGCCCCAGGCTCAGAGCTCTGCCTCCTCAGGATGGAATTAATCTTCAGCAGAAAACAGTTCTTTAATGTTCTGAGTAATGAAGTAATAATTCTTTATTCCCTGCTTTTTGTCTTTAGTATGTATGGGGAGGGGCGTGGCCATAGAATACTATATTTAAATTGATCACACAGCCTGTTGCCCAAGAGAACTCTTCCTGTGTTCCATCTGAGCTTGGAGTTTCTCTGGTTTGTCTTTTACCTTCATGGTAGTTTTCTCTTGGGGATATTTTGGGTTGTGCTTTTGTAGCTTTTGCCAATAACATTTAAACCTCTTTCTGACTCCCAGAAATCTTCATTATTTCTAGTGCACATTCCTGTTTTGCAGTGACAATATAGATGTATTCTCTGTGTATGTGTGTATGTGCATGTGCACATGTACCCTGCAGAATATTACATCAGAGAAGACAACGTATCTCCTCAGAGCCTCCATTCTTCATCTTCTGAGATGTGTACCTGTGGCAGGGGTGGCGACGCCACCTGTGGTCTCCCAGAACACGTCACTTGATGTTAATATGGAGACCGGATTTAGGGGTAAGAGGAAGACTTGATGATCGGTGGTGTTAAATCATACGTTCTGCCCTTTTTTGTTTTAGAAAATACAACAATACAGAGCTAGTGTTGCTCTTTATCAGAACAAGTCCAAATGTTTGAATACTTAATTAAAACAACAGTCAGCAGGCACATGAGAGTGAGAAACACTCATCAGTCCATTTCGTTTATTTTCTCACTTTCATAATGAAAATACAGACATAAGTGTGATCTGATCCTGAATACCACCCCTGCTCCCCACCCCCCCCAGACAGTAGAGAGGAAATGTTTGCAGCACCTCACTCCAGAAGGAGCTTTCTTTCCTTAGCGTGCTTTATGCCCAGTGCCCACAAGTGAGAGATGCAGTTCAACAGGCAACATACTCAAGTCCTTGAATCCATGAATGGTTTCAGGCTCAGAAAATAAAATCCTAGCAAGATTGATGTGTTAATGCATAAATGCATAATCCCTTCACCCAGTAGGAAATAGCCCATGTCTTAAGGGAAACCTGACTAAAGATGAATATGTAAAAAATATATTTAAAAATAATTTTATAGCTCTCCTATGTGGCCAAGGGCATCTTCCTGTGTTAAGCAGCCTTTGTTTTCCCAGGAGAGTTCCTGGCTCCAACATGGGTAGAACCTTCTGCTCTTACTCTAAAACATCCTTATATTCACAGTCTTGTTCCCTAATAGTATGGGAATGTCAACAGATCCCAGGCCCCGACTCTGCTCAGTAGAGTAGGGGTTGTGGGTGGTTCAGAGAAAGGTTTGGTTTGTTGATTGATTATTGGTGGTGGGTTAGTTTTATTTTGTTGACCTAATAAGTCCTCAAAAATGAAAGAAACTTTCTTGAGGGACCATTCTCCAAAGGTGCTCCAGGGAGAACTGGCGACATCTTCCTCCCTAGTCCTTGTTAAAATTAGATCTCCGGGCCAAACCTCACTCCCAGACTCAACTGAATCTCTGAGCTGGGGCCTGGGATCTGCCATTTTTCAAGTGGCTCTGAAGCTGGACACAGTGGGTCTGGGCTGCCTGTCGCTACTCCAGCCAATTAAGCAGAGACAAGGTTGAATCATATTTGAGCATTTATTCCATTATTGCTGGCAAAATGGGGGAGGAGTGGGATTTGTCCACTTAAAATCTGCTCTGCCCTTCCCTTACTGGCCAGCTAATGATACAGGCGATAAGAAAGAAAGGCTACATGCAGGGGTGAGGGGAGGTTGGGAGGATGGCTGCAGGGCCTGCTGTCCCTCTGTCTCCTTCCAGGATCTTGAAGTCTGATAACAAGGCAGTTAATTTTCAATGGTGGGGCCTGGCCGGGCGTGGCTCAGCAATTGAGCGTCGACCTAGGATCCAGGCGATCGGGGTTCGATTCCAGGTCAGGGCACAGGCCCGGGTTGCGGGCTCGATCAATGACTCTCTCATCATTGATGTTTCTACCTCTCTCTCTCCCTCCTCTTTCCTCTCTCTGAAATCAATAAAGATATATTTAAAAAAAAAAAAATTCAATGGTGGTAAAACCCAGTTCCACCAGTTCCTAGGACCTGAGCATGGTTGGCATTCCTGAGGAAAACTCCTGAAGAGGGATCGGGCATCAGGCACAGCAACCAAATGAAAGTGCAAAATGCATTTTCTTTTATGAGCAGTGGACCCATCCAGGCCCCACGGTGTCTTTTTACAGCTGTTTTTCTTCTTGCCGCACATCCTCCAGTGTCCCAGGGTCTGTAGGAAAACTTCCTATTTATAGTCAGTAAGATGAATAATCACTAAACAACTATGGTCCTGTTCCTATTAGGTGCTCTCCGCATTTACACAATCACAGTTCACAGAGTATAATCAACATCTCTGCCCCTAACAGCTCAGTAGCGTCTCAGGAACCCTGAGCTTTAAGAATCACTTGGCATTTTCTAGAAAGCTTTCTCTATATTTTCTTCCCACCCCTGGCATCAGATTTTCTCTTCAGTCTCCCCAGCGAGGACTTTGGAAAGCCCACCCCTCCGAAGCAGCTTTTGTCAGGCCCCCGAGGGCCTCTGTGTTGGCAGGCGCTGCGGTCCAGTTTGGGGCCTGCCTTACTTGGTCGGTGCTGTCCTTGGCAGCCCTTTTCCTGAAACGCTTTATTCTGCTCATCTCTCTGCTCTCTCTCCGGCTTCTCCTTCATTTATTGGCATATTCTCCTCC
Organism: Miniopterus natalensis; assembly: GCF_054644295.1. NCBI lineage: Eukaryota > Metazoa > Chordata > Mammalia > Chiroptera > Miniopteridae > Miniopterus > Miniopterus natalensis. Next base: position 69,928,864 of record NC_142088.1, read on the forward strand.
CAACTCCCAGTGACTGGGCCCTTTTCTCTGTAGTATCATTCCTTCCTCAGGTGATCTTTCATTACAGTCTCACGGTTCTAAATTCTACCCCTGCCCTCTATGGGATCCCCAATTCCTGCCTTCCGGGCCTGTTGCCTGAAGACCAACGTCCCCATCCACATCTCTCCCATGTGCAGTAGGCATCTCAGACTTAACCGCCTTACGGAGGACACTTTATTCAACACCCTTGCACACCCATGCTCCTCTACAGCCTTCCCTCTGCCAGTAAAAGTCACATCATCAACTGGTTAGGCCACAAACCAAATATTATCTTTGATTCTTTCCTTTTCCTCATTCTCACATTCAGTCCATCAGTAAAGTCTGTCACCTCGACCTTCAGGTCACATCGTGACTCCCAACAACTTACTATTTTCCCTGTGAGGTCCCAAGTCCAGGTGACTAGCATCTCCTTCCAATAGCCTCCAGCTGGTCTCCCAGCTTCTGTTACTACGTGGTAAGCTCCCCAACCCCCATTCCTGAAGTTAACATTGGCCAGAGGGATCATTTTCAAACTTAAGTGAGATCGGCTCACTCCTCAAATCAAATCCCTCTGAGATTGCTCCCTACTTCATTGAGAACAAAGGACAGAGGACTAACAAGGACTGTGAGACCCTTACGCTCTGCCTGTCTCCTCTCCACACCCAGTGCCTGTGCTCTGGCCACACAGGCTCAGGCAGTCCCTGGAACTTCCCAGCACACACTTGCCTCAGTCTTTGTTCTTTCTGCTTAGGATGTGCCTCCCAACATAGATGCCTGGTTTAGTTCCCTCGATTCCTTTAGGTCTTTCCTCAGATGTCACTTTCTGCACCAGTCTATGTCATCCCACTTCTCTACTTCAGTTCCTCCTTTCCCCCTCTTCTCTTTAATTTTTCCACATGACACTTTCACTTATTTTGTGTCTCCTCCACAAAAATGTAACTTTCACGAAGCTCGAGAGAGACTTCTGTCTTTATCATTCATTGCTGGATGCCCACCTAAAAGAGTTCCTGAACACAATCAACACTCAAAATATCTGCTGAATAATTGAATTTGGCATTATTTATGCTGATCTTACTAATTTCTTTAAGAGGACAGTGAATGGTAGTGAGGCTAAGCAACAAACTAATCCCTGTTACCATAGGCAGTGAGCTCAAAGAGTGGTCTCCAGACCAGTGGCATCAGAATCACCTGGAGGCTTATTAGAGCTGCTGACCCTCAGGCTCCATCCTACACTGAATCAGAAACTTTGAGGTTAGGGCCCAACAATCTGCTTTCACCAGCTCTCCAGGTGATTCAGAGAATGAATGATAACCATTACTGTAAGTAAACAAGTGTTAGCCTCCCTAGGTGACGCTTCAGCCTGTTCAAGTGCACCAGTCTCTTAAAACACCTGAAGACTCTCACTGTGGGTAACATTGATGTCACCTTAACCTTGGCACCTACTTGTAGGTCCTGTGTTAGATACTGGGCCCTTTCCAGAAAAGCAAGGAGGTTGACTTCCCCAGAGTCAGCATTGGGGGAGTGATAGGAAATGAAACTTGAACATAACTGGGCAGGTTTTGAAGGGCATTGATAATGTTTGGCTCAGGGGGCCATCACACATTGTAGTTGAGTGAAATTGGCATTCTGTGATCCAATATTTGAGTAGAAGGAATCATGGGGAAAGTACAGCATAGTAATGTGATGGATCCATCTTTCAATTTCTGCCATGATCCTGGCATGTGGAGTAGTCCTTGACCTTTCTTGCTGTGGCCAAACTGTTCTTCTTAAAGTAGTTGGTGACCTAATTGAGGCTTTCCACTTATATAGGGCTCTGTCAGTGCCTCTCCATCAAAACAGGAATCAAGGTGGAAATGAGGACTCCGCTAACCATGTCATTTTTATTTTTATGGTAACTGATCTTTTTTTTGGTTAATATATATATTATATATAATCTACTGCCATGCTGACAAATGATATGCTACTGACTTTTAGAACTTTAGGATACATTGAATTATTTTTCATTTCCACCTCAGGGAAAAAAACACCACCACCTAAACTTAAAATAAGTCAAATTATTTTTTCCACCTAAATGAATTTCTCCGTTTGACCCCTATATACTTATCTTACAAACTGCTATAAAAGCAATATGTAAGAAAATTGTCTAGGCCACTTAGAAATATAATAATCACTTCTCTTTTCCACTTAAACCAAGTATAACTCTTATGTCTTTCCCTCAAAGAATATCTAGGTATTAGTAATAGCATCTTTGTCATATTTGATAAAAATTACAAGATGCTGTGTTAGGATTCATTCCATTTATTAGAATAAAGTGCTGAATATGAGACTAAAATTTAGCTTCTGCCCTTGGTCTTGTTGAGCCAGGGGAGTCAAAAAAAGCAAGCCAAACATATATGGGTTATACAATTAGCATGATTTTGTAGGTTTATTCCTGACTTGTTTATGGCTTTGTGTATAGCCAGGTCCCCCTAAGGGAGGGTGATGGGTTCCTTCTGCTCTAGTCTCCATCTTAACCATCTAGAATCTACTGTAGGGCAGTTCGCTGTGGGCAGGATGTTCTCTGCTTGACTCTGGCCTGGGGCAGTGGAAAATGTGCTAGATTGAGTGATCATCTTAAGTATGTCATTGTTGGGTCAGGAGCAAATCATTTAACCATAATATGAGCCTTAATTTCCTAAGTTGAAGTGTTGACCATGACTCAGAGATATTGAGAATCAAATGAGAGTAGATGCCAAAGTGCTTTGGAAAAGATCATAATTTCGATTAAACTCTTTATAAATTATAATGATTATACTATGTTAATTGAGTAATACAGAGATGTTAAGTTGGCTGCTTAGTATTTCACTTTGTTTGCCATGTTAAGTTTCAAAAGAAATGACTAATGGTTATTGTGTTATTTACAGTATGGGCTAAGCTGCAGTAAGAAAGAGACCCCCAAAATACAGTGTTTTAAGTAAGAAGTAGATTTCTTTTCATGTAAGAGGCCAAAGTGAAAGATCAGGGTGGGTAGTTAGCTCCTTTTTAAGATCAATCAGTTTCCCCATCCTCAACATGTATCTTCTGTCTCTGGGCCCAAGGTTGTTACTGTTCCCAGCTAGGGGAAGAGCGTATAACCGGCAAGAAGCTTGATTTTGGTTGGAGAGTCCTTGGATGCTGCATGCATCATGTTTGCTCATTTCTTACTGGCTTGAACTCGCTCACAGGTTCACACCTAGCTTGCTGAGAAATAGAATCTCCAATTCAGGAGCCATGAGTCCAGCAGAAACTGGGGAGAAGCAGGAGCTGTCTTTAAAAGTAATAAGGAAAAACACCTGATGGAGGACAGTTCAGTTATCTCTGTAACACAAAGTGAGATGTATTTTGGGATAAAGTTCTGCTAAACTGTACCCACAGTTTGATTGGCATTGATTGTATTGCCTTAATACCAAATAGTAGGCAGTGAACCTTTCCATTGCCTTGGTCACTACATGTCTATATTCTGTTACTATTGATTGATATTAATGCGATCTTCAGATATGGCAGAAGTTGTAGAGATGTTTTCCCTCTGTGGGGCTCACTGTTCACCATGTTGTCCATTATCCTTTGTTTAATTGCAGACTCTGGTTTGCCTTTATGCATCGAGCTGATCTTCAACCTCCCATGTGACTTCCATGGCGTAGATAAGCAAGGCACCTAAGTCTTCCTCAGGGTTATGGGATCAGAAGAACATAGTGATTTTGCAAAATTATCAATAGGTTATCTTTGAGGTGCCCTTTCTGGTTTGTACTCATAGAATAAAAGTGGGTATACAATAATTTTGGAAAACTGCCTAGAGTGTCTATGACCATTATAACCTTTTTAATGGAAAAGCAGTTCTGGAAGACCAGGCTGAGCCTTATAATTTCACATTCTCTTGTTATGAGACATTGCATCCAGCTAATGCACTGAGACCTTTGTTGAGTACTTGTGATGTCCTGAGTGCTCTGCTAGGCAGGTGCTGGAGCATAAAAAAATGAAGTAAGATTCTTGGAAGAGTTGTGGCACATCCAAAGGGACCTGTTAGGTACATAAGTCCGATCCTGTGTATCTGACTCAAGAGGGTGATCTGGCATGGAGATAACATATTTGTTAGTCTCTGGATATTTGGTGATTGTTGAAGCCCCAGTAGTCTATTGGACTTTCTAGTAGAAAATGAAAGAGCACCTAGGGGTAGAACCCGTCTTTTGATGCAGAGTGACTGGCAGGAGGAGGAAGGGAATAGACAAAGGTCTCAAAGTGACAGAAGGAGGCAGGAGCCACTTGCAGAGAATGCCAGGGAGGGAATGAGTACAACGTAAAATGTCCAGTTCTGCAGGAACCAGTTGTAAGATATGGAGCAAGCAGTGTCCTGAGGCTTGCGGAGGTCATCGGTGGCTGTAATGGGTGAGTTTCAGTGAAAAGTTTGCGGGGGAAGTCAGCTTGGGTTGTTTCAGGAGTGAATGGGGGGTGGGTGGGGAGAGATTAACCAAAGAATTTTTAAGCATATACGCATCACCCATGGACACAGACAATAGTGTGGGGAAGGCCTGGGGCGGGCGTGGGGGTGGGGTGCAAGGGGTCAGTGGGGAAGGAAAGGGGACATCTGTAATATTTCAACAATAAAGATCAATTTTGAAGAAGAGTGAAGGGGGAGGAGGAATTAGAGATGGGAAACGGAGAGATGATGGGACTGAGATCAATTGCCAAGGCTGGTATTTCTGAATTGACTTGTCTGTTGTGTTGAGCAGGTCTCCTTGGAGGGATTTACGTTGGCACAGGTGCCAGTCAGGAACGAGGCACCCGTCTGTTGCCTTGCTGTGTAATTGCACAGCTCGGCCTGTTTTAGTCTTTTATGTTCACTGTGCAGCTGTAACTTCTTCTTAGGGTGAGGGAATAATTTTTGAGGGAAGCATCACTTATCATGGTAGTCATTCCGTAATCGTGAAAATGCCCGTAGGTATGAGAGTTCTGTTGATCTGAACAGCTGACCTCCTGCCCCCGGCCTTGCTGCTCTGCCCAAAGTTGAATTGGGAGCCTACATTAGTAGTGACAAGAGTGTTGACAGGATTTAACAGGCTCTGCCATAAAGTACACTGATTATAACATAAAGGTTGTTTGGAGGGATTTTGGATCTCAGCAATCTTTGATTTAGTATTATATTTTAAATTACTTAAAACGAATGATGCATGAAATACATCATTAGGATTCATTCATAATGGGCTTTACTCAGAACTGACCCAGATCGGACAATAGGAAGTTCACATTAAATGGGCTTATGTTGCGCTGATATGCAATGTTCAGTACACTTACAAACTTCTAAAGGCTTTCATTGTTTCATACTGATTGCCTTGAAACGTGCAGTAAAGAAATGAAAGGCAGATTTCCTGAAACAGAGTTTCAGGATGATTCTAATTTGCATAAGTTTTAACCAATGAGCAGATGTCTTCTTAATGCTTTGTAAAATTTATTAAAACATATTACATGTCATAGTGTAACTTGGTGGTCCTCCTCAATCCTAACTTGGGTGAGATGCTTTTTGCAGAACTTTGACAAGGGCAAGTTTAAAAAAATAAAAATAGGGCTGTTTTGTCTCAAACACCAGCTTAGCTTTAGAATAATATAAAGGAAAGTGTTTCACTGTGGTATTTTAGATCTTGTTGTCTAAAATGTAATTATAATCAAATCTTTGCGGATGGTTTTTTTCTGCGACTGTATTTTTCTAAATAATCACATTTTAAATTTGTATGGTGAGCATATACTATTTTAAAATTATAGAAAGAAAGTATATAGAAGAAATTAAATTACCCCATAATATTACATACTGTTTGCTTTATTTTCTTTTGATCTTTATATATATATTTTCAAAATTGTGATAAAAGGGATTGTGTAGCTTTGCATCCTACTTTCATGGAACAGTGAACTGTTTTCCATTTTAATTACATATTCTTCACCAATTTAAAGATTGTGTATTTCTTCAGATGGGTAAAAAGTGCTTTATTTTAATAATTCCTCTATTTTTTGGAAGCTAAGAATACCTGGTTTTTTTCATGTTGTCATGAATTTTTAAATTTGAATATTTATTCAGGATGACTCCTAGAAATGGGATTTTTGGATCAAAGGTACATGGATATTTTAAACTTCATGACATAAGTCACCAAATTCCTTTCTCCAACTGTCACATATGTAGGCAAAACACACACTTGTACTTAAGCTTTTTGATTAGCAAGTCAAGTATGGAAAACAGCTTTTGTCTCTGTGTACAAATGGGTTTTTGCATTCTTCAGCCCCCCCCCCCATCCACTGCAAAAACACAGGATATATCTATCTTTCTTTGGGGATTTTTATGTTTGCTTAATTTTATAATCATATTTATATCTTTAGATATGAAATTTGCTTAAATTCTTAATCTTCCTTTTATATTGTGAATTTCATATTTTTAAAATTCATCACTCCGGTATAGTATGTGTGTGTACACACACACACACACACACACACACACACAGAGGATGTCCCAACAAAATGTATACCCACTTTGAATAATTATAAAGTCATTGTTTATTAACATACAGTTCATTTTCAAAATGTAAAAGCACCTACAGGAATGAATAATTTTTTTTTTTGAACAATGCCTGTTTCAAACTGATGACCGTTCTGGTCCAGGCGCTGCTGAGCACACGAAGCGATGGAACCACAAACATCAAGAACCATTTCCTTTGGTATTTGTGTGCCCTCAATTCGTCAACCTTTGCTGGTTTTGTACTATAAACTTTATCTTTTATGTATCCCCTAGGGGCACTTTAGGATAAATTTTCTTTGTTCAAAGGTTGGTCTGGCTTCACCCATTATTTCAAATCGGTTAAACCTGAAAAGGAGTGAAAGTAGAGTGAGTTATCAGCTGTTAAAGTGTGTGTACATTTTTGGGGACGCCCTATATACCTATACAGGTCTGACCTGTATTTTATTCAGTCTTGGGTATTTGGTGTAGATGTGTATATACATATACCTTTAAGTTGAAAATATATACACACCTACGTATATATTTTAGTTTTCAATTAAAATAGATGCTTTATGTTCTGAATTTATAAGTGCCTGAGCATAGCTTTCTTTTGCATTATTACATGGCAGCTACTTGACTGGGGATACTTGTGAATTAAGACGCAGAGGTCTGTCTGTGTATCTCACGTTAGCCGGCATCTGGGTGACCAGAAGCCGGGGAACCCGCCCTCTCCTAGCTCCTCAGAGGACCCCCTTGTCTGTGTGGATACTCGCAGTGGTTCCCCCGTGACTGTTTTCAGCTCTTAGGCCAGTGGGTGTGTGGACAGTTTTCCATGAACTCTGCCTGGAATGTGCTTAGCCCCTTTAGTGAGCATAATCAAGTCTTTTTAATTTCTCTCTCGCTCCTGCTCAGAAACGTTGCCTTAATTATCCCTTCGATGGTTGTGTATATTCTAAATCTTGTCAAATGCACAAAAGCTGTAAGTGTCCGTCCAACCTGCATTTCCTGCCTAATACCCGCCATGGTTCTAGTTACTCTCAGCTCCGTCCTTTACTTAGTTTACGTGGATTGTGTGTCCACAGGACTGTGCATGTGTTTCCATTGCCAGCTGTCCTGTACGTGGAGCTGGCCACGAGGAAACGAGTCGCATGGCAGGGTCATCAAGGTAATGCCCGTGCTCCGGGAGGGTCTTCGTGCCTGCTGGGCACGGCCAGGCCAGGGAAACTGCCATGGTCGTGGGTAAGGTGTAGCAGAGAGTGGGCGCTGAGGCCGAGGGGCCTGGGGCTGTGGCTGTGCGTTTTCCTTGTGGGTCGCAGCAGCGCTGGCCCCCACCGACTGAAGCGCACCTGCAGCACCCGGACCACCATGGACACGGCAGAGGGGTTTGTGAGAATTTAGGCACCCGGCCTGGGTTGGGGCTTTTGATTTGTCTCTAGGTCATACTGAAGAGTAAACTTCATCAGTGACAAGTTTAGTGCCAACACACCACGTCCGTGGCTCGCTCTCTCCAGCGCTCATTCTCTGCTACACGTTACCCACGACCATGGCAGTTTCCCCGGCCTGGCCGTGCCCAGCAGGCACGAAGACACTCCCGGAGCACGGGCATTACCTTGATGACCCTGCCATGCGACTCGTTTCCTCGTGGCCAGCTCCACGTACAGGACAGCTGGCAATGGAAACACATGCACAGTCCTGTGGACACACGATCCACGTAAACTAAGTAAAGGATGGAGCTGAGAGTAACTAGAACCACAGGGGGTATCAGGCAGGAAATGCAGGCAGCGTTTCATGGTGGGGAGGGTCGCCCCGGTGTAAATCACAATATGGGGATCAACAGTGCGCAGCTCTGCTATTGCATTTTATATTTCTTTGAAATTCTTAGCTTGCTCACTTCCTTATTTCATTATCTTTACAGCTTACCCTGTTGTTTTAGAAAATGTAATTCTGCTGTCTTTTTTACCTCAGCATTTGTTCAACCGTTCTGCACATTTCAGAGGGACCAGGTCTTTCTGGCTACTACTGAACATGCCAGGGCTCTGTCTAAAATGCTTTCATGTTTTCTTGCAGCTCATTTTCAGAGTGACACCCTCTCCTGTGAGGAGGGTGATGTTTTCATTTTCTTGGGCTCCAGTACTTCCTCATGGGTACCATGTTCTGTGTCTTCAGTTGACTCATTCTGAAATGACCCATCCAGACCTTGGGAGCACCAATAGACACTGTAGATTCCACTCTCTGTCCTTCTGCATTTGTAGAAGTCTTTCTCCAAGCTGACCCAATATCCAGTGTCTTTCAGGCAATTTGGGATCTCTGTCACACTGAGATGGAATCTGGCCCTGCCCTTTCCTCCTCCCTGGGCCTTCCATACTCTGCAATATGAGAGTCCCTGTGTAATAACATCAGTATTGTGCTTTACACCCAAGGTCTTGCTACAGGTGCAGCAGCTACAACATCGTATTTGCTGTGACTGCAGTTCTGCAGTGCCACGCCATCACCCTCCATTGTTTTCTTGGAGTTAATCTCCAAATGGATGGATAAAAGTGGTTCCCAATAGAATAATCCTGTTTTGTTCATGCAGGATGGTAGGGGTTTCTGATTAGTTAACATAGTTCTCTAATTCAGGGGACAGGTGGCAAATGTATGAGAGTACTGCTGAGCTCCTCTGGGTAGGGAAAAAGTGATTTCATTGAACCCAAAGCACGTATAAGCATCATATCTCCCCGCCCCCGATCCGTTTCAGTCGGAGTAGGGGAGGGAGAAGGAGAGGGAGAGGGAGCTCGGCAAGGGGTTGGTGAGGCATAGACAATACCCAAAGAAATACCCGAATAAAATATGTTGGATGCTAGAAGTAAGAGTGCTGTGGAGGAAAATAAAGAGAAAGATGGAGAATTCATAATTCTTGCTTCCCATTGCTACGTGGTTTAAGACTTGTCATCACAGTTATTTTTATGGGAAATTGCTGAAGCTACTTTAAATGGAAACAGCCTGTATTGTTGTTTGAAATAGCTTTTAAACCAGAATCCAGCTATGCTTACATTTAATGGTTGAAAAACTATTATTACTATTAATCTCTGGTGTGTGATATACTATGAAAAAGCCTATGCTCACTGCTTGGCAGAAACTATAATATATGCTTACTTTCGCTACTTTATTTAATCCTTACAGCACCTCTGGAAAATGAGTATTATTTTATCCATCTGAAGAGGAAGAAAATAAGGCTTAGAGCGATTAAATAACTTGCCTGGGGGAACATAGCTAGCAGATATCCAAACCGGGATTTGAACCGACATGTCTTTATCCAAAGATCATGTTTGTAATCACTACACCTTCCCTCTCAAGCTCTGACTGAGCTAAGCAGGATGAGCGAATTAAGAGATTGATTGGTTTAATCCAAACTGTGTTCCAGGGCTTGCCCAGGATGCCCCTGCCTACCTCTCCACCTTCGCTTTAGTCTACATACCCCAAGCTCTGTGCGCCCAGCCCCACCGGCTTCCTTTCTGTTCCTCATATACCACATTTTGGAGACCTTTGCATATGCTGTTTCCTTAGTCTATAGTGGTCTTTCCCTTCCCCTTTTCTCTGTCTTGCGACTGCCTCCTATTCCAGGGCCTAGCTCACAGATTATGGGCTCAATCTTCTTCTGACCACTGTACGTAAGGAAGCTGCCCCCCCATTAATCTCTCCTACCACCTGTTATTTCCATCGTAGCATGCATCCAAGCTGAAGCCGACCTGCTCACTTACTTGTCATGTCTCTCTCTACAGATTGTAAGCTCTCTGAGGGGAGGAACCTTCTACCTCTTGACTATCACTGTGTTGACTGCTCTAACATGTGGAGAAAGCAGTTGAGTGAAAGTGGACTAGTGACTTTGGAATGTTTATATTTGTTTCTACTTGGGAACAGTGCCTTTAAAATATTTTAATGAAATGTATTTGAAAATGCTTCTGATAATCTTGAGTGTTCTAAGATTTGTTTAAACTATGCCTTAATAACACAATCACAAACTATTACAACTTCCTGCAGTAACATTTCTGCTTTGTTTTTGATATGCCCCATGGTCTTGTTTAAATAACTTGAAAATGAATATTATTTAATAAGAATAAACCTCTTCAGCTAATCATGTGCAGTAGAATGATAGCTAGGTAAGGACTCCATACACGCTCTAGTCTAACTGAACTAATGTAGAAAGATAAAGCTTCTCAAAAGCTGCCTGGGTAGATCGAGATCCAGAAACATTGAGCAGGGAAGGCCCTTTCCCTTATGTTAGGCTAATTTCTTTTTAAATGTTTTTATTAGTTTTTAGAGAGAGGAAGGGAGAATGGTGGAGAGAGAGAAACATCAGTAAGAGAGAAATGTCAGTCGGTTGCCTCCTGCACGCCCCTTTCTGGGGATCGAGCCCGAACCCTGGGCATGTGCCCTGACACAGAATCCAACCGTGACCTCTTGGTTCCTAGGGCGATGCTCAGCCGCTGAGCCACACCGGCTGGGCGGGTCAGTTCTTACTGTGTTTCTTTCCCTTGCCTTCCCCCACACCATTAGAGTGAATATCCCTACAGGAGCAATAGATTATGTATAGCATTTAATCAAAATAAATAAATCTGTATTTCAGAAAAGAAAGTAAGTATATTAATCAAAGTTCCTGGTTTATCTCAAATCCATAAGAAATGAAACAGTAACTTTCATGGGTCACTTAGCACTGATTTCATTGTGCACCATTCCATCTGAGGCAGCCGTTACACAGACACATGGCCTGCAGGCTGGATCTTCAACTAGAAAGCAAGAAAAGTGTCAGGTTCAGGATGGAAAATGAAATCAAGCTTTATACAGTGTATTTTGTTCCACAGTTAACAATGGAAACTACTGCATTCCAACCTCATATTCAGAAATCACAAATTTAAAAAAATCAGATTTAATAGCCGTTGAATTTTTATGAATCAGTCTTAGATGACAAAGGAATTCCTCATTCTGCAGAAATACTTCTTGAATACATGGTTTGATTTACGAACATAAATTTACACACATTTCTAAAAAACAAGGTATACCTTGCCTTCATGTCTTCTTAGAGGCCAATGATTTACTTTCTAAGAGTCAAGCAAGACAAAAGCAAACTACATGGTCTTGTTTCTTTCTTTAAGGAGATGAGGGAAGATGGACATGTGTTTCATCGATGGAAATGGTATGTCCAGTGAATGTGGGCAGTTAATATATAAAGCATTCTAAGAAGTTCAAAAATAGTGCTTTTGCTAGGAAGTACCTCTTGTGAGACCAATGTATTCAAGACCTGTATTGCCTGCCTTGCTATTTTAAGCTTAGCAGCAACATTGGCTCCGTTACATTTATATAGCAAAACACAGACCCCAGCATAGATGACTGTGAAGCTTAGCGTTCTTTCTGTGAATAAGAGGATTTTTAGGCTGACACTATAGGAATCCAGTTCTCTTTAGTGCTTTGTTTATAGAATGATCACAGGCTATGGAGAAAGTATTATTCATCCCCAAATAACTATGCATGTAAGTCATTGACTCCTAGAGTCCAAGGGATTATCTTGCCAAAAATCTTCCTTGTAGAGATAAAGCTTGTCTTAGAATTCTGGTGCCTATTGTAATGAGGATTTGTTTTTGTGTGTCTCTATGTGCAGGAATACATGGACTCCAATAAATACATTGAGCATCTGCTAACTCAACTCGAGGAAAAACACAGAAGTCTCTGGAGGTGAGTTAAATCTGTATCCTCAATTTATAGCGGCCTCTATAGCTTCGATCTTGATCTTGGAGGCTGGGAATTAGAAATGGTTTCTTGTTCCATTTGGTGCCAAAAGCATCATTGGGGACAAGTTGTCTTTGAGTCAAGGACCTGCTCAGAGCTGGAAGGATGGTAGAAATTGGGACAGACACTGGTTAAGGTCAATGAAATAATTTGTCCAACACCATGTGGCAACCTTGTATTGTAGAAACTGGAACCAAATTCTCTGATCCTAGCCTGCTTAAAGATCATTTAAGTTTTTTTATAATTAAAAGGCAGATGACTTCTGGTTTACATTTCTGCTTCTCTTCATGGTAAAGGGGCGTATTTTAAGAATGCTGTTGTATAGGTCACAATGTTTTTATTCTACATGGTAGGTTCTAATTCTCGGTAAGGAAAAGTATGTGAGAATATTTGTGCAGGTAAATTGGAAAAAGGTTATATCATATAAGTCATATTTTCAAGTTATTCATTCCCTGGGGCCTCTTGGGAATTGAGACCAGGTAAGGATGGTTGTGATATGATTATCTAGATCTTTAGGATCCATGTAGTTATGCTCTTCACAGGTGCTGCTATGGAATTTGAATTCCTTTTTCTGAATTCCTATAGTTCTTGTTGTCTGGAATGAATGTACTAGTGCTCATTTATATGATGCCTCACATTGCACTGGAATTGTTTCACGTAATTAGCTTTGTGTCCCAATGGTCAGGATGCCCCTAACGTCCGCTGTTTCTTATCTCCTCGAGGCAGGGAGCAGAGCCTTCCCTCTATTCACAGAGATGGCAGGTAAATATTTGCTAACCCTGTGGCTCTTTTCCCCACCTCGTCCAAATCCATCACCACTGGTCTCTGCACCAGGCTATGCTCCCCCTTCTTTATGCACCCTGTAACAAACCCCAGTCACCTTGACATTGTCTTCCTGAGGAATTCCAGTTCTTGGTAAAGTGCCTGATATTTTCATTTGTCCTGCTCTCATGTTAGTTTTCCTACTAGAGAACAGATCTGTGGTTATAGTAATAGACAGAATTCTATTTCTGCACACACAAAAAATTGCTGGTGTAGGGTACAGCAGAAGTGTATAATTTTTAAGTCTGCTTGCTACTAAGAGGCACACCAGTGCAAAATTAATTCACACCAAGTTAATTTTGTATAAATTGATGCAATATTTGCTAGATTTGTTTTTGAGTGCTATAACCTGGTGTTGATACAGTTTTCTTTTGTGAACCAGTGTACTGTATTAATAAAACCAACAACAATAATGTATTTATGGTTGTGTGCCTTTTAAATGATATTTTCTATAGGTCTACTACAAAGTATATTTAAAAAGTTATTTAACTGAACTGTAGCACTTTCTTTCAACTACTTGAACATTTCATTATCTTCCAAGAGGAAAATACAAAGAAATGATGAATACCACCTGACAAAGGGAATTTAGAGTTTAACTTGGTCAGTAAGTGTGTCTTATACGCACCATTGGGAAGGACTAATGGATTCATGGGTCTTTGGACCCAATGCCTGAATGGAAGGAATATTTTCCTGCTTTCTCAAGGTAGCTAGTAAAAACCTTCTGGTCTTCTCCAATGTGATTAAGTTAAAATCCCATTTCAGGCACAGAATTAAACTCGCATAAAGTAAGAGATGAGAATTTTGTGTGCAGTTGCTTCCATTTTCCTTCAGAAATGGAATTATTGCAGGTGAAAAAGCATAGCCTTATATATAGTGTCAGAGGATCTAATAAAGCTACATTTGAATAACAATAAAGGGCGGTAATGACATTTGAATAGTCAGAATAACTGCCAGTGAGAAAATGGAGATGGGCAGTATTGAAAAGAAAATGAAAACCAGTAATAGCAGATTTATATACTATTTATTGAGTCATGAAATTATACTTGATTATATTTTGCAGAGAGATCTTGACTGACTTAAAGTAATAGGGTTTGTGATGGTTATTACAATGTCATAACTGCAACCGGAGCCAAATTGTTTTCAGTAAAGGATATGTGAGTGACAGTGAGCAGTGTGGGGAATTCTTTCTGGTTGTGATTAAATTTTTAAAACACTTTCTTGCATTAGGGTAGAAACTATGATGTGCAGAGGATCATGGGAATAGCATGTGAGGTACCCAAGCACAACTGGATTGTCGGAAGTTAAACAAATGTTTCCATAACTCAATATAAAACTTTTTCTCTGATTTTATTATGCCTTTGATTTGTAGCTGGTGCAGTTTTCATGGGGGAAGCTACTTTTTATTGCTCCTGACTAACTGATGGCCTTCCATTTATGCTTGAACTAACTTATAACTTAAAAGAAAGGACAAATTCTGAATATTTAGTTCTTTCAACAATAATGGTGGTCAGCATGGCCACAGTCTCTGAGGATTGATCAAAATCATGGTAGACACATATGCTGTTACTGGCACTTGCTGAATGATAAAAGAATTAGGCAAATGATAGAAGACTGGATATCAGGATTAAAAATCCTTCCTTATTTTTGTGGAAGGAGCTACTTGTCTTTCATAGTTTTTGGTCATTTCTTACAGCATAACCAGTTGCTGTGACACAAATAAATTGTTGGAATCATACTCTCAAGATAACTAGTTATTTTGGGGTCCTGTTTAGTATTCTACTGAAATAGACATATTAACTATCTCTGGGTTTTCAAATTGCTAAGGAATTTGTGAAGTCCAAAAATAGCTGTCTAGCCATGAGCAGTCATTTAGCTCAGCTGTATTTTTGACACCCACAGATAACGTGCATGAATTCATCTGGAGAAGAGGGTAGAGTCAGAATCTAGAACTTAGTCTAAGACTTGCATGCAAGTCTAATTGTGTGTGATGTGCTCTGCCTCTCCCTGCTTGATGATGAAAAGGAAGCACCCCCATGGCATCTTGCTTACTAGGTGATGTTGAGATGTGATAATAAATTTCTGCATGTTTATTTGTTTTAATGTGGAAAGTTAAGATTAGAAGAAAAAGGCTCATTTGCACTTAATGATTTTTATATCTTCTGTTACTGTTTCTGATTTGGCTAAATATGTATCTGTGACTGACAAAGATTGTAATAAAACAATTGCTGAGAATGTCGTTCTCCTACACTTGATAGAAATCTTGACCCATTTGCAGCCTCAATTTAAAAGTTTAGAACAAACACAGTTGGAAAATACAAATTGAATTCATGAATATTTATGATGTCAATGACTCTTTCATGTCACGTATGTGAAATTATGTATAAAAATGGAAACAGCATGATGCTATAGAAATGCAAAGAGGACTGGATTAGAGGTTTTGGAGACTTGGACTCTTGTCCTGGCCTGCTTAAACTGGCTGTTAGGTGACATCTGGGACTGAGTATCCTTATCTGTAAAAAGAAGGTATCAATATAGCTAGTATTTAAGATTTTGGAGCCCTGAGATTATATGAAACATAATGTCTAGTATTACATTTATATAACATGTCAGACATGTATAATCTCATTTTTGTATAATATTTAACTAATATATCATGATCAACCTCTGTAATACATATATCATAGAAATCTTCAAAAAAATGAGTAGAAATGACTAATATAACAGAAATGCCTAACAATTTGCCAGTAACACAACTAGATAATGTCAAAGTGTTCATTTCAGATTTTCCTGGCTCAAATTGGAGACAGTGTTATAGATAGCCTATAAATAAATAAGGTAGGTCTGCATGGGCAAGATTAAATGACAAGATCTGGTAAATGCAGGGTGCCAGCTGCAAGCCAAGAGAGACCAGATCACCAAAGTCCCATTGAACGAACTCTGTGTAGGCTAGGGCTCTCAGTTGAGGTGCTGTTGACAGTGGTGGCCAGGTCATTCTTTATCATGGGGGTGAGAGCGGGGTTGGCCTGTCCATTGTAAGGTGTTTAGCGTAATCCCCAGCTTCAACCCACTATATGCCAGTAACGTCCCTGCATTGTGACAACCAGAAAAAAATGTCCCCAGACATTTTCCATATGTTCCCTAGGGATCAGAATCATCTTTTCTCCCCATTGAGAACCAGTGATCTAAGTCATTGACACAAGCATTTTTCTAAGCACGTATCAAAAAATACTAATACCCTGGGTCACTGTTTTAGGTGTTTTAGGAAAAACAAATGTATTCTGTGGTCAAATTTGCAATATACAAGGTAAGGCCAAGTTTTAAAATTGTTTTAATTGCCGAACTTTTCAGAGCCAGTTATATTGCTAACGTGCTACACACATTAAATACAGGATATAGGATATAATTTCAGCTTCTTAAAAAAATCCTCAATCATATCTTTTGTGAAGTATTTACTCTGACTAGGTTCTAGGAAACACATTTTGGGAAGTGGTGATCCATCTAATTTCATAGCCAAATATAAACATGGCTTGTACCCTTTCCTCCCCCATTTCTCTGGTCCTGGGATGGGGGACTTAGTGAAAGAACAGTTAGTACTGTGAGGAGTCTGGCTTGCTGGTAAAAGGAGGAAGCAGGTATGTGGAGAAGCCAACCCCAAGTTCTCCATTTTCTTAAAGGGGAGACCAAGCCTCAAGACCAAATTCCAGGAATCTGAAGAACCATTGCTGACTAGCTGTGGTTGCCCTCGTGAGGCACTTACCTCCTGCTTCCCCAGGAGGAGAAATGGTGGTTTCTACATGACCTGGGGGGGGGGGCTTCATCGAAGAGCATCTATAGATCCCTGGTTGGAATCAGATTTCCTAAGGCCTAGCCCTTCCAACATAAAGCGATGATTTCAATGTATCCAGAATTCTTAAGAGCAGACTTTTGCTTTTGCTTCATGGCTTATATGTGATTCTTTTTTTTCTTTTTTAAAATATATCTTTATTGATTTCAGAGAGAGAAAAGGAGAGGGAGAGAGAGAGATAGAAACATCAATGATGAGAGAGTCATTGATCAAGCTCGCAACCCGGGCATGTGCCCTGACTGGGAATCGAACCCCTATCGCCTGGATCCCAGGTTGACGCTCAACCTCTGAGCCACACCGGGCCGGGCTCTATGTGATTCTTATTCTAAGGAAAGAGAAGGAACAAATGGGCAAAAACTTTGTTTTGATTTCAGTCAAGATTCAAAATGTTGCTTATCTAAGTGGAGTGAACATTGAAATAAAATGGTCTACATTCCAAATACTCATTCATGTACTCCCTGATTTTGATAGATTTATATATTTTGGGGTATAGATAATTGGCACCACTGCCTACAGTTCATTTCAGCTCTAATGTTAATGTCCATAAAATGTAAGTGATATTAAAACCACTTAGTGAGAGGCTACATGCTGTTGTATCCTCGAGAAAAGAAAATTATTTGCTAATGTGTTATCTAGGAATTGTCTTGCCATTGTAAAATAGAGATAAGAAGAAAAAGCACATACGCCCCAAGAAAAGTCAAGCCCAGAGCCTCTTGGAGATTTACTTTCTATGCATCTTGGATCTCAGACTCATATTATCCAGGCATCTTAAGAATTACCATGTCTCCATCCTCATGGGGTTAATTTATGTAGACGAAGGAGACTCCAAGTATTAAACAGGTTGCTTTGCTGTAATCATAGACTTCCACTGGGAGATCTTAATTGGCAACAAGTAAAATTGCTCTGCATGAATTCTTAATGGTGGACACCACATAAAATAAGAATTGTGATTTGTTTTTTAAATCCCTTCCAGAGAAAAAGAGGCTATCTCTGGGGGACAGAATGTATGGCAAACAAAGAGTGAGCTCAGTGCTCCGCAACAGCAGTGAAAGCTCTGAAAGCAAAGCCTCATGCCAGGCCAGCTCAATACAGCACATGGCTTCCCAGCTCCGCATCCCTGGCTCCCTCCGCTGAGGTCAAAGGAGGCCAGGCTAGCAAGCTTTATATTATCTTCCCCTCCTCTCAGCCCCTGGGCTGGATTTCTAAATCATAGCTATATTCATGGGCAAGTGTGAGCACAAGGGCCACCCTGGAAACCCATCAATGTCACTCCTCAATTACCCACCAGGGGTTGTCTCGAAGATGTAGCCAGTCCCAGACCCCTGCCAAGATAAGAGCCTTGCCTCTAAGTCGTGCCCTCTACCAAGCACCAGGCAGAATAAATCAGGGCTCTGGAAATTGGGTATCGTGTCCTGCTTCAACAGTTATGTCATCCCTGGCCAGTGGCGGGGATACTATTATAGACGGACATGCCGCTTTCTAGGAGCGGAGCAGCATTGAGGCTCCTCTCATTTCTCCGAAGCCCTGATGAAGAGACATCGCTGTCTGTAAGGTGACCTAGTCAGCAACAGAAGGGGCTTGTAGAACTAAGTCCTTAAAGACATCTGGACTAACTGAAGCAGAAGATGACCCGGGTCCATATTTCACCTTACTCGTTAGGACTGATCATCATTAGAGTTTATTTACAAGGCCTGTCTGATATGCTTGTTGAAATATGTAGGGGTTGCCTAGTATTTGAAACCAGGACTTCTGGGGCAAGGAGCCACTAAAAATACCAGACTGAAACTCTATAGGAACTTTATATACATCATTTCCCGTTTCTTACCAGATCTATCCACCCCTATTTTTTTTAAAGGGACATGCTAATCCAGCAGAGGACACATACTTAGACCCTACCCTAATAAATGTATAAAATAGACTCTTTAAAATCATATGGGTTGTATTTTGCCTTCTTTACTCCAAATCTTGTTTGCAAAAAAAATGAACATACAGTTATCTATAAAACACATTATTTGGAGACTGTCCTTCAAAAGTCCAAAGGTTTCCCCAAGAAGCTGGTGTTTTAATCTGAGTAGGAGCAGCTCTGGTAGACTGGGGGCAGGTGAAGAATTGGATACTGAATAGATTTAACTTAAGCTGCCTTTAAGATTTGTAGTATAGATATATATAAGATGATGAGAAATTCAGATATGGGGCTCTTTATAGTTTATGTATAAACCACAGTATAGATAGAGGCATTAGGTCAACCTACAAAGCTATAAAATTGCTCCCTAAGGTAACTGGGGAAAGAGCCCCACTTTGAAGATGGATTCACTGCAGCTGAGGGAAGCTTGAGTTGAATGATGCTGTACAAGTAGGTCCATAGATGATTTGAAAGTCATTCTAATCGTAGTTTAAACGGGTTTATGTTCTGCAAGAAACTCTCTCAAAGATCAACATCAATAGGATTTGGGGGTAACTCAGAGAAATTTACCACTATTTAATCTGAAAACATTTGTCCTGAAATACGTTTGTTAGTTTTAGACCCATGCTTATCTTAATATGATGGCCAGGAACCTAAAGTGATTTACTTATCTGAAATTAAAATAAGGAGCCTCAAGTAAAAGGCACTTTGCAGGTTTTTTGGGATGACAGAGACCACAACTCTTCCCTACTAAGTTGAAAAGGGGGAACTCCAGGCAGCTGTATAAATGACCTGCTCACCAGATGTGCGTGTCAGGCTGAAGTGCACCCCCAATAGGAATGAGAGTGCTTTTGGGGGGGTGGGATAAATGATTAAATGGGTAATGTACCAGGCCTTCTATTTAATTTTAATGTTAATGGAAACCACCCCTCTAACTTGTTAGTGCGTGAAAATCCTTGTGATTTTCTTTAAGGGATTGGTTGTTTGGATTTAACTCGACATATAGCTCTACATAGCTAACTCTGGAGTTAAAAGGAGTAATTTTTTTTTTGCTTACTCTCTCCAATTATTTTAGCTTTCTATGTTCAGAGGCCTGGGAGGGAGTTCTAGTATCCCACCTTCACCTTAACTCTGGGGATAGGTGTTTGGGGCCCTGAAAGGAGGAAATTAAAAATGGAATTCTCCCCATCCCCCTAAGGCTTTAGTTAAGGCAGACTGTATACTTCCGTATTACAAATTAGGCCTCATAAATAATCCCACAAAGAACTAAGGATGGGAAGGTGCCTGAAGCAAAGAATCAGAAATAGGTTGGCCAAATTCTAAAGTAGTTGGTAGAAACCCCATGTTAGATATCTCAGGGCAGAGAAAATGAAGACTGTGATCCTCTGTCACAGGATTGGTTGAGTTGTCAACCTGTGTCTAGTGTCATGGCCCAGGAACTGTCATGGATTTGCTTTACTGGAACCTGGCTTACTTACTGTTCAGGGCTCGCCCCCTACCCAATACTCACTGATTGGGAATTGTATATGTACTCTCTATCAAGATAATCCTGGGTTTTTCACCAGACGTAAAAGTCTGCATGCGAGAGAAAGTAAAAGTCACTGTAGCTCTCAACTCTGCACCGCTACAGTGACCAGGGGATGCTCTGGTTCTTGCCTCCTCTCCCCTCTCCAGTTATGAGGATGACACTTCAGCAAAATACTCCCAACATGTACCCAACAGTGGCTTTAGTCTTACCCTCACTGACCTCTCAGTTCTAAACACATAACTCTCGATCCCACCCTGTCTTATTTTCTAATCTCATGAGGATAGGTCTTGTATCCCTAAGGTCTTTGACCGATAGGACCAACTCTTCTCATTCTTTGCATCTCTCATAGTGCTTAGCATAAGACATAAAACTTCAGGATAAAACTCGGCTGACCTTGAAAGCATGGAGACAATTGGAAGTGTGCTCTAGTCATCTTTGAACCTAAAAGACTTGTCTCAGTGCCATGCAAATGCTTAATGGGATTCACAGTTTCAAGACAGTTACTGTTAGAAAGTTAAAGATGGGACATTTAGCAGAAATGTGGATGTGTTAGTGATGTGTAAAGCCAGGAGGAATGCTTGCTTTGCTGGACTTGTTTATGCTGCTTTCAAAAGTCAACCATAAAGAAGGTCTACGCAGGCCAGGTCTGCGTGCTGGGTCAGTGCACTTCATGGGACAGGCTCTGGCCAGGAGCAGTCATGATCAGGCCTGGGTTTCTGCCTCCAGGTTTACTGTCCTTATCTACCAGTTGTATCTTGAGCTGCAAACAGACTTAGTGATAGAAACAATGAAAGAATATCTTGCCCGGCCCGGCATGGCTCAGCGGTTGAGTGTTGACCTAGGATCCAGGCGATCGGGGTTCGATTCCCAGTCAGGGCACATGCCTGAGTGGTGGGCTTGGTCCCCGGTCGGAGGCATGCAAGAGGCAGCCGGTCAATGACTCTCATCATTGATGTTTCTATCTTTCTCTCTCCCTTTCCTTTCCTCTCTCTGAAATCAATAAAGATATATTTAAAAAAAAAAGAATATTTCATAATTTTGAAAGAAATTAAGAAGAGACTGTGATAAGTGAAAATATATAAATAAATAATAAACCCATGATAAAAATGAAAGCCTAAAATAGTACCTGTTTTATTTTATTTTATTTTTTTACCTTGGGTGAAGTGAGTTAAAGCAAAATTATAGACACATATGTCATGTTCCTTTTAAAAACAGACTCAGAGCTTGACCTGAAAGGTTAGAAAGGAGGTACTTACAGGAAAGGTCTTGAGGATTTTGACATACACTGGAAGTCAGAGGGGAGTTCGAAGTAAATGATACAGGCAGCCAAGTGGAGCGAGAGTTTTCAAAGGATTAGCGATATGGGAGGTAGTGGAGAAATAAAGTAAAAAGGTGTAAGAAGAGAACAATCAACAGCTAAAAGTAAACTAGCATTTTATTAGTTAAGTGCTTTAGATAACCTAATTACCAAAAGGGCATTTTCCACCTCCTAGAATCTTACTGATATTTGTTCTAGTCCAGGTGGGTCCATTTGTTGGCATGCGGTCTGATGAGAGTCTGTTTCCTGATTGATTGCTGACTGTTGTACTGTTGTTAAACTTTGAAAATATTCCTGGTTAATTCTCTGCAATGGGGAGGTCAGGTCCTGACTCTGACACTCACTGTGTAGTCCTGGGAAAGTCATTTAGGCATGTGGACCTTCACGTTCATTGGCGGAGACAGGGTTGAAGTGAGTTAAGCGGTCCTCTCTTTATAGGTAACAATCTGTGATTCTTACCAATCATCTTGAAGGGATAGTTGAAAGGCTGGGTGATGAAGCCAGAAGAGAAGGGATAAATACATGGAATTACTGAGAGTTGGAAGTGATGGTTTTTCTTCTTGAAAGAAGGCAGAAAATTATTTTTATGAACCTAGCTTTCTTTAAGCTGTAACTCTTGGGCTGTGTCTTGGCACTGAACCTTCTGGAGGTAATAAAACAGCACACTGGCAGACCCAGGGCACCGGAGCAGGGCCAGCGTCTGTGACCAACTTTCAAAAGGTTTTCCAGGAAATGGTTCTATTGAATAATGTCGAAGTTTCCACAGAAGCAATGAGCACAGCATGGTGCAAAAAAAAAAAAAAAAAAAAGTCAATTGCACAGCATTAAAAATAAAAAGAATCAGCTCTGGGGTTATGGTCCCTATTAAAGGAAATCACATTGTCTTATGATATTTCTTTAGTATTCCCTGGAGATTCATGGACTCACTGGCTAATTAAAAGTCAGAATGTATATTTATCTAAATTTATAAATTTTCTTGTCTAAGTGATTTTTCTGTATCTTTGCTCTGGAAATATATGAATGGGTTCGGTTACAGAGGCCACTCTGAAAGAGTCTAGATCACACAGACAATCTAAGATTTTGGTCTTTGGGACCATTTGTTACCAAGTTGATGTAAGTTAAAAGGTACTAAAATTTGCCTTTATCCAGTAATACCTCTCCCTCTGCCTATAATTCTCATGCTTGAAATAAAGGAAACTGGGTGCCCAGAAAATCACCCGTGAGATCTGTGCTTGCCACCTGAGGAGAGTCCTTGCATTACTCTTCTCTCCTTGTAGTATCATGTCACATATTAGTTTGCCGAATTAGATGCCTATGGAAATCTGAGTTCTGGAAATTTTATAGCAAAGTCAAGCATGTTTAGAATAGAAGAAAGGAAGTCCTATTAGAAATGTTACAGTACAAATCTAAATATTTCTATTTCTGGCCAGACATGTCCCTACCAACCCTAATCTTTTTTATTATTCATTATTCCTATATACACACTCCCTTGTTGTCTGGATCTCCATTCCAGACAGGCCTACCCATTTTTCAAGGCAAAGCCTAGGTGCCCCTGATGTACAACCCCTTGGCCTGATTCCTCAGCTCACCTGGGCTCCATTCCGCCCACTCCCCTCCCCTCCCAACTTGAGACTATACTATACATGTACATATGGTGATTACATCTTGTGAAAACTCCAGAATTATTCCATGTAACTTAATTTTGACTCTACAGAGTCAAATAGAGTCAGCACCTGGCCTTCCATTTATGTTCTATATAAAAAGTTGATAGCATAGGGTTGAACATAATAGGTGTTCAGCTAACATACTGGCTGATTTTCCTGAACAGTTCTCTGTGGAACTCTTGCTGATAACACTGTATTAAGAGTATTTATTTCATCTCTCAGTTAAGGACATTACAAACTAGGAAGTGTCCAGAGGGCCAGTGACTAAAATGGGATGAGGTGCAGAATAATAGTAACGGTGGGAGGAATTGGAGATGTTTAGTTTGAAAAATAGAAAGATAAAGGATAGACCTGATAACTTTTCTGAAATGCAATGAGTTGTCCTGTGGAGAGGCAGTAGCAGCACCCTGGGATATTCAGAAGAGAAGAGCTGGTAAACCAGTTGTCTGTGTTAGAACCTGAACAACAGCAACTCGGCACCAGAAAGGAACACAGACCACCCTCTCATGTGGAGAATGATGTTCTTGAGATAGCGAGCTCTGTACTACTGCAAGTTTCAAAACCTGTACTGCCATCTTCCAGATGTCCTGCAGGATGGATCGTTACAGTGGATAGGAAGTGTCCAGACACCCGTCACGTCCGATGACTCCACATCTGGCTTTCAGTCTCTGGCCCTATTGCTGCTCTACTTTTAAGGCCTGTTTCCTTGCCTGTGTACCACCCCTTTTAAATAATTGAAGACAGTTTTAGTTTGTTCTTAGTCTTACTTTCTAAAGGAAGCAGTGTAGGTCCTTCCATTGTTCCTCATGCAACTGCTTTCCAGACCCCACTATATGATGCCACCTACTGGACCTATTCTAGTTTGTCAGTTTTCCCTTTAACATGTGCAGCTCTAACAGGCACATAATATTCTTTATTATGACCAGATGACAAGTCCAGTTTCAGTCATCCGTTGAGAGAGGGCTGTTATTCTAACTTTATGGTTTTTCCCCTAGTGGTACTAATTGTTAATAACCTTTAGGCAAATAGCTAGAATTCCAGCATTGCCTCATGCATATCCAGTTACTCTCTTGTGGACTCAAGAATATAAATCATTATTTCAAGAAAGGGCGAAGAGTGTTTTAAATTTAGAATGCCTTTTTTCTGCACTGCTCCTTTATTCTCTGATTTTTTTTAAATTGCCTTGTCCTGTTTCACATCTTCTTTTTTCCAGCCCCAAGGCTTTATTTATGGTTAAGAGGTCAGAGCAGAATTAATAAATATAAATAAATTAGGTCATTCCTGACCTTGGTAGAACTTCTATTGGACAATTACCCAGGCCTTCAGAAGAAAGAAGGGAGTGAGCTTCAGATCGTCAGTGAAATGAGCAATTATTAACTTAACGTTTACAATTCCAAGGTTAAGGAATATTGGGAAGGATTAATGTTAGAAGAAACAAAGCTTGTGAGAAAATATTTACCTGGAACATGGCCAAAGTGCATGGCACTATTGGAGGTTTTGCTGAAGAGAGAGGTTAAAGTTGGATTTTCTAGATGCTCGTCATGGTTCACAGGTAGATTTTTCCAATTCCAGCTGTATTGTGACAGTGAAATGTACATTTTACAAAGGAAGATACCGCTTTTTAAACATATATTATGCTAAGAGTTTGAGATCTTCTGTTTTGGAAATCCAGCCCACTGCCCCTTCTTTGTGCTTCTTCCCTCCCCCTTCCCAACCCACGTCTCTGAGAGGTTTATTTCTGGCCCATTGACTACATTAGCAGGCAAGTTTATTTTTCTGGCTTGCTGCTAAACCATTGTGATAGAAGTTTCACTTCCAGGCTGTTTTAAAGTAGAATGATTATCTTCTTCCTCATAATTTTAAAGTTAACATTTGAAAATCACTTTCAACTTTCACTTTCAACTTTTGATAACAGCTGAAAAATGATTGTGGGGAGCTCGCATTCATCTCTGTCACATTGGTGAAGGTCTTGCAATAAATACATTGTCGATTATTTTTCCTGTCAAGTGCTGCTAGACATCATAGTAAATTAATTGTCTGGGACTGTTGTCAGATGGACGTCCTGATATTGTCCCAGAGAAGGCATGAGCTGAGATCAGGCGAAAGCAAAGACTAACTCGCTTGTCAGCAGGAAACAGTCTGCGGGGGTCAGTGAGGGTGGCTTGAGAAGATCACTTTGGAAAGAGATAGGTATATATGATAGTGGGCTCCTGACATTGCTGAGCCTCTGAGATCTTTTTTCTCAAGCAATATCCAATGCAACCCGTATTCTACAGTGGGCAGGAGATTTGAGTGCTCTGGATACAAAGGTGTAGGCCATGCTATCACGCAGTCAGAGATTTTTGAATTGCTGCATGGCCCTTTGCAAAATATGTTTATGGGAAACCCACAAAAAGGTCAGAGGTTCAGGATGTCTGGGAGGTTTCCTGCTTCTCACTTGAGCAAACCAAAGAAGAAAGTGTGGATTAATCCTTACAAAAACTTTCTCATGGGATTTCCAAGAGTTGACTCCTCATGTAAAGTTAGAATGTGGAAGCCTCCCTTATGCTTCTGTTTGGGAACACGAAAGCTTAGGTATCACTGCCTGGATTAATATGTAGTCAAAGATGGGCTCCTTGAAGGTTCACCTTCTGTTCACAAAGCCCGCAGCCTAACAGTTTTTCGTGGCATCCAAAATGCAGCGTGTGGACTTTCACACATGGCAGCAAGAATTGTCATGGAGCATCCTGGCCCTGGGCCATCCCTGTCTTGGCAGAGTTGGCAAAGCAGGGCCTCTTTGATGTTAACTTCAAACATTCATGACATGATCCAAACGTAGCATTTTTTCTTATTAACTGGGATGGGCCTGTCGTTCATTTACATAAGCCACTTAAAATCTATTTGTATTTCTGACTTTTCCTACTTCTTTTTGGGTAATAAGATCCATAAGCATAATCCCTACTTGGTGGAATAGGGTTTCCTTTTATTTGGCCTAAACACACACAGGCTTCAAGTTGTGATCCCTTTAATTAGCATTTCAGGCTTCAGTGATTAAATCCGTGTTTACTCTATTAATATTTCTTATAGGCTTATAGATACAAGTCACTTTGCATCTGACATACAACACTCTTGGCTCAGTTTTGTTTTCTTGATTCTTTTATCTGTATTTAAAATTAAAAAAAAAATTTTTTTCCTCCATTCCTTTATTTCTTCCCCTTTGACAACCATCCCCTTTGGCTTGTTCTCTGTGTCTGTGGGTTTATTTCAGTTTAGTTTGTTTATTTTGTTTTTTGTTTTTGTTTTTTAGATTCCACATGTAAGTGAAATCATGTAGTATTTGACTTCCTCTCTCTGACTTATTAGCACAGTGCCCTCTAGGTCCATCTGTGTTGTTTCAAATGGCAAGATTTCATTTGGTTTTGTTGCTGAGTAATATTCTATTGTATGTATAGTCCACATTTTCTTTATGGGCTCATCTTTTGATAGACAGTTTGGTTCCATAGCGTGGCTATTGTAAATGAATATAGGAGGAGTGCATGTATCTTTCTGAATTAGCAATTTTGTTTTCCTTGGATAAATACCCAGACATGGAATTGCTGGGTCATAGGTAGTTCTCTTTTTAGTTATTGGAGGGACCTCTGTACTGCTTTCTGCAGTTGCTGTACCAGTTTATAATCCCGCCAGCAGGACGTGAGGGATCCCTCTTCTCTACATCATCGCCAACACTTGTTTGATTTATTGATAACAGTCATTCTGACAGCGGTGAGGTGATACCTCATTGCAGTTTTAATTTGTGTCTCTCTGGTGATTAGTGATGTTGAACATTTTTTATATGTCTGTTGGCCATCTGTATGTCCTCCTAGGAGAAATGTTTATTCAGATCCTCTGCCCATTTTTTAATTGGATTGTTTTTAAGGGGATTAAGTTGTATGTGTGTTTTTTAATCCCCATCTGAGGATATTTTTTCCATTTCTTTTTTAGAGAGAGAGGGAGGGAGGGAGACACGTCCATTGGTTGCCTCCTGCATGAGCCCCAACCGGCACGTGCCCTTGACCGGGAATTGAAACCGTGACCCTTTGGCGCCCACTCCAACACTCTAACCACTTAGACACAGCGGCCAGGGCTAGAGTTTCTTATGTATTTTGGATATTAACCTCTTATTGGATATTTCATTTGCAAATATCTTCTCCCATTCAGTAGGTTGTCTTTTTGTTTAATTGATGGTTTCCTTCACTATGCAAAAACCTTTTAGTTTGACGTAGTCCCATCCATTTATTTTTTCTTCTGTTGCCCTTGCCTGAGGAGACATACCCAAAAAGAAATTGCTAAGACCAATTTCAGAGTTTACTGCCTATGGTTTTGTCTAGAAATTTTATGCTGTCAAGTCTTGCATTTAAGTCTTTTATCCATTTTGAGTTTATTTTTGTGTATGATGTAAGGAAATGGTCCTCTTTCATTTTTCTGCATGTATCTGTCCAGTTTTCCCAGCATCACTTATTGAAGACACGGTCTCTATCGCATTGTGTGTTCTTCCCTTCTTTGTCATAGATTAATTGACAATATAAGCAAGGATTTATTTCTGGGTTCTCCTATCCCAATGATCGATATACCTGTTTTTATACCATGGCAACCAGCAGTGCTCAAGATAATGGTTTATCTAAAGCAAATGTTATGGAATGACTACTATGAACAGAGGCCCTGCCAACATGTAGTGTGAGGAAGAAATAAGCTTTCATGGCAAACCACAGATACCTAAGGGTGGTTTATTACCATAGGAGATAACCCGCCCTATCCTGACACCATATTCAGGCCAAAATAGTATAAAGGCAGAACAGATTCTCTGTGGTGTCTAGAATATATTTACTAAAAATTAGCAATTTATTATGGTACCACCTTATTTCAGTCCCTTAAGTATCAACCTCAGCTTTAGTTTTTTTCTTTATTGTCAGTATATCTCCAGAATATGTCTCAAAATTCTATTCCTTTCATAAGAAACTCTGGGGCCTGTTCTTCTTAATATTGCTTTGGATTTACTATAATTGCCCAAAGAGTAGCTTTGCAACTTTTAGGTATTATAGGATAGTCTAGAAATATGATAAATGTTGTATTCCTAATTCATAAAAATAGATTGAAAAAAAATCCGTGTTTACAATTTGGGAAAATACAATCAACTTGAATGCCCAGAGGACAAGATGAAACCATATAAGCCACTATAATTGTCTTTGTAAGGAAAGTTATAGTAGCTATCCATTCATTAAGAGCACTGCATTTTAATTATCTGGAAATAATCTTAGCTGTAGTTATTGCTGGGTATAAAAAGTTAATTTAGGTTTAATTGTTAAAAGTTAATTAGCTAAAATGACTCATTCTTATTATTAAAATGGAATGCCTCTGACATTTCACAGGAACGTATATGCTGTAGAACAACTTGTATCAGAAACTTAGGGGCTCATTAAAATTTATAACATTATTTAATTACCATAGTTGTTTTAAACTGTAACTCAAAATTATAATCATTAGTAGTTTTTTAAAGTGTAGTTATTCACGTTTATAATAGCTTCTAAAGAGGGCAATATATTCTTGAGTGGGGGTTAGCAAACTTTTTCTGTGAAGAGCCAGATAGTAAATGTTTTTTACTTTACTGGCTGTATCCTTAGGGTCACTGTCATTACTCAAGTATGTAGCTGGAACTCAAAAGCAGCCACAGACCATATGCAAGTAAGTGCATGTGACTGTGTTCTGATAAAACTTTATTTGGTAAAAAGTGCAAGATTTTTGTGGTGCTAGTTCCGGATCTAGAATGAGTTTAAACAACAACAACAACTTTCTTGTATTGTTTTGCAACACTTTACATACCAACTCCTGAATGAATAAAGAAGGATTGTGGGTCACCGTTAATTTGATTTTGAGTCTCCACTCCCTTGAAGGCACCTGTTCAAACTGCTCTGCTAAGCCCTGAGTCACTAAGGCTCCCCCAGCCCGATGGCTGGAGTGCTGTGAAGTGCAGGAGGAAACCTTGCCAACAACCGAGCTGGCTCTAGGAATCCTTTGTGTGGGCCTAAATATTACATAAACTCGGTTTCTCCATATGTAAAGTAAGCAGGGATAGAGGTACTAGGTCCCTGTGAGTGATCACCTGCTTTCTATGATTCTATTAGTATAAACATTAAAAAGTTCAAACCCATAAGCCGTCAAGTACAAATTATGAGGATTAATGGTCCTTGTAAAAGGCTTTCAACACCTAGTGAGAAAGATACCACGTTACTCCTTGTTAGAGTTCCTAAAAAATGTGTATATTCATTATTTTTATATGACTGCATTTTATAGGTTGTTGGAAAATTATAGAAGCTATCCCCATGCTAGGGTAGAGGATACATAATGAATTTCCTAAATTCGAGTTGAGTTTAACCATATTCCATCTTCACCATTAAGTAGCCCTTTCAGTTATGTGTGGTGGGTACTGATCTGAGACCTCCTTTCAATAGGCTTGGGCAAACTTAAAATAAGCATGTGCATACCCGAGGGGACTTTCTCTCTTTTTTGCATTTAGGTTATTACTTTGCTTATATATTCCAAAATATAAAGGGGGTATTCTGACAAAAATAACATATCAACTTATAGAAATATATACACATACACTGTATATAGGGTGGGGGCAAAAGTAGGTTTACAGTTGTATGTGAAACACAGAGTTTATTCTTATATTATTGTTTATTAACTATTTTATTATTTTCCATACAATCAACTGTAAACTTTTTATCCACCTTGTACATGTACTGTTGACCCTTGAACAATGCTGGGGTTAGGGGTACCAATGCCCTGCACATTTGAAAAGCTGCATAGAACTTTTAACTCCCCCAAAACTTAGGTGTCCCTTAGTATCCTTGGGTGATTGGTTCTAAGACAACCCCACTCCCACCACCGATGCCAAAATCTGAGGATGCTCAAATCCCCTATATAAAATTGTGTAGGTTGGCAGGTTGGCCTTTTGTGGACTACCAACTGCAGGTCAAAAACAGTACAAGATAAAGATACATACATACATACATACATATATATATATATATATATATATATATATATATATATATAGACACACACACACACACGCACAATGGAATATTTCTCATCCATAAAAAAGAATGAAATGTTACCATTGTCAACGACATGGATCGACTGAGGGCATTATGCTAAGTGAAATAAGTTAGAGAAAGACAAATACCGTGTGATTTCACTTATATGTGGAATCTAAAGAACAAAATAAACACAGAAACAGACTCAGATAGAGAGATCAGACTGCTAGTTGCTAGATGGGAAGGCGGGTGGGGGACTGGGTGAAAGAGGGGAAGAGATTAAAAAGTACTAATTGGTAGTTACAGAATAGCCTTGGGGATATAAAGTACAGCATGGGGAGTATAGTCAATAATATTGGAATAACTATGTGTGGTGCCAGGGGGAACTAGACTTATCGGGGGGATCATTTCGTAAATTATGTAGATGTCTAACCACTATGCTGTATACCTGAAAGTATAATAATATTGAATGTTAACTGTAATCAAAATATAAAAATTAAAAAAAACTGCACAATCCAGGACTTATTGAAAAAACTACATATAAGTGGACCTGTGTAGTTCAAACCTGTGTTGTTCAAGGGTCAACTGTTTGCACACAAACTAATATATTTATGTGTATATACATATATGCATCATACCAACATCTGTACTATACACACAAACTGATTTCAGAAGACAGTCTAAGGACAGGATTTGAATGCCAACAAAATATTCAGCAGATATGCTGTTAAAAATTCAGGTCATGAACCTTTTTCGGCCTGCGGACTACATAGACTTCTGATTTTAAAAACCTGGCCCAATATCTGATGTAATAGTTGCTGTAATGAAAGATTGTTGGATGAGTAAGTACATTAATGAAAGGACGTTAATCTTTAAGTTTCAAAACTGGAATGGTCGATAGAGCACGGGCATGTATTTCTTACTCTGTTACCAAACCCAGAAGAATCAGGCCCCACAGTGCACCCCATGAATCTGCCCCCTTCGTGGCGATCACGCTGCCATGGAGCAGGGGCCCGCCAGGCGGCGACTGCAAAGGCGCAAAGGCCCGTGGAGTGTCGCTCGGCCTTGCTGCGCTGAACCCAGCGTGCGCCCTGGCCACAGAGGCTTAATGATGAAATAAACCAAATTTCCTTAGTGAGGACTGGCTGTGATAGAACAGAGACTTAGTAAGAACCGGGGAAAATGTATAGCAGACAACGATCTGGGATAAATCCAAAATTAATAAGCCGTATTCTATTAGTTATATAAGAGAGCGCTATTCCAAGAGGAAATTTCTCATAACAGAATGATTGCTTAGCCCTCATGATTTTCAAATTAGCAACCATTTAGTCAGTGCTCCTAGGCAGAAAATAGTGTAGAAACTGCCTAAGGAAGGATTACGAAGTTGAACAGGAGTTTGTAATCCAACCCTGGAAGGTAAGGCCGGCCATAAAGCTTGGATAAAACGGAATGCATGGGAACAAAGATGAGTGAGGGACATTTTAAGGACCAATTTACAATCATAAACGATGCAGCAGGGAACCCCCATGTGCCTAGTGTTTTTGTGTTGTCGGAAGTGTAAATTTCAAAGTGAGAGTGTTCAGTCAAATGCAAAGTACACACGGAGCTTTGCTGGATGTTGCCACGTTTTCCTCCAGGCAGGCTGCACCAATTTCTACTTCCACCAGAATGTACGATACTGTGTGACACAGTCCCATCAGTGTAATGAGTTATTCAATGTGCAATTGTTCTCCAGCCTGATAGATGAGAACTGGTATCAGTGTAATTTTAATTTGTATTTCTCTAGTTATAATAAGCTTGACCATCTCTTCAGATGTTCACAGGGCACTTTTATATTGTATTGTGCATTGTCTGTCCATGACTTCTGCCCATTTTTCTAGTAAGTTTTTGGCATTTCCCCTTGATTTTACGAGTTCTTTGTATATTAGGGATATTAGCCTTATTTATAATATATTACCATTTTTTTCTCCCAGCTTGTCAGTAGTCTTTTAGTTTTTTATGTTTGTTTGTTTTGCTATATCTGTGGTCAGCATAGTAATTAATGCCCTCAAAGATGTCCATTTCCTAGTTCCCAGAGCCTATAAATATTGGCAAAATGTACTTTACAGATGCTATTATGAACCTTCAGATGGAGAGAGTATTCTGGATTATTCAGGTGGGCTCGATATTATCATAAGGATCCTAAAAGTTAATAATTATTCTTAGCTGTGGTGAGAGGGAAATACAACTCTGGGGAAAAAAGGTCAGAGAGCCGCCCTGTTGCTGGCTTTGAAGAAGGCAGAAAGACCACGCGCCAAGGGATATAAGAACATTTAAGACGCTAGAAAGGCAAGGAAAAGTTAGTTATCCTCTGGAGCCTTGCAAAGTGATGCAGCCCTGCTGACATCTTGATCTTAGACCAGTGTTAGACCAGCCAGAATTCTGATCTATGAACTATAATATAAGATGGTAACTTTGTGTTGTTTTAAGCTACTAGATTTGGGACAATTTGTTAGAGCAGCCATAGAAAACTAATATACCAGGCTACTTAAAAATTTTTAGATGGTGAAATTTATTCATCTTTTATTGCATTTGAAGTTTGAATCATTGTTAGATAACCCAGGTTATAAAGGGATTTGTACGGTCTCATTTTTTACATTTGTGTATGGTTTGAGGAATGAATATAATGTTCTCTTTGGTCAAATAACCAGCTAGTTGTTTCAGCATTGATTATTAAAGTACCCCATCGTTGACCCGGTGATCTGAGATCCCATCTTTATTGCATAGTGCATTTCCATGTGGGCTTGGGTCTGTTTCTGGACTCTGTGATCTGCCCCTTCCCTGTTTATCCATGTATCAGGCGCCACACTGTTTTTATTACAGGAGCCTTATATTGAATTATTTTCCCCTTTGCAGCTTTTCTTTCTCGTTTTCTTGACTATTGCAAGATTTTTATATGAACTTTAATATTAACTCTCTTAGCTCCAAAAAAAGAACCTGTGGGTATTTTTATTTAAATTGTGATAATTTCATGTAGTAACTTAGAGAAAACTGATATATTTATAATGTTGAGTCATTCTGTTGAGAATAGTGAATAACATATTCTTTTCAAATCTATTTTTGTGACTTTCAGGAGTTTTAAAGCTTTCTTCTGGTTTTATACATTTCTTCCTATGATTTTTCCTGAGTACTTTATCTTCTTTGGTAAATGAGGTCTTCTCTACCAGTATAGTTTCTAGCAGGTTATTATTAGTGTGTATGAAGATGACTGATTTATACATACTAATTTATACTGAATCTGAATTTTTATTGTTTGAGTTAATTTTATCCTTGATTCACATAATTTGTCAGGCATACTATCATGTTATCAGTAAATATGGTTTTTACTTTTTCTTTCCCAATTCTTACACCTCCTCTTGACTTTCTGTAATTGCACTGAACACAATCTACTGTTGAATAAGTAGTGGAGACAGTGGGTATCTTTGCCTTATTCCTGATTTTACTAGAAATGACTCAAATATTTCTCCATTAAGTGAGATACTAGTGTTAGGACCATGTGTGTGTGTTTTATCATGTTAAGAAAATATGCATCGATTTCTATCTTCTTGAGTTTTCATAAGGGAAGGTGTTAAATTTTGTCAAATCTTTTCAAATGATGAAATTTTTCTCATTAGATTTATTAATGTGATGTACTATATTAATGTTGAGCAAATACAAGTGGCCTTCGGTCATGAAATGCTTTTTAATGTGGTATTGCATTGTTTTGCTCATATTTATTTAGTATATTTGCATTGCTATTGATACACACACACACACACACACACACACATATAGTGGCATTGGTCTCTATTTTTTTAATTATTAGGTGGAATTATTTTTTATTTTTTATTTTTTTTAATCCTTACCAGAGGATATTTTTTCCATTGCTTTTCAGAGAAAGTGGAAGGGTGAGAGAGAGAGATTGGTTGCCTCCCATCTCACCCTGGCTGGGTGGAGTCTGCAACCGAGGTACATGCACTTGGCCAGAATCA
The DNA here is from genome assembly GCF_054644295.1 of Miniopterus natalensis. Classification (NCBI taxonomy): domain Eukaryota; kingdom Metazoa; phylum Chordata; class Mammalia; order Chiroptera; family Miniopteridae; genus Miniopterus; species Miniopterus natalensis. The sequence continues at coordinate 69,963,279 of NC_142088.1, forward strand.
AACCCGGGACCCTTTAGTCCAAGGGCCCAGTGCTCTAACCATTGAGCTAAACTGGCTAGGGTAATTTTTTTTCTTAATTCCAGCTGCTATAACAATATACCATAAAGTCGGTGCCTTAGCAACAACAGAAGTTTATTTCTCACAGTTTTGGAAGCTGAAAGTAGGAGGTCAGGGTGCCAGCATGCTCGGGTTCTGGCGAAGGCCCTCTCCTCTTTCTGCTCACTGTAGAGTAGAGGCAGGCAGCAACTCTCTCATGGCTCTTAAGTGGGGGCTCACCCCCTACCTCATCTAATCCTATTTACCTTCCAAAAGCCCCCACCTCTTAGTACAGTCACTTTTGGGGGTAGGGTTTCAACATACAGAGTTGTTGCAAATGAAAACCTTCAGTCCATCACAACTGTCATTGTTCTTCTTGCTCCATACAAAAAATTAGAATGTTTTTTATTCATATTTCCATGTTCTGGAAAAGATATGGAATGTGGGGCAATCTCATCGTGGGGATTTTTTTGTTAGGATTTCCTGGTGAAACCATATGGACCTATAGTTGATTTCTGGGGGTAGTATATTGATTACTTTCTCTATTTCTTCTTGAAAAGTTCATCTGATTAAGCTTTCTATCCGTGATAGAGCCAATTTTGGTAAATGTCTTTCCCAAAGAATTATTCCATTTTATCTATGTTTTCAAATTTATTTGCATAGAGATCAGATCTATAAAGTAGCTGCTAATTTTTTCTGTTTCAGTAGTTATTTCTTATTTGCCATTTCGTACTGTGTATTTTCTTAACATATATCTTCTCCCCTTCCACTTTTTAAAAATCAATTTATGTTGTTATCTACTTAAAAGAAACAAGCTGGATTTTGATTTCTTAACTAGGTACACTGCTTTTCTGTTTTATACTTACATTTTGCTCTAGTCTAGTCTTTTGCCTTGTGCTTTCCTCAGTTACTTTTCCTTTTTGGCCTTTTAGCTAAGAATTGAGTTTCTTTATACTCTTTAATTTTCATTGTTAAATGTCCTTAGGGCTCTTTATTTGTTTTTGTGACCACTGCTTTAAATGCAGCTGGTTGTTTTCATTATTTTTAAGAAATCTTTAAATTTTAGTTTGAATTCTTTTTCTAATTTACAGGAAGGAGGGATTTTTCATTTTAAAATTTTGTTGATAATTCATTGCTTGCAGTGATATTGGCAAGTGCTTATATTATTTCTACTTTATAGAACTTACTGATGTTTACTTCAAGGCTTAATAATAATAATGAATTTTTGTATATCTCACATGTGTTTGCATAGATACCAGGCAGCTGCATCTTAGAGCAGGAGCACCTTCAACTTTACTACACAGGCCTAAATTGTTTCCACCTGAAAGGTGTACGCGTTCCTGTTTCCACGCATCCTCCCCAACATATACTGCCATCAGAATTATTATTTTTTCTGTTATGATGGGTATGAAGTAGTATGTCATCATTGTTTTAGTTTGCATTTCCCCATCAACGAGATAGCATGCTTCAATATAGTTATTGCCAGTTAACCATCTTCTGTGAACTCTCCTTTTTTATACTTTCCCTTTTTATAAAAATAACCTACTCATTTGCAGCTCTTTACAAATTTGGAATAGCATTTTTTTATATAGAATATGTTTCAAAAAGATTCTTCTAGTCTGTGCCTTGAATTTTTATTTTCTTTATGGTAATTTTTTATCACAGAGGTTCAAAAATGAATGTAGTGAAATACTTCAATATACTTCCCAGCCTGATGAGATAAAAGTGTTCTCCAAAGAATTCTTCAAAAAGTTGTATAGATTTGCTTTTCACATTTAGGGGGGTTCTTCTTAGACTTTATTTTTTAAGAGCAGTTTTTGGTTTGCAAGAAAATTTACAGGAAGGTACATAGGTTTCCCATAAACCCATTGCGTCCACAAATGCATAGCTGCCCAAATCAGCAACACCACTCATGAGAGTGGCTCATTTTCACCAAGGAAAAACTCACCCTGACACAGTACACTCACCCAAAGCCCACAGTTTACCGTCGGGTTCACCCTCGGTGGTGAATATTCTGTGGGTTTGGACAAGTGTATAATGCCATATACCCATCTCCCTAACACATGCGGAGTCTTCTCACTGCCCTAAAATTCTTTGTGCTGCATTTATCTCTTCCCCTTCCCTGACCCCTGGAAACCACAGGTCTTTTCACTGTCTCCATAGCTTTGCCTTTTCCAGAGTGTCATAGACTTGGAATCATGCGGTATGTAGCCTTCTCAAGTTGGCTTCTCCCACGTAGTAATATGCGATTATGGTTCCTCCATGTCTTCTCGTATCTTGATAGTTCATTTCTTTATAATGCTAAGTGATATTTCATTGTCTGAATGTACCATAGTTTATTTATACATTTGCCTACTGAAGGACATTTTTGGTACTTCCAAGTTTTGGCAATTAAGAATAAAGCTGCTGTAAACATCTGGTACAGGTTTTTTTGCAGACGTAAGTTCTTAACTTCTTTGTGTAAACACCAAAGAAAAAGATTGCTGGATCGCATGGTTAGAGTGCATGTAGTTTTATAAGAAACTGCCAAACTGTCTTCCACACTGGCATCATTGTGCCAGGCCGGGCGTAGCTTAGCGGCGGAGTGTTGACCTAGGATCCAGGAGATGGAGGTTCGATTCCTGCTCCGGGCACACACCCGGGGTTGTGGGCTGGATCCCCAGTTGGGGGTGTGCAGGAGGCAGCCGATCAATGACTGTCTCTTCATTGATGTTTCTGTCTCTCTCTCCCTCTCCCTTCCTCTCTCTGAAACCAATAGATATATTTTAAATAAATAAATAAATAAATAAATAAATAAATAAATAAATAAGGCCTCACCGTACCCAAAGTCATATAGGTTTTCTTGTAGATTATCATCTGTGAGTGTTATAGTTCTGCATTTTACATTTAGGTCTATGATCCATTTTGAGTTAAATTTTGTGAAGGGTGTAAAGTCTGTGACGACATTCTTATTTTTTTCTTTTTTGCATGTGGGTGTCCAGTTGTTCAAGAGCCATTTGTTGAAGAGACTATCTTTGCTCCATTATACTGTCTTTGCTCACTTGTCAAAGATCAGTTGACTGTATTTATGTGGGTCTATTTCTGTTCTTTCTATTCTGTTCCATCCATTGATCTGTTTGTCTGTTCTTTTGCCAACCCCACACTGTCTTGATTACTGTAGATTTATAACAAGTCTTGTAATTGGGTAATGTCATACATTTAGTTTTTAATCTGAGTTTATTTTTTGAGAATGATCTTAGGTAAGGTTCTAATTTTGTTTTCTTTATTCAGATAGAAAGTTGACCTGATACTATTGTTTCAGTAGTCAGTCTCTCACCCACTAACTAATGATGTCATTTCTGTGATTACCTCAATTCCTTATATCTGGGTCTGTTTCTAGGCTCTCTTTCTAGTCCATTGATGAATTTATCTATCTCACTGACCTGTTTAATTGCCTGCCTTTATAGTATAGTGCCTGACCCTTTTTTGAATGTTAATGAAATCACCCTTCTTAAAGATTAGTTGGTTATTTTAGCCTTTTTCTGTTTTATAAGAATTAATCGATCATTTTACATATAAGCCACATTGAGACTGATAGGAAGTGTGGAGACATGAAACAGCTGGCCCCACTCACAGGGGCAGCAGTTGAGGTTCTGGGGGGATATCTGAGCTTGGGGGGATTCCCTGTGAGAAGTGTGGGATCTCAATGCCAAGCCAGGCTCCCCAGCCCAGAGCACCAGCACTGGGAAGAGGTGCCCACCTAACATCTGGCTGTGTAAAGCAGCAGGGTTTATGTCTATTATGGGGAAATGGGAGTCTGCTATAAACACAGATGCCCTCTTAAGGAGCCAACTCAAAATTTTGTTCTCAGCTACTCACTCTGGGCCAGGGCAGAGGGAGAGCAGAGTAGACTAGAGTTGTGTGAGGAGAGCCTGGGATTTATGGCTCTAGGGAGAGAGCTGAAGGGACAGCTGCCAGGGTCCCTGTGCTAAGTCATTCTACCACACCACAGATGCCATCTTTCATGGGCGGGCACTCCCCTTCTTATGACATCAGCCTGGGAAAGTCCCATGCTCTGGACTCCTTCTTACCCCATCCTGCGGAACTTAAACCCTCCTGAGGAGTCAGCTGCCATGGCTGGGTGTAGAGGTCTAGGCAGATTCAGGGGGTGTCAGTGAATGAGTTGTATGGCCTAGGGCAGGGGCCATACCCTTACTTTCCCATGAACCTGACCAGCACTACCCCCTCAAGGGAAATTCCCTAGAATCCTCCAGGCTTCCCACAGATCCACCCTCTGGACTCTGGTGGTCCCACCTGCCTGATTCCTAGTGGCTCTGCCCTGCTGAGGTCTGGGCAAAATCTGGGACAGACTGAGTGGTGCGGCTCTGGGGTGACGGCAACCCCCCCCCCACCTTCCCCGAAGCCTGACTGGCACCTCCCCCTCAGGAAATCAACTAGCCCCACCCACCTGACTCCCCACTGTCCCACCCTGTTGAGCTCTGTCTCCTAAGGGCAGAATCTGGGACAGACTGATATGTGTGGCTCAAGGACAGAGGCTATTTTTCCCTTGCATACCTGACCAGAGCCCAGCCCTTTCTTCACACGGCCAAATCTTGATCCTTTTGGGCCTGATAAACTCTGCTGTCCTCACCCTTATGACTCTAAGATGCTGCAAAACAAAGGTTTGTGAATGTCCAACAGGTGGCAGCTAGACTTGGTATACCAGGAGACATTTGCTGAGTGGCCTGAGACCCAGCACTGGCACCAAGTTTGAACCTGTATCAGTCTGGTGAACACCATTCATCCCTACCTGGTGACTCACTGAGAACCCACCTCATGCAACTCAGGTACTATTAGAGTCTCTTTCACTGATTGAGTCTAACGGGCAGGCAGAGGCAGATCTTGGGGTGCTTTGGGACTTTTGCTGACCTATCTCTGGAACCGGTGCTGGTAAAAGCCAGCCATGGTATGCATAGTTTGGTCCTTCCCCTGTGCACCCAGGCCCAGCAGAGGGAGTCACAAACTGTAGATTGCTTTTAGCTCCAAACAGGTTGCCCAGGGCCAGTCACAGGCAGCATCTGACATTGGCCTGCATCAGAGTGCCTCCCAAAGCACCCAGAACCAACACACTCAGTGGCCAGCTTCAGACATCAGAGCAGGATTCAGTAAGCTTAACAAGTGTCTTATCCAAAGGGAGATCTCTGCAAGTCAACAGACCCTGCTGAGGTGAATTCAGCTTCAGGTGGTCATCACCTTCACAGCAGTTCACATGCCATGGTCAGGGTAGAACCTCATAGTCAGCCAGCCTGAGGGGTCATCCCAAGCATGAATGGGCCAATAGCAATCAAGACTCAGTTATAATAGGAGGGCTCACATAACCCACAGAAAGGACATTCCTGGAGCATCCAGCTTAGGTGATCAAAGAGACCGCACCACTGGACCCGATAGGACACCTACTACATAAGGCCACCCCACCAAGACTGGGAGTCACAGCAGATGTATCTAATAACACCGAGTCAGCCAAATGAGGAGACAAAGAAACATGCGCCAAATGAAAGAATAAGAGAAATCTCTAGAAAAAGAGCTAAATGAAATGGAGAAGAACAATTTATCAGATATAGAGTTCAAAGCAATGGTTATAAGGATTCTCAACAGCATGAAAAGGGACATAGAAACCATAAAAATGTCCTGGACCAGATGCTTTCACAGGTGAATAGGTGAATTTTACCAAACATTCAAAGAAGATCTAACCATTATCCTTCTCAAACTATTCCAAAAAATTCAAGAGGAGGGAAGACTCCCAAGCTCTTTTTATGAGGCCAGCATTAACTTAATCCCCAAACCAGATAAAGACACTAGAAAGAAAGAAAATTATATGCCAGTATCCCTGATGAACATAGACTCTAAAATCCTCAACAAAATATTAGCAAACTGGATCCAGCAATACATTAAAAAGATCATACACCATGATAAAGGGAACCATAAGCACATGAAAAGATACAGAACACCATTAGCCATTAGGAAAATAAAATCTCAATCACCATGAGATACCGCTTTATACCCGTGATGGTGTCCATAACCAATAATAATAAATGTTAATAAATGTTGGTGAGAATATGAAGAAAGTAAAAGCCTCATACGTTGCTGGTGGGAATGTAATATGGTGTAGCTGCTTTATTTATACACACACACACAAGAAATGAAAACATATATCCACTCAAAATCTTGTTCATGAATTTCTTTTTTACAATAGCAGAAGAATGGAAATAACCCAAGTGGTTATTAACTGATGAATAGATAAATAAAATGTGGTGTATGCAACAATGGAATAGTATTTGGCAATAAGAAGGAATTAAGTACTGATAAATGCTGTAATATGGACAACTCTTGAAAACATCATGCTAAGTGAAAGAAGCCAAGCACAAAAGGTCACATATTGTGTGATTGTGTTTCTGTGCAATGTCCAGAATAGACAAATTTCTAGAGATAGACGGGATGGCTGAAGGATGAGGTGTGACTGCTAATAGGTGTTATGGGTTGTGCAACATGCATTTACTGAAAACAAATGAATGGTACACTTTAGGTGACTCTTATAGAATGTGAATTATATCTCAATAAAGATGTTAACACAATCTGGGCCTATTGGGTGAATATGTAATACAATTTTTTGTCAACTACTGAGTTGACCTATTGAATTAAGGTCCTGTTGATTCTTGAGTGAGTTTTATTAAAAGGATTTTTTGTTGTTGCAATTTTAGGACATTGATCATTTTACCTATCTTTTAAAATTTATTGCCAAAAAGTCACTATAGTGAACTAGTCATATCACTTAAAATCTCTGTTGTATCCTTATATTGCTTTTTTATTCTTAAGCTTATTGATCTGCCTCCTCTGTTTATCACTGATCTAAGCAGATATTGTTTTAGTGATCCTTTATTAATGTTTTGTGTTGTATTTTATTAAACTTTGATTTTATCTTTATTGTTTCTTTTATTCTGTTGTTATTTTTATCTATCTTCTTTGGTTGGATGCTTTGCATATTAATTTTCCATTTTTCTTCCTTTGTAGAATATGCACTAGAATTATTAATTTATTTCTATGTACTGCCTTAGTTCCTTCTATTTTGAGTTTTGATACATAGGATTTTAATTTTAAGACATCAGTTTCTAATTTTTTCTAATAATTCTTTTATAATTAATCATTGATCCATGGGTATTAAAAGTGTCTATTTTTTCATATTTTAAGAAAAATTCAAATATATATAAAAAATTAAAAGACCAAAGCAATAAAACACTCATCTCTCCACAATGTAGCATCAATAAACATTAATGTTTTTTCATATACATTTTTTCCATTGAAAGTGGCAAACACCATGATACTTTAATCCTAAGCATTTTAGCATGTGACTTTTAAAAATAAGAACCACTTCCTTTATAACCACAGTTATATTTACCCTTAGCAAAATTAATAAGAATTCTCCTATCTAATATTAGCCTTACCTAATTTTCTCTGTTTCCAAAATGTCTTTTATAACTATTTTAGACCAAGATCCAATCCCAATAGTTTTATTTTGTTATGTCTTATCTCTTTGAGTCTGACTTAGTCCCTCTACTTTCTTCCATCTGGAGACGTTGACTTTTTGTGTGTGTTTTTTTAAATATGTCTTTATTGATTTCAGAGAGAGGAAGGGAGAGGGAGAGAGAGAGAGACAGAAACATCAGTGATGAGAGAGAGTCATTGATGGGCTGCCTCCTGCATGCCCCCAACTGGGGATGGAGCCCGCAACCCGGGCCTGTGCCCTGACCAGGAATCGAACCCTGATCTCCTGGATCCTAGGTCGACGCTCAACCGCTGAGCCACGCCTGGCTGGGCGACATTGACTTTTTGAAGAGCTCCAGAGCATCCTGTTCTGCATGTGGCTCATTGTTTTCTTTTGGTGTCATTTATCTGATCTTCTATCTCCCATACTTTGTGTAAGCTTGCATTTATGTCAAACGTCTTGCTTAGATTCAGATTAGACATTGCTTTTTTTACAAGAATACTTCAGTAGTGATGTTATGCACTTCTCACGCAGTATAAGGAGTCAGATGATGTCTCCATTGTGTAAGGTTTCTCCTTTGCAATTAGAAAAAAAATCAGGAGGTGATATTTGGTACTGTATGAACATTCTATTTCCTGTCAATGTTTTACCTAATGGCTTTAGCATGTATTGGTAATCCTTATTTGGATCTGGTATTTCACTGGGGGTTACAAGCAGGTGTTATTTCTGAGGTAAGCTTCCTCTTCTCAAATGGGTAAGCACTATAATTCTCCTACCTAAGTAAATAAATAAATTCTTTAGTCTTTAAAAAATATTTTTATTAAGGTTTAATTTACATGCAATAAATTCACCAGTTTTTTATGTGTACAATTTGATGAATTTGACAAAATACACAGTTTTGTGACCACCACCACAATCTTGCCATAGGATATGCCCCACATGCCAAATTCTCTTGTGCCTCTCTGTCGTCCCCCTTTCCATCCCCAGCCCCAGATAACTGATCTGCCTTTTGTCTCTAGAGTGTTTCAGAATCAAAAGGAATGAAACACAAGCCAGTCACAAAGTGTGATGTTCTTTCACTTAGCATAGTGCCTTTGAGATTCAAGCACATGGTTACATTTATCAATAGTTGGTTCCTTTTTATTGCTGAGAAGTTTTTTATGGTATGGATGGGTCTACCACAGGTTGTTCTCCTATTTACAAATTGATGGAAACATGGGATATTTCCAGTTTTGGGATATTATGAATAACATTGTTATAAACATTTCTGTGCAAGTCTTAAGTGTCATCACATTTTTACTCTTTTTGGGTAAATATCCAGGAGTGGGATTACTGGATGGTCTTTTAAGTGTATGTTTAATTTTATAAGAAACTGCCTACTGGTTTTCCAAATTTGTTGTCATTGGGCATTCCCACCATCTGCATAAGAGAATTTAAGTTGCCCTGTATCATTGCCGATGCTTGATATTGTTAATCTTTGCTGCCTGCTTTGCAGCATAAGGCATTTAATCCCTTCATGATTCATTACTTGGTTGAACACACATTGAATACCTATCATGTGTCTGATCCTTACCTAGGTGCTGGGACACCCTGGATGTTATATTGCAAACAGACATTAGACCATTTATCTAGTAACTTTCATAAACTCTATCGTAGCTGCCCTGTATGTGCTTTTGGGTTTTCTATGGAGATAATCATATCAGGAAACTATGACTAGCAAATGATTCCCTTGAAATACCTTCTACACTAGGTCCCTGGGAGAGGCCCCTCTTCTCCTCTCTTCCTCGCTGCCACTTTTGGGGTTCATCTTCACCTTGGCTTTTACAGTTGGAGTGCCTTTCAGGATTCAGTCCTCAAACATCTTCCCTTTTCTAACCCATCTGATGATTTAACTTAACCACCTGTACTTTATATTTATACAACTCCCAAATTTACGTCTCCCCCCTGGACTGGTGTTGAATGTGATACTTGAATATTTATTTGACCACCTACTTAACATCTCGTTTTGGTTGGTAAACATTAATAACAACAATAATCACCACCAACACAAACCCCACTAACAGGAGCTCATCACCACAGGCATTTATATGGTGCTTAACAAAAGTAAAGGACTATTCTAAGAGCTTTACATCAATTAACTATTTTTAAAATTTAACTTAATAGGCACCCTAATCTTAACACACCCAAAACTGGACCCTTGTTTCTTCCACCAAAATTTACTCCTTTTAGTCTCACCCATTTCAGTTCATAGTCTCTCCATCCTTTTGGCTGCTAAAGCCCAACACCTGGAGTTCTTTTATTCTTCCCTTACCTCCAACCTCCCATTTCTGAGCAAATACTATTGGCTCTAAATTCCAAACAGTCCCCGATCGCCTGCAGGTCTCATTTCCTTTCTTGCTATGGCCCTGTCCACGCCACGCCCTCTCACGCAGAGCCCTGCACGAGCCTAGTAACATCTCCCCGTTCCTCGTTTTTCCCTGTAATTAACTCAGAACATGGTAGCCAGGGCGATTCATTAAACAGAAGTGAGATCATGAAAGTCCTCTGTTCACAATCCTGTGTCTGTGTCCTCCTACATTACTCAGAGTAAAAACCCAAGTCCTTAAGCTGGTCTGTTGGGTCTCATCCAACGATCTGTCCCCTGAGCCTACCCCCATTCACCTCTCCCCTCATGTTCCACCCCTCCTGCCTCCTGGCTGTTCCTAGACCTTGCCAGGAACAATCATATCTAAGTAGTTGTCCTTGACTTACATGTACTTACTGGAGAAAGTAACACTTGAACCTCAATGTACCTTATCTATCAAGTCACAGCGATGTGTCTGATTTTAATCCTGACTTCACACACCAGCATTCATGGAGTGCCCATAGTGCTATTGGAAGCACCGCCGGGCTATAAAATAACAAGAAGACAGTCTCTGCCTAGATAAGTGGGTGCTTAATGTGGCTTGGCCACAGTTCTCAGTTATAGCATAAAGCAAAATAATGATTTGAATAGAGTTTAAATGAAATCTACAGTAAAGTATACTTATTTCTGCCTACCTCTTACACCTATCTGAATAAATGGCTTACAGATTTTCCCCTTCAACTTTTCAACTGGTGATTTGTTTTCCCAACAAATTATTCCCCGACAAATACTGTCAGTCAGGGTAATTGAACATTTCCCAGCACTTGAGAAGACTATACAAAACCAGGCATAATCCAACTGGTTGTATTCTTTATGCTTTAAGACTTGTTTATGTACATCTAGGACTACTGTTATTTTTATTATTTTTATTTTTTGTTTTGCCATAATCCTTGTAAGCCCCTCACCAGTAGAAACATGTGGTTATATTGAAGGGGTGCATTAAAATAGTCCAAAGTACATTATTGAAAGCAGCACATTATTTCACCTGCAGAATAAACTATTTTAGTTTAAAAAGTATCAGTTTAAAGTTATTTTCTAATAAAATAGCATTGCTTTAAAAAGAATATGTCCATGTGAAAGTGGAGAAAAAATTGCAAGAATTCTTTTAATTCAAAATGAAGCTAAACTGAGTTCTGCATTTTCTTACCCAAAGCAGACTTTCGTTTTCTCTCCCAAAGCCAACAGGAGGCAAAGGGCCCAGCTTCTTTGCCAATTACATGCTGGTCCTCCCTCCATAGGCTTTATTCCCAAATGTACTTGGGAACCAACTTCTGAGTCCAGACAAACGACTGTTAGTTCCAGCTCTTACCTGCCAATTACAATAATTTGGATATCTGTGCCAGTCTCTGGGTCAGCTGATGATAAGATTACAGGACCTGTTTGTTCAGTTCATTAGCAGAAATTCATTCCACAGACACAGAAAGGGCGGTTTGGGGCGGTGGTGGGGTGGGTATGCCAGGGGCCCGCCAGGATGGGTTGGTTTTTCTTATTAGGAAGTGGGAAAGGAAAGCACTATTTCCTCTTTGGGATCCCCATTTCCCCTTTCAGTTCCTCTGCTGGGGCAGACAATAGAAGCCTCTAGGCCCTCCTCTCCCCTCCCGCACCCGGTCCTTGTCGCCCCTCTCCCCCTCCCCCCCTCCCCTCCCCTCCCCGCACCCACTGGCTTCCCCAACTCGGGCTGCAGGCGGAGATTTGTCAGAACCGTTGGGTTGAGACTGATTATGATTGCAGCAGATGGGCTGGGTTTGACAGCCCGATCCTAAGCAGCTTCTGATGGGGGTGCGGCGGAGGGGCGGGGAGGGGGAGAAGGTGGGGGGCGGGAATCTCCGGGCCGCGCCGCCTGGTCGGAGCGCACCAGCGCCGCCGGGCCGGGCGCTCCTGGGCAGCTGTTTCACGCGCCTCCGGGAGGAAAGTGGCACCCAGACCCGAGGGGCGCCCGGAGCGCCAGCCAAACGTCCCGCTGCCTAGCGGCGCGGAGACCCCCGGAGGCGGGCGCAGGGGGGCAGTGAGCACAAAGCGGAAGGGAGCGGGGAGCCCGGCGTCTTGGCTCCCCGCGCCCCGGCTGGCTGCGGGGCGCGCGACCCGGGCACCTCCGCGCGCTCCGGGCATGGCAAGTTTGCCAACTCCGGCTCGGCGGCCGGCGCCCTGCTGCTCCTGAAGTGACAGCGCTGCCGGCTCTGCCCCCGGGGGCGGCGCCCACCCAGCCCCGACCCACCGCAAAATGCTCCAGCACAGGCCAGGTAAGGAGACTCCAGCCGCTCCCCGCCCGCGCGCCCAGCCGAGGCTGCCGGGCCTCTCCCGCTCCCGTGCCCCCCAGTCCCTGCTGCTCCCCGCTCCTGCTCCTCCCTCCCTCGTCTCCCGGTCCGTCTCTGCCCTCTACCGCCTTCCCTCGCGGTGGCCCTTCGTTCCCACCTTACCACATCCCAGCAGCAGGGGGAGAAGTTCGCGAGGTGCCGCGAGGTGATGGCTCTCTTTCCTGATCGCCTGCGCGACGGGGCACCGAGGCTGGCCGGGGGTGGGAGCCGCGTGGGTATGTGTGGTCTCATCCACAATCCCGGCTCCACGCAGTCCCTGCCCAGCACAACAGGCACCCCCTCCTTCCCACCTGTGGGGCCTCCCTTTTGTGCTGGAAGTACAAATGAAAACACGCACACGTGGAGTCACAATTCCACCTGGGCATCCTCCGGAGACTCTGGAAGGGTGCGAGTGCGGAGGGGTGGCAGGCAGTGGGCGGATCTTGAATACTAGGACTCTTCCCAGAACAGGACTAGTGCCTTTCCTGCTTCTTGGCCTTAGCTCCTGTGTCCAGGTGCCAGCAGAGTGATGTACCTCCAAGAGGGCCGGGAGGCTGCTGTACTTGGCATGGACATTACTGTGCCACCAGGAAACCCCCACCCCTACCCCCAGGGGCAAGGGGCCTGGACTACTGCCTGGCCTGGCCTGGCCTGGCCCCAGCAGGGTATGCCCACTACCACCTGCCAGGGTAGCCCCCCCCCCCCTCCCAGCCCCATCACCAGTGGGTCCCTGACCTTGTCGGCCCAGCAGCTCAGGTCCTCTAGCCCTGGCTACCCCCCCCCCCCCCCCCCCCCCCCCCCCCGTTGCTGCTGCACCCAGCTCTCCAGGAGCGATGAGTGTGTGCCTTGTTGCTACTGGCAACTGCTTATGCAGAAACCTCAGCCCCCAAAGTAGCTTAATGCTTATTGATGAGCAGAAATACGATATTTTCTAGAGCTTAGTGGGTGCTGGGGTGGGGGCCCTCCCTGCTGCCGGAGCTCTTGAGCCGTTTAGACCTCCGCCGGGGTAGCTGGCAGACTTCCTTCCCTCCTAGACCCCCACCGCACCCCACCCCTCAGTAAAAGGGCCTTTAGGATATCCCTATCACCTAGGGTTAAACTCCATGCCAGCATCCGCTTTCCAGAGGAACAAGCAGCGCCCCAGAGTTCCCCTTATTCTCAGGCTTCTGTTGAGTGGGATAGATGAGACCGCTGCTCCAGGACATTATGATCTCTTTTCTGTTTTCATTCCCCACCTCCTCACATACCCCTTCCTACACATAGGTACTTAAAATGGGTCACCTCTTTAATGATCAGAACTATTCTGGCAAATGCTCAGAAAAGCATTTTCAAAAATAATTCATATCAATACCTCTTCCTCAGCTTCTCTCCTCCTGTAGAGTCTGCCATTTCCACCCCTAAAAACACAGGGTCTGGGGGATAAGCCTGCACTTGACTGTCCAGTACCGACACCACCTTTGCTGCTTCTGTGACTTCATTTTAACACCTCAAACCCTTCCTTTTTCAGGGGTGGCAGCCTCCTCCTCTAGACATCTGAAATAATACAAATTTTCTGGGCTAATAGAAATTTCTGCTCCAATATGTATTCCTTCCCGCTTCCCAGTAGTGACTACAAAGGGCCAGATTTCATTATCAAAGAAGTTGTCTTCAGGAGAACTTTTTGTTCTATAGCATTTTTCTCAGCACCCCTATATTTTCGGCAGAGTATTTTCAGCATTCTCATTATCTAAATTATCATGCCTCACTGTTTTGCCTGTTGACATTAATTTGAAAAACCATGTGATGCTTTAAAGTTATTCATCCAGACAGAACTTAGAGAGGTTCTGCTGTGTTGGGCACCAGTGTAGGTTGGGAATGAAGCAAAGACAAGGCCCAGAAGGCCATCAGCACTTTAAAGCCTACATGACCGCTGGGCTGTGGTTATTGCCATGATAGTTTATAACAGTGCACTACGTTCGATCAGGACTTTACAGTTTACAAAAGGCTTTCATGGGCATTATGTTCCTTAATCCCAGCAGCAGGAATTTTAAATAGCAGGGATTCCACGAAAGGCCCAGTAATGCTCACCAATCCTGCTTAACCAAAAAGAAAAAGAATCACAGACTATCTCAACAGCTGATGGAGCTTTAAAATACAGAATAAGCAATTCAGAAGGAGCTCCCGGAGCTGAGTTACAGGGATGTGGCTTGGAGAAGAAAAGAGAAATGCATGTAATGTGCACATTACCAGGAAGACGTCACGGGAAGAAACTCCACCCCAGCACTGAGACCCCTCAGGGAAGCGCTGGCCGCTGGAGGTGGAGGCCTCTTGGGGTTCTCGATTATTGCCTTACGCCAGGATCTCAAATGGAATGAAAGGGTTCGCACAAAGTTGCTGGGAGACTAGAAAATTAAGCAAAATGAGTAGGCCATGAAGTTACTTTCTTTAGCTACAAGACCCTGAAATATTTGCAAGCTCCTAGTATACACTTACTTTAGAAATGGAGCAATTTTCTGTACTTAGAACATAGAAAAATGAGTTTGTGCACCTTGCCTGAGCCAAATGAAGGCAATCAAGGTTTTGACTACTCTCACCCATTACTTGGAAAACTGGAGATATCTCAGGTGGATAAATGACAGTTTCTCCTTTTTATCATTTACAGTCATTCACCACTAGTGACAGGGATGTGTTCTGTGAAATGCATCCTTAGGTGATTGTGTCATTGTGTGAACATCACAGAGTGTCCTTCCCCAAAGCCAATGGTCTAGCCTCCTACTGTAACTGCATGTGCTGTGCTTTATACAACTGGCAGTGTGGTGGGTCTGTTTGCACCAGCATCACCACAAGCACATGAGCAATGAGTTGAGCTACAATGTTACGACAGCTACCATGTCACCAGGTGATAGGAATTTTTTAGCTCCTTTATATTCTTGCGAGACCGCCATCCTATGTGCAGTCTGCCAGTGACAGACACCTTGTGGTGCGGCACATGACTGTACAGGAAGAACGTACAGAGGCCTTCGTGGAAATCTCTTCATTTCCCCATCTCCTTCAACCTGGAGAACAGCTGATTTTATTTCTCAGCTGTGAATGGCATTCATGACTTACCTCCAAAAATGATTTCTAGAATGCCCACTGATACTTATAAAACTTGGTCAGCATTTCAGACATCATGCTAATCCTCTTGTCTATCATTTAGAAAAGCTTTATTCACAGGGGTTTTGCAAGAAGAGTGGTATATCATTTGGAGCTTATGGTGGCGAGAGGCTGGCTGTGGGTATGGCTGAGTTACAGACAAACCAAGAAGGTCATCATAGGGTAAGGTCTGTCATTAGAAAAGAGTAGAGGTACCCAAGGAAGCTTTTTATTGTTTAGTACCATTAGAATTTGTAGGAACTTTTTAGATGTGCATTTGTGGGTTTCTTTCGGTGGAGAATTTGTTGCTGAAGCCTATTACAGTTGTCTCTCAGTATCCACAGGGCATTGGTTCCAGGACCCCAGTGGATAGCAAAATCCATGGATGCTCAGCTTCCTTATGTAAAATGGAATCATATTTGCATATAACCTATGCACATCTCCCTGTATACTTTGTCAACTGATGGTGGTTGGTACCAATTCAACCCCAACAGGAATCCTCAACTTAGGGTGCAGTGAAGGAAACTTTATTCACTGTGAACAGCTTAACCGTGATACAGCACAACTGTGAGAACAGCACAGCTGTGGGAACAGCTTAATAGTGTCACAGGTCAATTATGAAGCAGCACAGCACGGCGGAGAGGTGGCCCTGGGACAAGGCCCCTCTCTAGCTAGACAGCTTTGGTCTGCTCTAGTAGGTGCCACCTGCTCTGGTCCAGTTCACTCCACTCTTCCCTGTGCAGTTCTGCTCCATCCAGGTGGAATCAAAAGCATGGTCCCTGAGCTAGCGGGGAGCTGGCTTATATAGGCAGAAGTCCCCACCCCTGGTCCCTGATTGGTCCATGCTTATGCAAATGAGAACTCCAAATCCTCTCAGTTTGAGTGGTACAAAAGGCACTGTCCTGATTGGTCAAAATGGAGCTTTTTCAATTGGTTGGTGAAGATGTTAATGACAATATAGCTGCACAGCTCCAGTAGGATGGGGAAAGCCTCAGGCCTATTGGCTGAAATAGGATTCCAGGAGCTCCTTTCTAAGGGCTGCTCAGCAGGAACACCGTGCGGGCAGGCGGTTCAGAGCAGGCTTCTCCCTGCAGTGCAGCTTGTGCAAGAGGCCACTGTGTAGAAGTGACCGCTAGGCTCTGTGTTTTCAAATTTGAGGCCAGTTAGCCACCAGCAGTCCTTCTTAGTAGGTATCTTCTTTCTCATGATTTAACACTTTAAGTCATCTCTAGATTACTTACATACTTCATATAATGTAAATGCTATGTAAATAGTTATACCATATTGTTTAGAGAATAATGACAAGAAAAAAGTGTACATGTTCAATATAAATGCAGGCATTGTAGGCCTAACCTCATAGTGCTTAGCCGCTACAGAACATAGTACATGTCCACAACAATGTCACTTTTTTTCAAGTACTTTCCATCAGCCATTGGTTGAATCTGCAGGTGCAGAAACTGCAGGTATGAAAGGTGGAATGTACCCTGTATTTGGCCTTCCTGTGTATGATTGTCATTCTTAGACATTATAACATCTTACCTTAGAGCTAAACTTGTCTTTAGGTTTGTTGGATGCCCATGGAAATCATATACAAATATATACTTGGGAAGTTAGAGTGGACCTATTGGGCCCTCCTCTGACAAGGGCCTTCATTGTCTTTTGCTGGATCAGAGGCTTTTCAAATGAAGTTTAGAGAGAGGTGAAGTCTGATTTTTCTATTTCACAAAAGAGACTTGAGTAGAGAAACGTTGTGAGTGCTTTGATAGTGGC
This sequence comes from Miniopterus natalensis, assembly GCF_054644295.1. Lineage (NCBI taxonomy): Eukaryota > Metazoa > Chordata > Mammalia > Chiroptera > Miniopteridae > Miniopterus > Miniopterus natalensis. The sequence goes on from NC_142088.1 coordinate 69,980,416, forward strand.
TGATGTCGCCTGATTCAGGGCTGTGAGTCTTCCCTATGACCCTCTAAGCTAGGGTTCCATTATTTATGCATCCATTCAATGAATATTTGTTGAGGAATATTTTTAGAGTGCATGCTCTTTACTCTAAGCCTCCTTGCTTTCTCTGCAGAGCTGTGCCATTTCATGCTTAGCCTACAGTCCTGTTCCTTTTAAGTATCTGATAGTTTTGTCCTTTGAGGTTCTGTAGGTGTAGTTTAAAGAAGCAGAAGGGAATGGTTCAGAGGCTTTCTTGCTGCAGTGAAGTAGTATGGATTCGCTGCTGAGGGCTGCGGCCTTCGGCTGGCATTGCTCCTGGAATTTATACTTAACTACATAGTGCTTAGCTGCTACAGTACATAGTACATGTCCACAACAATGTCACTTTTTTTCAAGTACTTTCCATCAGCCATTGGTTGAATCTGCAGGTACAGAAACTGTAGGTATGAAACTCCATTTTCCCCCAGGAAACTCCATTTTCACGTGTCCCCTTCAGCTTAGACTTCTCAGAGAGTAGGTGGCAGTGGATTCAGTAAACAGTCCCTATGAATTTGTTGCTCGTCTCAGAGAGCATAGCTGTTTCATATTACTTGATGTGAACATAGCCTACAAAGTGTTTTAGGGGGGGATCCCAGGACTGAGATTCTCAGGTGTGAAGGGTTCAGCGGGAGGGAGAGAAGCTAATCATTTTGTGCTGCGCTGGAAGATGCTGAAAGTAGGTAATAACACCTGCTGCTGGCAGTCAGGCCTCTAACTGGACTGTGAACTCAGAGTGCTACTAAAGCTGCATGTTTCATAGCAAGTGGTTAAGGGTTCAGACTTGGGAGTCTTATAGACCTGGGCTCAAATCCTGATTTGGTGCAAGGTTACTAATCTCTCTAACTGACATGTTTCCTTAGCTATAAAATAGAAAAAAAATATTGTATACTTTCATAAGTTGTTCAGAGTAAAATCTAACATATATCAAAGGCTTACAGTAGTACATAACACACAAGATTAGCATTTGCTATCTTCTGTGGTCTCTTAGAGTTAATTTCAGGTTGGTTGGGACCTAAAAGACTGTCTTTTTCACATTCACCTCATGTTTGAATTGCCTCCCAGCACCCCACAGAAAACATTATGGGAAAGTTAGAGCTTAGCAATTACAGATACTTTCAGAAGGAGCACATGGAAGGTGACACCTAGTGTCTCTTTGAGGTTGAGGTGCAGGTAATTTAGTCTACAAGATCAACTTAGAAAGTTTTATTTAACACTAAATTCATCAAATGCCATTGAGAAGCACTGTGCTGGGCTGCCAAGGATGCAGGGATGGAAAACAGTTCTTGCACTTAGCCTTCAAGATGGAAGAGAAGAGTTGACATGAAAGGAAATAATAACAGAAAAATATTAATGAGATAATCATAATAAAGACACTTGTCACTTACCAAGCCCTGCTGTGTGTCAGACACACTCCTTAAAGACAGCAGTTTTGCTATCTATGAGACAGATGTCATTTTCTCCATTATAGAGATGTTATATAATAAAGTGAAGTTAAGTTTCATAGTGGTGTCGTTTAACAAAATACTGTGGGTTGCAAAGGAGTGAGTTTTCTTCACCAGGTAAGCCTACTCAGGTGGCTTTTGCTCGGGCTTTGAATGAGCTGTTTGGAAATGTCGAATGTGATGTGTTTAATAACTGCATTATCCCTGGTTGTATTTGGGCTCAGCAATCTCTTGATCCCCTACACTCTGCTCACAGCATTATAGAAACGAGAGGAAGCAAAGGCTGGGCTTTGTTCACCAACCAGCAAGAAGTTTGTCTCTACCTTTCCTTAGTTCTTTATCCATTTTCATTGCAGATGCGTCCAGGGAAAATATCTTACTTGCCTCCCTTGGAAGGCTCTTCCTTAGTCTAAAGGCCACATTCTCATCAATAACTTTTCTGATTTACTTGTTTGTTTCTATGCATTCAATTTAGGCTACAAAATTTTCATATCAAGTTTTATGCGCACATGTATGCATGTGTCAAACAGTAGGGGTGACATTGGGAAACAACATAGATCAGTTCAGCCGATGGGAGTCTTAGTCAAATATAGTTCCCATTACATATTTCACCTGGGGAAAATTCTGATCAGCTAGACTTCTCCCAAGCTGTTCCTCTTTTGTTTTTTGTTTTTAATAATTTCATGTTTGTTTTCTACCTAAACACGTTAATATTCTCATATTGTTTAATATTGTGGCGTGGTTTTCTCAACTTCCTCCTAATGGAAGGAAGCAGTTTTGCTGTCTATGAGACAGATGTCATTTTCTCCGCCAGCAGCAGGTGTTATTACCTACTTTCAGCATCTTCCAGCGCAGCACAAAATGATTAGCTTCTCTCCCTCCCGCTGAACCCTTCACACCTGAGAATCTCAGTCCTGGGGTCCCTCCTTAAAACACTTTGTAGGCTATGTTCACATCAAGTAATATGAAACAGCTATGCTCTCTGAGACGAGCAACAAATTCACAGGGACTGTTTACTGAATCCATTGCCACCTACTCTCTGGCAAGTATCCAAACTCAACTGTCACCCTCCCTTTTTTTTTTCTATTGAAATTGTATAAAATGGGCTATATTCTTAATTTTCTGGAGCAGTGCTTTTATCTTTGGACCCCTAAATTTACCTGAGCTACTATAGCATGAAAGGGGAATCAAATAGGCTACCTAAATATTTTGTTGTGCATAGGAATTTTAATCTTTCAGAACGATATTTTTAAAGGAAACATGTTTAACTCAAGAAGGATTAGATCTTTACAACTCACCATCCACTGTGTTCCAGTTTAAAGCAATTATAGCACCCAAATGTCCAGCCCAACATGGACTTTCTATGCATGGCCAGAAGTCCTCCCTCCTGGCCTATTGACTCAACACACATTGTTACTAAGTGCCTTCCATGTGTTGGGCAATGCAGTGGACTTCGTGTGACTGTGACCAGTGTCCATTATTCTAATACTAAACATTGAGCAACAGAAAGTCATTAGTTTTTAAAAAGAAATAAGTAAACAGAAGAAACATACAAACTTGACACTGCGCACTTCTGCCCACTTCCTGCTTTTGACGGCTTTTGGGTATTGCTTAATTTAGGTTATCTCAGCCTCATTACATTAATCTACTATTTTAAGTTCTCTCACTTTACTAAGACTTTCAGAAGGTAGAAACCTTGGTTTCGCTGTACCTCAGAGTTTATCCCGATATTCCGAGACATTTCTAGTTGTTTTCATTGCTCGGTGCTCAATGCCTAGTAGGTATTAGGAACGTGTTCGCTTTTTCGCTAGATAATCCATTTTATGCTTTGGTGTACGTGGCCTTGTGTCCGTGGTTTCTCCTTAAACATCTCAGCACTGGTGATTATTTTATAGAAGTCTGGGAACCCTGTGCTTCTTTGTGGGCATCCCTTACCCGCTTTGCTGACCCATATTTATGATTACTCTGAGAATTTTATTCTGCCTTAAACTGTTCTCCCTCCTGCTCTTCCTCCACTGACATATTTGGAGACATCCACCTTATTTTCATTAAAAGATATCATTTATTTAACACTTGCACTACATGAGACCTTATCCTAGATTTCATGAATCCATAGTAAATCATTATAAAATGTAATTAGTGATAAGTTAGTTATAAAAGTAGTGATAGCTCTGGCTGGTTTGGCTCAGTCGTTAGAGTGTTGGCCAAGGGACTGAAGGGTCTCGGGTTTGATTCCTGGTCAAGGGCATGTAACTGGGTTGCAGGTTCTTCCCATTCTGGTCAGGGCGTGTGCGGGAGGCAACCAATCGATGTGCCTCTCTCACGTCGATGTTTCTCTCTCTCCTCCCTCCCTGCCTCTCTCTCTCCTTCCACCGTCTCTGAAAAGCAATGGAAAAAATATCCTCTGGTGATGATTAACAAAAAAACAAAAAAAAATTAGTTATAAAATACAAATGCCATTTAGGAGTTTACAATCCATATGGAGAAATAAGACATAGACCTATAAGGCACCAAAAACACTTAGTGTGGAGCTAGTGAGATGGAAAAAGGAAGTCAGTGTAATGAGGTTGGAAGACGAAGTGATGACTGGGACCAGTGTGGTTGGGACAGGCCTCCTGGGGAAGGAGACCTGAGCTGACCCAGGTAGACGTAGACATGAGGGGGAGGGAGAGATCTAGGCAGGACAGGGTACTCAGGCTCTGAAGCAGGCACTGAGCAGCCCTGGGAGAGGTGTGGGGACTAAGATGGGGAGGTCATGTGCACTAAAATGGGTCAGGTCATTCACTAAGCAACCTAGACTTTATCTGTTGGGCCAGCATCTCCCAACACTTCTATCCTCAGAAGAGTAGTTCTGCTGAGTGTTAGTCAGAACAAATTCCCGTGGTTGAAATGTTGGGAGAAAAGCTGGGAGAACGTTTTTTAAAAGTTCTCTCCTAAAAAAATTCTCGGAGACTTTTATATGCTAATCTGGATTATTAATCTCTAAAACTTTCCCAAATATTTTTGATCACTGAATCCTTTTTTTGATTGGAGCATCTTGGGAGAGTAGTTGCCTGTGGCGCCTATTTTGGGAAATGCTGTTGGAGGCCAGTGAGGATTTTGATTCAGAGGCTGTGTGGGCGAAAGGTATTAGGAACATAAACCTGAAAATGGTGCATGGTGGGATCTGAGGGGGTGCATAGGGTGGTTAGGAGACTGGTTCCGTCCAGGAGGGCATGAGAAAGGCCTGAGTTTGGGGGTGGCATGAGAATGGAAAGGAAAGGATAGATTTCATGAGTTTTTAGGGTACATGAACCTGACTTTTTTGAATGACCAGATTAAAAAGAGTTGCCACGATGGGATAATAAAAAATGGTGCTAAACTTTTAGCTTCTTTTGCATTAGGAGCCTCATGTAGCAAACTCGCTGCAGAACGTCCGTGTCTTCTACATGCCAGTCGCAGGCAATGAAATACTCCAAATGTACTCCAAACTTGAGGCAGGGCGTCTTTGAAGGCACGCTCTATTTTGGGGGTTTCTCTCTAGCTACATGCTTCCTCTCTAAAGATGCACTAAAAGCATTGCCCCACAGCCTCAAGCCACGTCAGGTGTAATGCTGCCGTGAATGGCTCTGTGTGGTCGTTGGTGCTCCCTGCACTGGGACATGGCCTGTGTATGCCAAGGGAGTGTCTGCGACACAGACGAAAGAGGCTCTGCACCTGCTGTTGGGAATCGGGTTCTTTGTCTGGCTAAGGGCATCTTTGTTGGTTTCCCTCATCATGGGGAGCTTTATTGAAAATTGCAGTGAGCACAGTGTAGAAGTCACACAGATTTTGCTGCCAGCTCCCTTGAGGCTGTCCACCCCCAGAGATGCAAGGATTTCAGCGTATGATGTTGGGTCCCATCATCTGTCTTTCTGGTCTCCGAGGACTGGACTGTAGGTCTGTTCACAGTCCTTACATTCTGTTTAATCTGTGTGCAGGAAATTATGCATCTGGCTTTTGGTTTTCTCCTGAGATCACACAAAATAACAATATTTCTTTTCCCGTGATTATTTTCTATTTTTGAGAAATGTACTTAACACCCCTTTCTAAATTAGGCAGTAATCTAACACAGTGGTATAAAATGAAAAGCTTTGCTGCTTTTAATCTAGAATCATTCATCAGAGTAATTAGTTAATTACAATAAGCTTCCCAGTTTTCTTCCATAGTTATGAACATTCATGCATTTAGCTGCTTAATTTATTCTTTAAATTTACTTGTTTCCATTCCTATACCTGCTGTATCTCTGTTCATGTATTTGGGAGCTTGCAAATGATTCAAAGTAGTGGTGGTCATTAGTGTAATATTTCTGAATATTTTTCTCTTTTGGTGGGAATTCCATTGTCTGAATTCTTTTGATTCTCCAGATATGTGGCTGGTTTGCACTTCCCATGGCCTTGAAAACCCCGAGTTGTGTATGGATGCACTTCTTGCGCGACAGATCTCTGCCCATTGGTGTTTTATTGTTAAATTAACTGTGTTATGTAGACATACCAGTGTCCTTGAGCATATTGACTGCTTCAGGCTATAGAAGTTTCTGTCAATGCCTGAATTCCTCATTTGGCTGGCTACATTGGCTAGATTTCCTCTATAATTGCAAAATTCCTCCTTTCCTTTTGTGAGTAGTGATTGCGTATGCTCCATGAGTGTGTTATAGACTGATGGCTATTCAGGGGAAAGATGGGACAGTCATGATGTGTCCAGCCTAGTTGTCCAGCTGTTGTTATTGTTTGGTTAGTTGGGATTAAATTGCCTTCTGTTGCCACGTAAATTTAGGAGAGGACATGGAGGATAGGGAAACACAGAGAGGGCACTGCTTCGGAGGAGATAACTACCTGGGCACAGGTGATAGTGAATGGCTCCTAGTGTGCTGCATTTAAACGGGAACTTTTGCTTTGTTTTAAACTATAGAACATCTTTTTCATTTCATTAACTGTAGGAGGATCACCAATGAATGTTAAATAATGATATGTCCTCTACATATATGGTCACATCCATTTTCTAATTAGCTGCTTACAATATGGTCAAGATTTTCATATTTATCTGTCTTTTTTAAAACCATAATTGACTATGCTTTTGAGAACATTGATCTGACTTTTTACATATGAATTTAAGAGTATTTTTCAGAGGCTCATATATGTTACTTGATAAAAATAAAAGCAAGCACGAAGAATGTATTATTAATATTCATAATAATAAAACAACTGCAACAGCATTTTAGGAATTTAGGTTGAAGCAAAGACAGGCCAAATCAACCATAATCACTCTACAGTAATTATTTTGTGGGCACAACTTTTCCTAATGAGGTTCCTCATTTTAACGCAGGGTTTACCTAGCTTCCAGCTCATAGTTTCTGTTTCTATATAATTAGGTTTAAGAAGAGTGGGCAAGGTTCCCTTTTGCTCAGTGAACAAAAGAGAATGTCACATAAGTATAGCCGTACACATGTATTATACATATTATATGTTAGCATAAATGAGTATCTTTACCAGAAACAAACTCACATATTAAAAAACCAGATAGAAGCCTGGCCAGCATGGCTCAGCAGTTGAGCATCGACGTATGATCCAGGAGATCGCAGTTTGATCCCTGGTGGGGACACATGCCTGGGTTGCAGGCTCGATGCCCTTCAGGGGGCGTGCAGGAGGCAGCCGACCAATGACTCTCTCGTTATTGATGTTTCTGTCTCTTTCTCTCTTCCTTTCCCTGCCTCTCTCTGAAGTCAATAAAGATATATTTTTTAAAAAAATCAGATCAAATTATATTTTTAACTTTATCCTTTGTTTAATTAGAGTATTTTATTAGGGCATTAAACAGATTGCTTTATTAATCTTCATTTATCTTTCTTCCGTCCACTTTGAAATAGAAATCATAATATTTGGTTTACTCATATACTAGAAGACAAATATGCTTTTGGGCCTTTGGAAAGTATCATTTTAAACCTTTAAGAGAAAGAAAGCATGCCCCTTACCATATGCCATTTCATACTCAGGACTTAGCACATAATTTGTTCACTCACTAATAAAAGTTTTATTTTTAGTTCTATAATTTAAACTTTATGCATTTATCTTATTCTGGTATTAGATTTAATTTATAATAAGAAAAACAGCTTCATAAATTGGTGAGAGTACCAGTGACACCATTTGTTTTCCAAAACCAAAGCTGCTAAAAGAATCCTAAGTAATGCCTCCCAAGGACTGTTTTGATGCTCTTAGCTGCCCTGCCCAGCCGAGGGGCAGAGTTTCTCTTTATGAGAATTGTTATTTTTCATTTCATGTATAGAGCAGGTAACTTCACATATTTACCTCTCGCCAGACAGTCTATGCAATCACGATCTATTTTGTACTCTATCCTGCTATCTAGTACCACTAGGAGACCTCTCTTTGCCTAGGTCAGGACTGCTAGCGTTCTCCACACAATTCCCTAATTCCATCGCTCACACCATCCTGCCTGTCTCCCAACAAAACTCACAGGAGCCAGTGGATTATAGGGATGGGGAATATAGCCATTCACTAGAAACCAAAAGTGTTCTGCTTTTCACAGCTTTGCCTCCAAAAATATTAATAAGGAAGTGATGTGTTAAATAGCTGTCTATGAGTTTGTTTTATTTTCCATTGGGAAAAAAATGGTGTGTCCCAAGTTTCCAGAAACAAAACAGTATTTATATGAACATTTATCCTGGAAGGAAGCAGGAAAATACAAATAGTTTGGAACTTACGTGATAACAGTGAAGTAGTGAAAACTTAAGTTAGTTCAACCACAGTTCTTCAGATTTGTATAGGATATTTGTTTTGGTTTGCAAAAGTCCCTCAGAGTCAGTATATCATTTTGATTCCACAACAACCGCAAAAATCTAAGAAGGCATTTTATTATTTTCATTTTTTTATAAGAGGGAACTGTTTTTGGTAATTAAATTGTCTGTTCATTTTTCCACAACTAGTTATTAGGTCAGAAGTCAAGTTCAAGGTTCTCAGCTCCTAGTTGAAACTGTTTCCACTGTAGTGCATGGTTTCCGTTTATATTATTTAAAATAAGTGCCTACGAAGTAGCAACCCATTTTTGTTAAACCTAATTTTCCAGCTCTTTGTCAGAGCCAGTAATTATGTGCTATACACTACAAAAATTATATCACAGTTATTAAGAACGTGGGTTTTGCAGTCACAGCTGAGCTTCAAATCCATCTCCACCTGACCTTGGATAAGTCACTTAACCTCACCCGACCTCCTGTGTAAATTGGTGTCCTAATGCCCATCTCGAACTATTGTGGTGAAGACCAGTTTAGAGGATGCATGTGAAGGGTGAGGCATATAGTGAGGGTTCACAGGATGATAGCTCTCCTTTCCTCTTCCTCCTCTTCACGGTTACACCATAAATAATCCCCAAACTTTGGGTTTCAAACAACTACAGCAGGTCCTCGAATAATATCCTTTCATTGTAATGTGATGAGATAGCATAGGAACTTAAGTCTTGTTTATATTAATTAGACCATGGTAAAATTAAAAAAAAAAAAAAAGTTTTTTATTAATTTGAGGGAGAGAGAAACCTGGAAGTGAGAGAGAAACATTGATTGGTTGCCTCCAGTAAGCACCCTGACCAGGGATCGAACCCGCAGCCTTTGTATGTGCCCTGATGGGGAATCAAACCAGTGACCTTGTGTTGCATGGGATGTTGCTGAGCCAACTGAGCCACACCAGCCAGGGTGAAATTGGTTTTGCTATACGTCATTTCACTTAAAGTTATAGAACCTATTCCCAATGTTAAATGAGAACTTACTGTACCATGTACTCTATCTCTCAATTCTGTGAGTTGGCTGGGCTGGGTGGTTCTGCTTCCCATGACATTGGCTGGGCCTGCAGTCATCTGGGGGCTCCATCGGGTGTAGTATCTATGATTCTTCCACATGTCTGGTGCTTTGGCAGGGGTTCCTGGAAGGCTGGGCTCAGTGGGGTGCTGCGAAGGCTGGGTCTGTCTCACTCCACATGATTTTTCCATATGGTCTCCCCCACAGGACTTCATACATGGTGACTTGGCAAAAATAGAAGCTTCTAGACCTTCTTGAGGCTAAGTCCTAGAACTGGCAGGATGTGACTTCTGCCGTGGTCTGTAGGCTATAGGGATTCGCAGGACCAACCTATTTTCAGTGAGAGAGGGGACTGCAGCAGGGCATGAATACCTAGAGATATGGGCCATCATGGAACCATCTTTGGAGATCAACTACCATAGTCGTCATCATCATTAAAAGGTTTTAGGGATGTTTCTCCAGGCTTTTGCAGTGGGGCCAGGAAGAAGACAACAGCCATATTTCTGTGAGCAGAGGCCGATGCCCCTCCCCGGGAGTGAGTGGGAGGCAGATGTCCCGGTTGCTCTCCTGAAGAGCCAGCTGGAGTCCAGCGTTCTTCATCACCGAGGTCCACACGCAGAGGCACTGGTGGGCCGTGTCTGGGCGGGGTTTGGTGATCATTCCACTTCACATTTGAATTTATAACTTAAATCACTTTCACATATATTTCCCTCTTTTTTTCCTCACTATAATACACATAGATTTATCCTATATCCCCATGTTACAGATAAGAAACTGTGACTTGGAGTTTAAATGACCATTCCAATAGCTCAAAGCTTGAAGAGGCAGAAATAGTGTTCTGACCAAGGGCTTCTGAAGCTGAGACAATGGCTCCCTATCCTGGTTCCACCTGGGGATAAATGTGACGAAGTGGGGTGGGGCGGGGGGGGAGGTGGGAGTTTCAAGGGAGTGTGAGGTGTGGAGGTGTTGAGAGGAAAAGTGGGGGAGTAGATGAGGCATGGACTCGCAGGATGTTTCCTGACTCTGCCACTCTTCTTGTGAATCCTGGTCTTCAACCTCGCTGGCCTACAGCTTGCTTTGTGTGTGTGTGTGCTGGGGGAGGGGTATATTGTCTGTTCCATGGACTAGGGAAGCATACGAGTTGCCTTAACACTTTGCAGGCTTGCCCTCGCTGTTAGATGAAATACATTGTGTAAAGGGCCAGCAGAGGAGTTGATTGTCAGGGCATGGTGATTCTTTTTTCCTCTTTCCCTGTATTTTTTAAGAAGTCTGCTTTCTTGGGCACAGAGCTGACTCTAGACTACGTTTTGAATACATTGGTCCTCCTGGGTGTGCTCTGTGTCCTCACGAGTGGAGAAGGCGCAGGGTTGCTCACCTGCTTTCCCGTCAGGGATTCTGTGATGGTTGCTCACTTCAGAGAGAGGCACCTTTGGAAACTCGGGCATCTTTACCCTGAACCACAGCTGGTTATTCTGCAAGAGGCCCGGTGGTGCGAACGAAGCCCCCTGCGCAGCTGGCCAAGTGTTCACCTCCCATGCCAACAGAGTCACAGTCTGCACGCCCATCCGGGCTCAGCACCTTCTGGAGGAGATGGTGGCTTGCTTTTGTGAAAGCCTGCTTCGGAAGACTGTTCTGAACATTGGGATGAGTTCCTCTAGCAGCACATTGGCCCCAAATTTGAATTGGTAGGCATCGTGTGGGTAGGACTTTAGACATTGTCCAGACCCTCTTCTTGGCTGGTGTTGAAAGAGAAGCTTTCTTTTCTCAGGGTTGGCGATGCTTCCAGGCATCCTGACTCTGGCACACACCCCTGGTCTATAAGAGGATGGCTGAGCTCATTCCCACAAGGGTGTAGGAAAAGTCAAGCTTCTTCCTTTGCCTAAAGCAATGTCACGGCAGAAGAAAGGTGTCCTCAGAGTTTAAAAGTAACTGGTCCATGGCAGCAAGCTCAGCTCCCCGACCTGGTGGTCTGCTCAAATGGTGTCTGGCAGCAGGGCTGAGAGGGGCCCAGCTTGTGCAATGACGGGATGTCTGTGAGTTGTGGTATTGTTGAGAGGTAGTGTTCTTGTGTGTATGCTTGGCTATGACTAGAACAGAGCCCTGTGTTGAGAATGGAAGTGACTAGAACAGAGCCCAGTGTTGAGAGGGGAAGCTCAAAGAATCTCTCTTCTTTAGCCACTTCTAGGCATGGTTACATCAAAACCCAAGTGAGCAGATGCATTGATTTCTTCTTAAAGACCTCTGGAAAAAGTGATTTTAGAGCTTTGCTGCCAGGGCCTCCCCGCTCATGGCTAATAAACATCTCTCATGTCTGAAAACCCAGCCTGTGTCCGTTGTTTGTTTAGTCAGACGTGGGGACAGACTGTCATGCTCTGAGTAATGGCGCCTCAGGCATGGGAAGGACATGACTGACTCGCTCTGCTCCTTCCGTCTGCATTCTGCAGTTCCAATTCCCACTCAAGGTCTGTGATATAATTTCTCCCTAAAGAAATTAAAATAATATTTTAGTGGGTTATGGCCAAGGCCAAACATGAGGTGATTTCCTTGTAGTCTCAGGGCCTAAGACCTGCGTCTCGGAGAACCACTCGAGTCAGCAAAATGGAGCTGATCATTCATGGGGCAGAAATGTGCATTTGTATCCTATCTGTTCTTCATTGCTATTAAAAGGAATTAGCTTTTAAAAATAAATATTGAGAGTTCGTGTTTCTCTATATACACTGATTTCATTTGCATTTTCTAAACTTTACGCCTGCATTCTTACTGGGTAGCACACTTCTGCTTTAGGCTGAGGTTAGGTATAGTGCCTTGCATGGTTGGTAATGAATGATTTTGTATGCTTTGTGTTTGTTTGTTTTTTTCATCTGCTATGTGCTGTTTACTGTGTTTAGTGTTATTGTCTCCATTCAAATCCCTGTGCCTGGCAAGGTCACCATGTAAGGACCAGCATGTTTGTGCAAGGCCTGCCCTGTCCCTGGAAGGCCTGACCTGTCACCAGTCCCTGGGGGAGCTCAATGGCAGTTATAGGGTCTCAGTCAAAATAGAAACGTGTCTGTTTTCTGTTCCACTGACTGTGACTTGCAGCAGATATTTGCTTTCAGGGCTAATGAAAATAAATGTGAGAAAGTTTGTTTTCAATGTGGCTTCTTTTCCACTGAGGAATTAGCAGGCAGCGAGATGCCCAGGAGGGCACAGGCCGCCGACAGAGCAGATGGCCCCGTCCTCTGCTTCCCCTCGAGGCCTCAGGAGGCTCGCCTGGCACGGTCTCTGAGCGCCCCTCAAGTGTGCTGTGTGCCCAGATTCAGCTCTGCTCTGAGACTCCGCTCGGCCAAGGAAAACACCACGACATCCCCGTGGTGGCTGCCGAGCGAGGGAGAGGGCCCAGCGGCAGGCCACCCCTGGGAGTGACAGGAGGAGGGTCGGCAGGCTCTGCGGGCCGCGCTTGCTCGGGCCCGTCGGGGCTCCGCGGGGCTGCACGGCCCTCCATGCCCCAGGGGTGCCCTCGCGGGGGTCCCTCTCGGTGGGGCACCGTGCAGGGTCGGCTCGCTGAGAGGAGCGGTTCTGATGAAGGCTGATCACGTAGCTGTGGATGAGCGGGTACCCGCTTGGGAAACATTTGCTCGTTTCGTCAGAACGTCAAGCCTGGAAGCCGGCGTTTTTCCTTGTGCGCTGGAGCCCATTTCTGATGTCGTCTCAGGAACCTGATGTTTTCAGATGTCCTGTCATTTTTCTGTTTAAAACCCCTCCCCTTAGACTGAAGTGGAACAAAACAATACAAAACAAAACAGATTCGTTGTTGTGGCCTAGGAGTGGGGACTGATTGGGCCTCCCTTCCCCCCAATTCCTTTTTCACACACCCACTTTCTCTGCTTGCAAAAGCACATTGTGGCTGCCTGTGTCTTTTCTCTAAGCTAGACCATCTCCTCGTCTTTCAGGTCTGAGCTTCGGCCTCCTGCCTCTCCCCAACCCCCGTGTGCTTCCATGGGCACTGTCTTAGTCACCTCTGGCTTCCATGACAAATGCCACAGACTCAGTGGTTTAAAAACAGACACTTACTTCTCACAGTCGTGGACACTGGAAGTCCGAAGTCAAGGTGCCAGCCAGTTCGGTGTCTGGTGACCTCTGCCTCCATTGTCACATCTCCTCTGACACTGACCTTCCTTGCTTCCCTCTTACAAGGACCCTTGTGATAAAATTGGATCCGCCCAGATAACCCACATCATCTCCCCATCTCAAGATCTTTAACTTGATCAAACCTTTCTGCCATGCAAGGTAATATTTTCACAGGCTTCAGGGACTAGGCTGTGGACAGTTACTGGTGATAGGGGACATTATCTGACCTATCACAGAGAGTTTTTGAGACATGGAGAGATGGTGTCAGCCAGAGCACCTCTAAATTAGAGCCAGGAGAGTCAGGAATGTGCTCTAAGCTGGGGCATAGTGATTGCCAGAAAAGTCATGAAAAATAAAAGGAGGGACACATTTATGATAGATTGAGCTGTTCTGGGGCTGAAGTAAGAGGTATGAGCCAGCAAGTCCTTTGAATGTGGGCTCCATCTAGCAGAGTTCTATGCCAGGCTAAAGGCTCACTGGCGGTGGCATTGCCTCCAGAGAGCAAGGAGCAGAATGATGGATGCAGAACCAGTGCTCAGCAAGGGTCTGCTGATGGCCACATGGAGTCCAGCCCCACAGCAAGGCCAGAAGGCTGATGTGAGTGACCCCTAGAGTGTGCACATGTCCTCTGCTTCCATGTGACTCAGCTCCAGTCATCCCTAGAGCCTCACTGACTGAGGAGGATACTCTCAAGTTATAACCCAGCCTAGACCAGGTCCTCAGGACTTGACTCCCTCTGGAAATCCCTGGAGGGTCCTTGGCCAGCCTGGGGTTGCCCAGAATGTATCTGTCCACTTTGGGGAGGTTCACAACCACTGTGCCTTCTCAGGAATGAAGTGGAGAAGGGACCACCAGGGCAAGGACCTGGGTTGGAAAGAGAGGTTCCTGGGCACTGCTCTTCAGGAAGCATCACTGGGGCCAGCTCACTAAGACCTTCATCTGTCCATTTGGGACCCTTGTCTGACTGTTGCATTTACAGGTGGGTGATACAGTTCCTTCCTCATTTCTGTGCAGCCCTAATGAATACCTGCATTAATATTCTCTACACTAGAGTTGGGACTAGAAGGGCTTTAGATAAATTAATTTTTGTAGCAGAACCACAGTGGTTCCTGTTGGAAGTACAAGATGGGGTGGGAGGCTGTGCTTGATCTTTATTTGGGGGATTCAAAAATAAATCATTTAATGATGGCTACTGTATTTGTTGCCTATTGCCACTGGAGCAGCTTACCACAAACGTTTAGTGGCTTAGCACAATACAAATGTATTATCCTACAATTCTGGAGGTCAGAAGTCCTAAAATAAGTTGTTGGCAGGGTTGTGTATTTTCTGCAGGCTCCAGGACTGAGGCCCTTCCAGCAATGGGGTCCCTCTGATTGCTGCTTCCATCCTCACACCTCATTCTGTGGCTCCAGCTCTTCTGCACCCCTTTTATAAGGACCATTACAATGAGCCCCCCCTAGATATTCCAGGGTGATATCCCCATCTCAATATCCTTAACTTAATCAGACCTGAAAAGACCCCTTTGCCATGTAAATTATAAATTCACACATTTGATGACTAGAATATAGGCATCTTTTTGGGGGGAGGAGGAGGCCTAAATGGGGCCATGAAGCCATCAGGAGTGATAAATATTGTGGGCAGGGGAAGGGGAATGACCACAGGGGCATCCATAGCCCAGGATGGATGAATTTAGAAGTATCATCCTTGACAGAACTTGAGGAAGGAAAAAACTGAGGAAGTAAGATCCTGGGAAACACACAAGGGTAGTGCTGATCTAAACTCAGTCATGAGGAGAAGATTATTTCTCTCTGAACTGAGATTTATCAATTGGAATTTTGAAAGGAAGGAAGTGGGTTTTACCAAGAACCAGCGTGGGGTCTGTTGACCTGGTAGTGGAATGAACAGGAGCAGTCGGGGCTCAGCGTGTGCTCTGTGCTGGGTGAGTCTGAGCCAATCCGTCAGCTATTCACACGTATATAGAAGAGGATTTTCAAGCTGAAGTGCAACTCCACATCACCTTGTCTTGCCCCCACTTTTTATAAATTAGAAATCTAAAGCCTAGAATGTTCAGATGGGTTGACCAAAGACATGTGGCAAGTGGGTGTCAGAATTCGGACTAGAAGCCAGGGCTCTCGGTCCCAAGCCTGCCCTTCTCCAAGTAACCAGAGTTCCTGTCTGAAATTACCCCCCATGGTGCTGTCCCATACAGTGCCCAATGTCTGACATAGAGGAAGGGCACATGCCTGCCATCTTCATGCGAAAACCACAGATTGCCTTTGGTTTGATGCATCCTTGGTGATTTTAAGGAAGAGATGGGCAACCCTTTCTGAGGAGCATGTGGCAGGAGGTGGAGCATGCATAGCCCCTTAGTGATTGGGCGTAGATTTAGGAATAGATGGTCCCAAACAAAAGCGATCCATATCAACTCACCCACTTAGTCACTGTAGCATTATAATGTCACCATTTTCTGGAATGACTGTGATGATATGAAAGCAATGGCACCATGACAAGTTCATTACTGTTTCCCCTTTTAGCATGGGGCCCATTTTCTTCCCGGGCGGTAAGAGAATAGTTTATCCAGAGGACTCACGGAGTTCTTTGGGATGAATTCCTAAACTGCTTTGAACTCTTTGGCAGTAATGTGATGGGTCAATTAGTAAGGAATCAACACGTGGCCTTATTGGCAGAGAAACCCATGATACGCTGGCAGGACTTTCAAAGGTTCAGTTCCCTTTTCCTAATATAGTAGCATATTTGAAAGTATTTTAGAGTAATTCTGGAACAAGTAATATGAGCCAAACATGACTTTAAGTAGCCTCAGAAAAGAGGATGTGAGGAGGGGAAAAATTATAAATCCCTGGGTAGGGGGAAAGGTAGACCTGTGCAGAAGAGGAAGTGAATGTGCACTTGAGATACTTCATGCCTGCCTACTTCCAGGTCACCGGGTTTCAGAATGAATGAAGGCCTTCTCCGCTTCCAGCACAAGCTTCCATAAGGAAAACATATACTCATATATTTAAGCAGGCCTTTTAACTATTCATGGATATTTTCCCACAATAAATGCTTTGTGTAGCTCACTGGAATGCTTTTCTGCATAAGGACCTGGGTTCCTAGTGAGTTTTCTTTTTAATTTGAAGTGATGGGGGTGGGTACATGGGTAAAGGCTGCTTGTGGAATTTTAATCTAATGCTGTAAAATTTGAAGGGGTTGGGAAATTTTTACGTTATTTTAATTAAATGCTGCAAAACTTTAAGGGGTAGGAAATTTACATAGCATAAAATTACTCTGTAAAAAATTATTTTTAACATTTGTCACGGTTTTTTATATCAACATCATTAATGGCAGCACATAAAGCAGCCATTAGCCTTGCTGAAACTAGATTTGTAGAGTGAAAATGATATAGAAACATGCCTATCAAGGTAATTTAAAGAGAAGACAACTCACAGTCATGCCCCAAATTGCCAGGTATTTGACCTTTCTCAGGCAGGGGTATGCATGTTGGGTGTTTCCAAATGGAACACACTTTAAAAGTACAAAGTAACATTACTTGCAATAGTACACGTGATTTAAATGGTTCTATTTGCAATGTCTCAACTTTTGCTAGGTAGATGAGGTGGGAAGAATTGGATGTGGGAAATGGTTAAATTCCAGCCTCACATGTTATGGAAACGGGTGCTGGATTGAGGAGCCCCTGCAACACAGGACTTCTAGGGAGGAGTAAACAACCCTAAGGCTTAAGCAGGACCAGGAACCGGGAAGGCCTCACGGTCTTTACTCTAGGCTTTCGCTCTAGACTCACTCCAGACCCAACAGCACCTGGTTGCTCATTCACTCACTGACTGCGTGTCTCTCCTTCATGTATCGTTCTCTGACACACACTCAAGCCGTTCCTTATCCAAATGCATTCTACACAACTCTGCCTCTAGGAGTGTTTTTACAACTTTATGACTGCAAACTACAGTAAAAAATACATTTTATATTTTAACTCAGTGCACATATTCAGTTGACTCTTGGACAGTATGGGAGTTAGGAGCTCCAACCCCTGGCAGAGTCAAAAATCTGCATATAGCCCTAGCTGTTTTTGCTCAGTGGTTAGAGCTTCGGCCCACGAACTTAAGTGTCTTGGATCTGATTTTGGTCAAGGGCACATTGCAAGCTTGATCCCTGGCCCTGGTGGGGGAGCGTGTGGGAGACAACCAACCAATGTGTCTCACATTGATGTCTCTCTCTCTCTTTCTTTCTCTCCCTTCCACTCTCTCTGAAAAGCAATGGAAAAATAGCCTTGAGGGAGGATTAAAAAAAAGTCTGCATATAACTTTTGACGTCCTCCAAACTACTGTAGCCTACTCTTGACCAGAAGCCTTGCCAGTAACTTGTAGAGTCTATTGGCGCATATTTTGTGTGTTACATATATTATATACTGCATTCTTATAGTAAAGTCAGCTAGAAAAAAGAAAATGCTTTTAAGAAAATCATAAGGAAGGGAAATACATTTATAGCACTCTGCATATTTATTGAAAATAATCTGTGTGTGTGTAAGTGGACCTGCACAGTTCAAACTCATAAATTCATGTTATTCAAGGGTCAGCTGTACATGTAAACACACACACACAGTGAAAACAAACGTTTTATAAAACAATGCTATAGCCCAAAATGAAATGAAGGAAAGCTTGCAGAGTCAGCCGTTGCATATGTTCCTCATGTTACCTGCCTCTACCATGTCTCACCTCCTGGTCCTGGCAGTTGGCTGCGGGATCAGCTGCAATGTGTACATTCTCGTTAAGGATCTGTGTAGGGCACTGAGGTGTCTTCTACTCTGTCCTATTCTTCTTTTTTTTTTTTTAATATATCTTTATTAATTTCAGAGAGAGGAAAGGAGAGAGAGTGAAACAGACAGAAACATCAATGATGAGAGAGTCATTGGGGATTGAGCCCGCAACCCGGGCATGTGCCCTGACCGGGAATCTAACCCTGGTCGCCTGGATCCCAATCGCTGAGCCACGCCCGGCTGGGCTAGTCTGTCCTATTCTTAAGGAATATTGCTTGCAGCAAAGTGGTTGCAGAAAATTTGTTGCAGTGAAACGATTTTACTCCTCACTAATATATCACAACTCACAATTTCAATAAGTATTTAGAAAATTACAATTGGTGTAGTTGAATGAATAAATAGATCCTTTTTACAAGCCGTTATTCTGATTTTCTACTAGAATACAGCTTAGTATTTGGTTTTCTTGGCCAGTGGCTCCTCTTTTCCCTAGAAAGTTTCGTCCCTACCACTCATTTTCCCCTCATCCTCCCTCCCCGGGGTCACTCTCAGTGCCCTCTCCTTGGGCTGTGAGCTCGATGCTGTGCCAGTTTGTCTCCCCTCCAGGCGCACATCCGTCCTTCCTGGGCCTTTCCTGATGAGTTCACTTCGCAACCGCCCTTCCTCCGCACCCCTCCCGCCCAGCTGCTGGCGAGCAGAGTCGTTGCCCCAGCATTATAATCCTTTAGTGTTGGCTATATTCCCTCTTTTTTTTTTTTTTTTTTTTGATAAAATTAAATCTTAGTTTTCCTTTTTCTCTGAGTTCTAAACTCCTGAGAGCAGGGGAAAGTTTTGTTTATAATTGTTTCCATCATTCCTAAAATGTTGGCCACATGTATGGGAACTTGCTGAATATGTGTGTGCTGATCAACACTAGTTGTCAGGTGCTGTTCATCCAGTCTCATGTTTCTCCTCTTCATGCTCTGACTTTAAAAGTGATATGTTTGTTAAAAATGGTGCTTTTTAAAATATTTTGAAAACCTTTTATTGAAGTGCGACATACATACAGAAAACATACAAATCAAAGGTGTTAGTGAATTGATTTTTTACAAAGTGAAAACGTCCATATAACTGGTCAAGGAAAAGAACCCAAGAATCTACCTTAGACCCAGTTTCAGTTATGGGCGAATATTAACCCTGGGTTCTATAGCCATATATTGGTTTTCCCGTATTTGAACTTTAGACAAACGGAGTCATTCAATATCTACTTTTCGTTTTTCCGACTTCTTTCACTCGGCGTGGTACTTACAGTTGCCTTTGTAGGAGGGAGTAGTTTTAAATTGATCCCCCCAGTCACTGCGCAGGGGCCTGTTAACTGCACGCATCGCCGTTTATTTCTACAGCTGACTGGTGATGGCCCTTCGGGTAGTTGCTATGAACACTCACATATTTTTAATGAACATTGTTACATATTTCTAATTATATTCCTAAAACTGGAATCCTTGGCTCTTGAGTATATGTATGTTCAGCTGTAGTAGATGCTGTCAGACAGTTTTCAAAATGGTTTCACCGATTTACACGCCCCCGGTAGCCTGTGAGAGCTCCATGCCCTTCACCCCCACTTGGCATTGCCCTTTTTCTTCTGTCTTAGCCACTTGGTGCGTAGCAGTAGGGTTGGGTTTTGGTTTTAGTTACATTTCTCTCATGACCAATGAAGTTGAGCCCCTTTTCATATGTCTATTTACCATTTAGATATTTTCTTTTGCGATATGGTCTATTCAGGTCATGTGCCCATTTTTGCTGTGGGTTCATTTGTTTATTTTTATTGATTTGTAGTAGTTCTTTATATATTGTAGACTCATCCTGGATTGGATAAAGGTATTGCAAATGTATTTTCCCACTCTGAGGCTTACCTCTTTCTTTTCTTCAGTGTGTCTTTTGATGAAGAGAAATTTTTAATGGAGTAAAGCTGGTTGGTCAGCTCTTCCTCTTCATGCTTGGTACTTTCTGTGTCATCTTTAAGAAACCTTTGCCTATTTCAAAATCTTTCAGACATATGTTCTTATGTGTTTTTTATAGAAGCTTTGTTGTTTCGTCTTTTATACTTATATTTCTAGCCCTTCAGGAAGTGATTTTGGTTTATGTTTTTAGTATAGGATCAAGAGCCATTCCTGCCCCCACCCCTGTGGGGGTTGTCAGCTGAACCCAGATCACATAGCTAAAAGACCATTTTCTCCCAAACACTTTTCCTTGTTATCTTTGTCATATATTGAGGAACACTCTCTGTGTGAGTGTTTTCCTAACTCTGTTTTGTGCCAGGGGTCTGTTTGCTTATTTTTTTTAGATCAAGCTCACGGTCTCTCTCTCTATGTTGCGATGGTCCCTATTGCAGTGTAAGTCCCCTAGATTTCACCTTATTTAAGATCACCTTGGGCATCAGGGCCTTTAATGGTTACATGTCATGCTAACTTTGCGCAAAACTGGGTTCTACACATAGGCTGTAAATAGATTTTATGAGAGTGATTGGAGGTTAGAGAGAGGTTGCTGAAAACAATCAGTGGGAGAAATTCATACATGTTGTAACGTTAAAATTACTCTATTTTGATTTTTCAAATTTCAAAATTGGGGTTGATGGTGAGAGGTCACATACAGAGAAATAGACTCAGAGGGGATTTGACTGAGGAAAATAAGAAACAATAAAAATGAGTTAAAGTGATATTCAGCGTAGAAGAATGAGCTCAAAGAATATCCATCTTTATTAAGTTGTGCACAAAAAGAAAAATTGAAATATAATTGAGGATATAAAATGGTAAACCTGAAAAAATTAGAGTGAATATACCTAGAAATAGATTTGTGAGAGTTCCACTTTGGATAGATTATGATTAAAATTCTCGTAGATAAAATGGTCAGACCATAGACTTATATTATTTTTTAGATTGTTTACTCTTCCTATTAACAGAGCCACAAAAGAAAAATCTTAAATGGAAGGAAACTCTTGACGCTGAATTGCCACTTATGGCCTTTGGTATATGTGCAGCCACAGAAAAGAAAGCACGTGGCCGATGGCATTACAAGTGATGGGAATTTATATACTTTCTCACTTCAGAGAAGACGAGAAATAGAGTAATGGAAGGAGCAAATGTATTTCTTGGAGCATATCAAGCAGATGTAACAAATGTTTACTCCTGTTGTTAGAGCATTATGCCTCCTTGGTGCCTTATTTAGAAACGCCTTCGTGGGTTTTCTAATTTAAGTCCATGGTATCAATCAAATATGATAGCTTCAGCTTGTAAATACCTGAGCTAAAGCCAAAGCGGGCGTAGATACATTGAAAGTGTTGAAAAATGAAGCCTCCAACCATGGATCGTGCGGGTAAGAAATAGTTTATTTTATATGGTTTGGGGAGACGAAGACCAAAGGGCTTTAAAAGACAGTTTCCATAGCTACTGAGTCAAAGGAAAGTGCTGCCCCGGCGTCTTTTCCGTTGCGACTGTTCCTGCTCTGCGGTAGCTACCAGGGCAAGTAATTGTTGGGAGCTAGTCATTGCGAAGGTGGAAAGCCCTGCCATGCTTCAGTCTGGAATCCGTTAGAAGCAGAGTTGCTTTGTTCTGAGACTCCTGTCACAAGGCCCAGATTGACTAGAGCTAGCTGCCTTTCTGTTCAAAAGAGGCTTGAAGGAAGGGTTCTCCGCAGGTATGACTCTGTGGAGCAGCTCCCCACCAATTGCAGTTTTACTCTGTGATTTGAAAAATGGGGGCTGCACTTCAATTTTAGAAGAATCCAGGCTGCACTGCCCCTGACTTGTTAAAGATGACTATGAAGAACCATTTATCTGAGGACCCTAAAAGTGATGGCTTTTGACTAAGGTCCTCCCAAAACAATATACGCTTAAAATGTTAAAAAAATTATGACATAGTTTTTTTTTTGTTTTTTTTTGGGGGTGACACAAACTATACGTTGAATTATAGCACAGGACTCTAATGTTTTAGTCATGTAACATTTGTGCCAACGCTGCTGTGATCTCTTGTACAAAGTACTTCACCCTATGGGCCTTCTATTAAAAATCCGTCCCAGTAATAACCTGCAAAGTACAAGAGGAGGAGGAATCGACATCCCCTTTTGCTTTAATGTTTATGTGTCTCTCAATTTAAATTGGTGTGATCTTTTTGTGTCTATTGTTTTTCAAAAATGTTTTCCAATCGTTTATGTTTCTTTTAAAGCTGATGGATCAAAGCTAATGTCTAAGAAGGGTCTGGCTGATGCCTCATGAACTAGTTGTACTATTCCCAGGAACATACCAGCGTTTGCATTGAAATGGTTTATAGTGGCATCTCCATCAGCCACCCAGGCCAGCCACCCCCTCCAGCCACTCTTGGAAACCCACAGTCTAATTTAGACGTGTGAGCTGGCTCAGCAAATACAGCTTCAGGACAAATTCCCTGCCACCTCGTTCCAACCATGTCGCTCCTCTGAAGCCCCTTCTAGAAATTCTGGAGTCACCATTGTTTGTCTCAGGGTGTCACCTCCATACTAGAGCCAGATTCTTATTTTTAAAGTGCATTTACTCTTTTTGGACACAAAGCCATCTCCCTTTCTTTCTAGTAGACTCTGATTCTAGAAACAAGTCAGAGTTGATTTTTCTGAATGCATCCTCAGCTGTTTTTATTATTATAGAAAAGAAAACTGGGTATTGCCAAATTGATTCTGACAGCATTGGTTATTTTCAGAAATTGGATAATTCAGAATAGAGACTGAGCTCTGTTTATTTTTTATGTCCAAAACATCACTATAATAATCCATATTACTCATCTCATCCTGAAGGTCAGTTATCTAGGAACAAGCCTGGGGAAGGTCCATTGGACAAAAGCACATTCCTAGGATTTCTGAAAGAGGGAGAGTGGTTAGCCCCCTGCAGATAGGGGAGGAGCAGAGAGCTCTGCAGCAGAGGAGATAAAGGTAGGAGCTGGGAGAAAGCCATCGTTCCTCAGAATGAGAGGAGAAAGGGTCCCCATAGGCAGGCATATCTCATGTGTCTGGGAACTTCTGGAAATGAATGGGTCCCAGGATGTGACTTGTTGCATCCACTGCTGAGTACTAGATAAAGGCCTGTATTTATAAACACACATTATATCGTAAACATGATGTAAATAAATCTGCTGGGGGATATCCAGAAGTCAGACTTCGGACCTGGAAATCACCAGTGGCTTTGATCGTGCTTGCAAAATGCTTTGCGCTCCGTGGCTGCGGTAGGAAATGTTAATGTCTATCTACTTGCAATTTTTTATTTATCATTTCTAGTAGCGCTGCTATTTCTGAAATAAAAATCAAAAGATGAAGGGGAAGAGAGTTCTTTGACATTCTAAAGCAAACAGTTTCTGGAATGAAAGTCCAGAAAGTATCAATAGTTGTTTATAAGCACAGCGTGGGAATGTTACAAAGAAGCAAAGCACAGGAGCTGCACTAAACCCTTTAACTTGCTCTCCAAACGCCAGTTTTCTTTGCCTCCTAGTCCCAGACCCGAAAGAGAAAGTGACGCCTGTGTTGAGGATTATACTCTGCAATAAGAAAACGGTAAAGTAAGAAAGCTTAGAAACACAGGATTATGTCTAGATATACATACAATTTTAGCAGCCAATACTGCGGGGAGGGTGGATGCGAGGGAACAAAATGTAATCAAGTGCTATTATTTGAAATAAGATTAATCTTCTATCCTGAACGAAAATGGAGGCCGGCAGCCGCCATCCAGGGTGCGCTTTGTGGGTCACATTGTCAGGGCCGGCGACAGCCTCCACCTAGCGCTTTTTAAGGAGGTGTGCGCCGGGGCTGCCATATGCTGGCTTGGGCCCGAGCCAGGCCGCGCTGCAAGGCTTTTGCATCCCGGCCGCTCGCTCCTGCCTGGCAGAAAAGCACTGTTTGTACGTGGTGTCAGTGGCCAAGTTATTTGTACACAATGGGAAGCTGAAATTTCATTTCCACATGAAATTAGTGAGTCATGGCTTTTAAGACTCACTGAATAAGAATGCCCAAGACGCTGTCAGCATTTTAAGTCTGTCTACAGGACGCCAGCCATCTGGATAAAAAATAAATCAGTTATGGAGCTACTTTGGGGCCTCAGATGTGAGGCACGGGGAGGGCAGAGTGTATGGAGGTTGCAGCGAAGCTCTGGCTTGTCACGGGTTTGGTGTGGTCAAGGTTTGTCGCACCCACGATCCCCATGTCTCTTGTGTGGATTTTCGAAGCCACAGATGCATATGCCTTGGTACCTGATGGTAATGTTGTCTACTGTGTACCTGTTTAATGCTTTTATCTTACTATTGGATTACTCTTTACCTTTTCAAAATATGCCCACACGTTAATTTTGGATGTTAGGTTCCAGGAGAGTAGATTTTCCATCTGCGTGACTAAGTTCCTAACTACAGGCTGCACAACTCTAGAATTGATACTTTCAATGATGGTGAAATGTATATTTTCCCCAAGTGATCCTAAGACTTCCTTTTCTGCTAAGTTAAAGATTAGCTGTTAGAATATGATTTGAGAAAATCTGATTTTATTTTTGGGGGAGTGCGATTTGAAAAATAAGGCCAGGTTATCTATTTTTAGATATTAAGATGTTAGTAATTTGCCTGTGTGTAACAAATTAAAGCTAAAGCATGGACCAAAATGAGGGAAGCAGATGGAAACATCCCCTAGGTGAGTGTGAACATTTGTTCTCAAAAATAGAACAAGTGCCAGTAACGTGTATAATCATTTTCTTTCAATTACACCTGATCTTGATTTTTTTTTAAATGTTGGCAAATGGCTTCAGCTTTATTTACCTTGCTTTGTTCCCTTCAAAAACCCTTTGGAATTTAGCATATGAACAGGTTATTAATGAAAATAGTGTAGTTTGAAGGAAATCAGTTAATGGGCTATAAAATAATTTGTTGGTTTTTTGAGTATGGGGGTGGGTGGGAAAACTCAGAATCTAGCTGGTATAATAATGTACTTTGATTTTCATATAGTCTGGCTCTGTAATGTAAAAGGTTAGGAATGTACAGGAAGAAATGAAGTACAGCTGGGCTTCCTTAATTTGCCAGAATTTCATGGGATAGTATTTCACAGAATATATTATTCAAACTGTGCAACAAGAACAGAACTATTTGTTTCATGCTTCTGTAAATTTGTTGATTCACATACTACTATAAATAAATGGGCCATCAGCTGAAGTTTTATTATCCTTTGCAGTTGGAACTATGCACCGAAAATGTATTAGTTATAATGGGATTTAGCTTGTAACTTTATAGTGTGAGCTATACCCGTTAATTAATTTTGAGGCAGCTGCTCATTAAAAATTCTTTCTGGTAAACATAATAAGTGAACATATTTTGGAAGATGCCAACACATGATGTATTAAATGGATTTTGATAAGTGCATTTGGCTGATTTTATTGGCAGGTATGAAAATATCCTATTTATGGGAATCCAGCATGATTGACTATAAAATGGTATTTTCATACTAGTTTTTACGTTATTGACTTTATGTATAACATAAGGACCTAATAAAGGACTTGGGGTTGGTTATTAACCTGAAATAGAAAATATATTCTGTAGACTTACAGATCGGGAAGGGGATTCCTCTTTTACCCGGTCCTCTTGCTTTGCAATGCGAGAACTGAAACCAGAGAGGTTGCGATTTATCTGCAACCACAGCTGCAGGGGAGAGGAGCTGGAAGGGAGAAGCCGAGTCGGCCGCTTTCAGGGCTCTGCGGCCCTCCCTGTCATCAAGCAGGACTTCATGAAGCCTTGTCCAGGGCACAAAGAGAGGAGGTGAACTTACCCCAGAGCTGATGCATTTGGAAATGAGCATGTTTTGCTCTGGAGGATACTCAGTGAGGGCTGCTAGCTTTGTTTTACATCTGTCCTGGGAGTGAATTAGTTTATCTTTTGGAAATTGTATCAATGCAGCTTATATTCAGATTCCGGATGCTCTTTGCTTTCTTTTTCTGCTCATCCTTGATGTCATGATTGAATCCTCTGTCATGTGACATATACCCCGAATCCGTACAGATGTCCGAGCCTTCGCCCCCGTTCTGGTTGCCATCAGCCACTCCCTAGTGACGAGAGTGGGGGCACCAGGAGGGCAGAGGGCACTGAGGAGGGAAAGCTGGTCAGAGATGGACTGTTCTGGTCACTTTAGGTGCAGCCCGTTGGGCACAGCAGGCAGAGCAGAGCCTTGTGCTCAGCGGCGCGGCCTCCTGGGCTCGCCGGGCTCCGCAGACACTGTGAGGGCCTCCTGCGGTGGACACTGCGGGCATGTGCTCTCCCAGCTGAGCCTGCTTCCCTCACCGATGAGTGTTCGGGTCCCGAGCCTGGGAAGGGACATACAGTCAGACACGTACTCTGTTAAAAGCAGAGGGAAATGATAAAGGGATAAAACAGGTGCTGATAATATTAAAGTGTCGCTGCTTAGAGTTGTCCCTGGCAGAGCAGGGGCGCTCTCCTTCCAGGGCCTCTACCAGCCAGAAGCAGCACAGGCAGGACCGTACCTGCCCCCCCCCCCCCCCCCCCCCCCCCCAGCTGCCTTACTTACTTTTGCTTAGCTGTGGTTTGGATGGCAACAGTGACTGACAGTGAAGGTGAGAGGTGCTGGTTCAAACCCTCCTACCCTGTGGGATTGTAGCTGCGCTATTTTTCAAGTATTCCTGTGCACTAGAGCTGAGCTGATAAAGTGGTCCCTGGAGAAGCCTCACTGTAATGTGGCAACAGGCACCTTTTTAAGGGTTATTTTGAGGCAGCGGGCTCATTTCGGTAACAGTTTTCTTCGTTTGCAGTTACATCTTCAATTGTATTTGTCACATTGCAGCGCATTTGTTGACAGCCTGTCTCATGGGCTAGACTGAGCTTCAGAACGGCTGTTCTGTGGTGTGTTCTCCTGGGAATTTCTGATGGCTGGCCCAGCGCGCAGCTCAGTAAATCTGTGTGGGATTAATGCATATCGGATGAATACAAAAATAAGTTGTATGTAAATAGATGCTTTTGAAATCTTGCAAAGCTTTTTTTAAAAAATAGTCTTAATTCAGTGTTCTAAAACTTTAGCCTCCTTACCATTTTATCCATGGAATATTTTTATTCAAATACCTGCCTCGGCTCTTGATTTTGAGTAAGTGAAATCTGAATTGAAGTGGTCTCATCTCTACCAAGACAGTTACTTTGTTACCCTTTTACACACACCATATAGCTCTGCTTAAGAATATCAGTTTGTCATAATTAATCAAGGTACAGTTTTGTTTTGTTTTTTTCCTAAGCAATACACTGATGTTTCCTAAAGTAAATTCTCTAGATTCATGGAATAGGAGCACTTCTTGTTGGTGAGTTTCTGCTCTTACATGTGCTTTATGTTGCAACCCTGCGTTTGTTACTCACAGGACAACTTTGTAATTGAAACCTGTAGGGCTGATAGACTTGTCACTAACATGCTCAAATTTGAATTGCCATTTTAATTGGGGGGCTATGCATAAAAGACTGATTTTTTAATTAGCAGAGTTGATAGCATATATATTTTTAAAATTTATCTTAATTGTTGAAAGTTTTACAGCTATAACCCCTTTTTTCACCATTGATCCCCTCCACCCTGCATCCGCCACCCCCCCAGTCCTTCACCACACTATTGTCTGTGTCCATGAGTTATGCATATATGCGTATAAGTTCTTCGATTAATTTCTCCCCACCCTCTCCTCCACCCCCACCTTCCCACTAAGATTCATCAGTCTTTTCCATGCTTCCGTGTCTCTGGATCTATTTTGTTCCTCAGTCTATTTTGTTTATTAGATTCCACATATGAGTGAGACCATGTAAAACTGAACCAGGAAGAATCAGAAAACCTGAATAGACTAATAACAGCTGATGAAATTGAAGCAGTAATAAAATAAAAAAAACTCCCAGCAAACAAAAGCCCTGGTTTGGATGGCTTCACAGGGGAGCTTTCTAATTCTTTAAGTTGTAGGGTTAGATAGTTTCCTAAAAATTGTTCTTGCTTTTTGAGATAGGCATATAGTGCTATGAACTTCCCTCTTAGGACTGCTTTTGCTGTGCCCCATATATTTTGGGTTGTTGTGTATTCATTTTCACTTGTTTCCAGGAAGTTTTTGATTTCTTTCTTGATCTTATTGATAATCCATCCATTGTTTTTACTGTAGTTGATTTCTAATTTCATGTCATTGTGATTGATATGATTTCAACCTTCTTGAACTTGTAGAGGCTTGTTTTACATTTAAGAATATTATTGATAGATACTTATCTATTGCCATTTTAATTCTTTATGCCTATGTTTCTCTCTCTATATTTCTACTTCTAATTATAGCAGTTCCTTTAACATTTCCTGGAATGCTGGATTGGTGGTGATAAACGCCTTTAGCCTTTTTTTTCTTTTTTTTTTGTCTGGAAAGCTCTTTATTTCACCATTTATTTTGAATGATAGTCTTGCTGGATAGAGTAGTCTTGGTTTCAGATCCTTGTTTTGTATTACCTTGAATACTTCATGCCATTCCCTTCTGGCCTTTAGAGTTTCTGATGAAAAGTCAGCTGACAGCCTTATGAGAGCTCCTTTGTAGGCAACAGTTTGCTTTTCTCTTGCTGCCTTTAATATTCTCTCTTTGTCTTGAATTTTTGGCATTTTAATTATGATGTGTCTGTGTGTGGGCCTCTTTGGATTCTTCTTGCTTGAGACTCTCTGTGCCTCCTCAACCTGTGAGACTTTTTCCTTGACCAGGTTAGGGGAGTTTTCTGCCATTATTTCTTCAAACAAATTCTCTATCCCTTGCTTATTGTCTTCACCTCCTGGCATTCCTATAATGCGAATACTGTTACGTTTCATGTTGCCCCACAGCTCCCTTAAACTGTCCTCCCTTTTTTTTGAATTTTTTTTTTTTTTTGGATCTCTGATTGAGTGATTTTTTTTTCTACCCTGTCTTCTAATTCACTGATCCAGTCCTCAGTTTTCTCTAATCTGCTCTTTATCCCTTCCAATGTATTCTTTATTTCTGCTATGTCATTAATTTCCTTCATGGTTTCCATATCTTTTTTCATGCTGCTGAGCATTCTTACAATCAGTGTTCTGAACTCTATATCTGATAGATTGCTTATCTCCATTTCATTTAGCTCTTTTTCTGGAAACTTCCTTGTTCTTTCATTTGGGACTTGTTTTTTTTGTCTGCCCATTTTGGCTGCCTGTTTGGGTTTGTTTCTATGTATTAGGTAGATCGTCTATGACTCTCAGTCTTTTTGGAAGGTCTCTGGTGCAGGCCAATGTCAGACAGAGCTTGTGACTGCCTTGAGCACCCTATTTGGAGCTATCAGCAATTCCCAGCTTGAGGACTCCTCTGCTGGGGCTGGGTGTAGTTGGATAGGACCAAGATGTACACCAGAGTCTACTTTTCCAAGGCCTGGGTCCAGAAACAGATCAGGCAAAGACTCAAAGCACTCTGAGGTCTGCCTCTGCCTGCAGGCTGATTAATCTGATTTTCATAATGACCCTAAAGCTGTAGAAACTCCTTAGGGTAGGGCAAGAGGTTTTCCAGCAGGGTGGGTCAATTGCTTCCCCCTAGACAAAACCAGCAAAATGTCTGCCTGAGAAAGATGTTCTCTGCAGCATGGGGGAATGACTCAAGACCAGGAATCCAGAGGGGTGCCCTCTGAGCTCTAGCTCAAGAGCCTACCACCCTAGATTCTCCTCTCATAGCGCCTGTCCACTCTGCCCTCCCTCTGCTGGAGCCCAAGATGAGTGGCTGCACATGAAACTTTGTGCATTGGCCCTTTAAGAGAGTGCCTGCATTTCCAACCATCTCTCTCTGGCAGTCAGAAACTCTACTGCTTTTCACAGCCAGATGTTTTGTGGGCACCTTTCTCAGTTCTGGTGCTCTTGGCTGGGAAGCCCAGCCTGGGGTTTAGACCCCAGAGTCCTCAGTGGGAACCCCCACAGCTGAGATCTCCCTCCAAACCTTCAGCTGCTGCCTGTGGGAGCCCAGCCAGCCCTCTCACACCTCCACACTTCCTACCAGTCTCTGTGTGGTCTCCACCTTTTCTCCTTGGTTATGAGGGTGCTTTCCAGCTCATCTTCAGTTGCAGTTGATTATTCAGGATGGTTTTTCTATATTTTAGTTGTAATTCCAGTTTGGCCCTGGGAGAGTATCAGTGTAGCTTCCACTCAGTCTGCTGCCATCTTTAATCTTAAGGAAGATCTCTCTTTCCAACTCTTAATCTTCATATTAACTTACCTCAAGAATGTAAATGCACAGTACATATGGCTTTTATTGATGGCATTTGCTCTCCCAGTTTTCTTCTCCATCCAAATTCCTGCTTTTAGCATTCATTTCATGGACTAACCCTTTTGAAACATCTCCTGTGGGTGATATTTATTTGTATCTATTGTGCTGATCTCTTTGACACCTTTCGATAGCATGTTTGCTGACAATATTAGCCTGGCCTGGAACTTGGATGCTTTTTGATTAATTATAAATATGTTAATATTTGTTGCATCCAATATATTGACTATAGTGATACATTTAAATGCAATTTAATTTTCATATCATCTTCTGTGAAATATGGTGCATCTGAGTTTGATATCTTCAATTGTGTTGTTTGCAGACACCTAAAAGGACACTGGTTTTAGGTAGGTGAAATTCTTTGAGTGCCTAACTTGTGATGGTGATTTGGCCAGATTGTTAACCTACATTTTCTCAGACCTAAACAACTGGTGGGGTAGGTACTTTGATTCTCATAATTCATGGTAGTTATGTTCTATCAAGTTGCTATAAATACTGAATTAGTGAATACTGAGCCATTCCTCCTAGGAGAACTATACAATTAGATCCTTCTCTGATCATAACCTTTCCCTCAAGTGATCAATACATAGCCTTCATGCCTCTTCTCTGTGTGTTTCTGTTTGAGGACACCTTATCTAATACATACTGTTGATGTATTAGCCTTGAACTCATGGCAAACAGTGCTGCAAGTCATACCTGAATGAAACTTATCTAACACATGCATTTTATCTGTAAGATACATCACAGCCTTTTTATGCTTAAGACAGACTTCGCCGGAGATGAGCAACGTGTTAAAGAACACATGATGGTTGCTATCAGAATTGATGTTCCTAAAGCTGCTTATTCCTCCTGGAGAATCCATGCTATAGAGATCTAGACCTCCCATTTTTCAAAACAGACCTATCAGAATCCAGAAAACTGATATTCCTATAGTTTGAACAGAACTGTGAAGTAATACATTTTAATTAATGACTAAGTTTTATTGAGAAGTAAAATTAGAAACACCTAGATGTGTGTTCAAATTGTTCTTGATGCTGGTTTGCTCCATTCTGTGTGAATGCCTTGGAATTATTACATGTACTCCAGTTATCTAAGTGTCTTATCTTATTGCGATCATACCCTGCAGAAATTGGAGTTTTATCCTTGAATGTTAAACCTCAGCTGGCCACTAGCCTTGAGACCCCATTCGGAGGACCCTGCCTTTTGTGATATTCTGGACTTTTCCAAATCTGGACCTTTCCCCACACACACTTTCAGGATGTGCTTCTCTGAGCTATGTGCCTGAGTATCCTACTCTGAACTATGAGGTGTGCTCATGAGCATCTGCCATCCTAGGGGTGTGGTCTGTTGGCAGGTCCTAGCCTTGCTGTGTGGCCCTTCTTGCTGCGTATCCTGCTGGAGGATGCTGGAGTCATTCTTAGTTTGAGCATATTTCAAAATAGAGTAAAATTCCACTAAAAGTCAAAAAGTAACTAGGTTCCTCAGAAATCTCTGTTCTAAGTGGTAGGACAGAGTATAGTGCAGTGGTTTAAAGCATAGGCTGTTCATTTGGAAGGTCTGAGCTGTAAAAAGGAGAGATCGTTAGGAAGATAGTACATGCAGGAGCATATAGGACAGTAAGTGCCACATATGAATGTCTCAGTAAGTACTAGCTAATTGTATCATGAATTTCTGTATACTTTCCAAACTCTAGCAAATTACCAACATAGTCTTTGAAATACCTGATCAGACCGCACTTTTGTGTACAATTATTGGTATTTAAGTATAGTTGTGTGTACATGTTATATATATAAAGTTATGAATAGGAAACATCCATCTTCAGTAGATTGTTCATAGATTTGGACTTGTGAAAATATTCACTGTATTTTTATTTATTTCAATGTAATTTAATGTGCTATCTTAGCAAAATAATATTAATATGGGAATGCAAGCCAGAATATGAAAATAACTTCACTTATAGATCTGAACACTCTACTTATACTCGCAAGAAATGGACATTGGTAAGATCATGAACCAAAGTAGTATTTCACAAGTTCTGGCTTTTGGAGGGCAGATTCCTTTGTGTATGTGTGTACTTTGCAAAACCCTTTGTCTTCTATATTAATTTATATGTAACAGGTCAATGAAAATGTTGAACGAAGGACTATAAGGAGTTGTGTTGCCAGCCTTTCCTCTGTTTCTCTCTCAACTTTCTTCTTTCCTGTAGCATTTCCCTCCCCCAGCCCCATCCTGGCTTTGGCTGAGTTTTGCAGTGCTGCAGGCTTGCCCAGGGAGCCGCAGCGATCCATTCTTGGACGCACACAACAGAAACGCTGGTCGGCTGAATAGGTTCAGCGTGGCTCCTTCCGCAAGTGCTTATCTTGTTCACGGGTTGCTTTGTAATTGTTACTACTTTGAAAGAGCATTTCTTTTTCATCTCCACAATCAGATTATCTAGAAGAAGGCTTTTTCCTATTGAGGTATATTCTTATCAGGATGTTTTTCTTCTATTTTATAAATACTAGTATTATTAAACATCGGATGAAGCTCTCCCGCAGCCAGTGCCAAAGGAAACAATACAATGGGCGCTGCAGTGGGGGTTAGCTAGACAGAGCAGCTATCTTGTTTTGCTTGCTTGCCTTTAATCAATGTGCGTATTCTTTTAAAACTTTCTTATCCATGTTTTGTGAGCACTGTTTGTGAATTTCCTTCCTTTCTTCCTTTTCTTTTTGTGACAGTGTTTCTGTTTCTTTAATTTATCAAGGTGTCACATACAACAGTCCTATTGTATTCTACTAGAGACATTCTCCCGTTGGTTTCTAGGTTTGCTTTTCTTTGGGGCTGGCTAGGACACTGCTAGCTGCTTTGCCCTTGATCTTCCAAATGTGTGTCAGCTCTGGACTTTGTCTATCAGTACATTTTTTTTTTTAATGGATTGAGCCCTTCTCCAAAGCAGATATATTGTCCTGCTGTAATGGGATCCCCACCTATGACAATCTATTTTTATTGTGACTTTCAACAGTCGCACCTTTTCTTGAGTGTGGGTGCCTACAGGATTCATTTTTCCTTTGTTTTGTTTTCTCTTTTGTCTTTTAGACATGAGAACTTAGCCAAGGAGCACAGAAAAACACAAAGCTTTTGTGATCAGGAGTGTTTTCAGCTACAAATCACAGTTTTATCATTATTTACCTAAACAGCACATCCTTTCTTTACCTATTTAGTTGGAGGGGAGATGATTTTGCTAAAAGCCACGCGAAGCTTTAAGGAATGTCTTCCTTCTGGGCTTGGGAAAATAGCTAGGATAAAAGGAGAGGGAACAAACCCCTTAGCAATAGACACATTCTGTTTGTTTTTGTGTGAAATTTATTAATCTCCAGTACATTGCTTTTAGAGAAGCCATTTTAGAAATCATTAAAGTAATAAGTGCTACAAATAACTTTTGGTTTTATTTGCCATTAAGAACAGTAAAAAGCAGCTATAACAACCTTAGCATTTTTTATTTTCTAAAGATTGATCCTGTATGTTACTTATTTCAGTTTCTTGTTCGATATGATAGCCATCGTCATCATTATTATTTAAGAGAAAATAGCTAGTGAGCTATTTATATCATATGTAACTGCCAAATAAAGATTTTTGATATGATAAATAACTTTGTTTCCGTTTCATGTCTTAGCTTAGCTAAGGCCTGATACTCATTCCTAGCAGCCTGCTTCACATCTGAACTTAGAAAAATGGGGCTCAAATATTGTGTCTTTCTCAGTAACTTCTTTGGCTTTTGTGAAGAGGTCAGATTAAAGCCCAGAAGCTGTTCAGTAACATGGAGTGAATGAATTTATTGATTGGGTATTTAAGACGTTTTTCAGCCTATCCAAATGTACTCATGTGTCCAAGTGGCTTTCTTGTAAGGGCACTCAGCCCTGGAAATAGCGCTAGTTTCACTCCCCTGGATAATGACTGTTTTGTTGGGGTTTTGCTCCTCGACTGACTTATTTCAGCCTCTTTGACCCTCCATTTCCTCATCTCTAAAATGGGGATGGTGTTGTCAAATGTCACTTTTGGCCCTCACTAGTATCATGATTCCTAAGATGGATTAGAGGGAGCTCATAGTGTCCTCTTCTTGGACATAAGAAGTCTCCATATCTGCTTATTACAACATCTGGGGTGGTCATCATTGGTGTCCCCTGAAAGCAAGTTGTGTAGAACAGTAATTGGCAAGCGCTTTCCCATCCAATTTTGCACATTAGCAAATGAAAGCTGGCCAAAACTCATGAAACAAAGAAACTTGCCAAAGCTATCTAATTCTTCACCTTTAGAAGCAAAGAGATAGCAGCTGCTATTACCTCACCTAAACTGTGGTCCACAGATGGGAAAGCTGGTGTCTGACTCTGTTTCCCAAAAGAGAGCTGAGAGACATGGGGAGGAATATCGTCATGGCTAATAACTGACTAAATGTTGTAGAAGGACAACTGTCTGAAACCTCTGGGTCAGCAATATTAAATCAAGGAATTGTCAACAAAAAGTTGAAATTACAGGGTTCATAGGGAGCACTGAAGAGGAGAAGTTCACAGAAAGCCCAGAGGGCAACCAATTTAACATTAGAACTGAGTCAAAAGGATTTAAGATCCAGAAAAGCATTTGATTTGATTAGTACTGGGAATGTGTTCTCACAGCCTTTTCTCTACTTGGAGTATTTTCAGGTGAGTACCTGGCTCAGTAATACTTCTCTTCTGCCATTTATAGATAAAAATAAGAATTACACACTACTGTAGAGCTTATCAAGTGCCAGCCACTGTCCTGCATGCTTTAAAAAAAATAACTCATTTAATTCCTTCAACAACCTTTGAAGCAGTAGGATATTGAGTCACAAAGAGTGTATGAGTCAAGAGAGGCCCTTACGTCTTTAACAAG
Organism: Miniopterus natalensis; assembly: GCF_054644295.1. Lineage (NCBI taxonomy): Eukaryota > Metazoa > Chordata > Mammalia > Chiroptera > Miniopteridae > Miniopterus > Miniopterus natalensis. The sequence continues at coordinate 70,015,770 of NC_142088.1, forward strand.
CAGCCCCTGAGTCCTAGTGCATTATAACAACAGTGGTGCATTTCTTACCCCTCTAGATGTCTGAGGTGGGCCTGCTGCTCTGCTCCAAGATGAGAACATGGCAAACCTTATCCCGGACTCAGATTTTTCCCCAGATGATACACATGTTTCTTCCACTCCATTTCACTGCAAAGCAAGTCCTATGCCGAGCCTGGTATCAGTGAGGTGGGGAAGTAAAATCCACCCACAAAAAAAGCAGTGCGTATTTATAAAGGATATGTTCTAACGGAGAGAAGAAGTGACTTTCCCTAGGTCAGTGAGGTGGGAGGTAACTGGGAGAGCAGGGATTTGACCCCATGCAGTCTGGCTGCAAACTCTTATTTTGTTCAGCATTACTCTTTTCTGCCTTTCTGCCATGTGACTTCCAAGGGGAATGTAAATGGGTTTTGAGAGCTTCTTAAGAAATTCATATAGAATGTTTAGTGTCCGTATTTCTGAACAACTGTATGCAGTGTGAAAATTACAGCTCCAGCTAGAATCACATGGACAACGTAGCATTAAGGTTAAGAATGGGGACTTCGGAGCCAAGCGTGCCTGTGTCGAAATTCTGACATCATCGCTTACTAGCTTGGTCCTTGGGGAAGAAACGCAATCCCTCTGTGCCTTGTTTTTACTATCTGTAAAGTGGGGAGAGTAACAGCGCCTGCCTCACGGGCAGGGTGAGGATTCAGTGAGGTCATAACTCACTGTAAAGCACTCGGGATATCATCACTGTATGAGTACTGAGTTTTGTTATTATTACTCCTGGGTGTCTGCGGTCTTTCAGAAAGTGGCTTTTTAATGTCTCAGAACCATTCACTGCTTGTCTTTCCCTTCTCTTGTTTAAGATACAAAAGATACCTTTGTGTTTTTTGTTTCCTCTCTCTCATTGTGTCAATAAAATAGATGATGATTATAAATGCTTAGGTGTATTTACATATAAACAGAAAGTTTACATGTTTGACATGTAAACTGTCAAAGTTAACCTCTTTGACAGAATTAATTCTTCTGCCCCTTCTTGGTGCTGTTATTAGTCTTCAGAAACATCCACTATTGCATTGGATTTGCTTTCCTGTTTTCTCAAACACTTTAACTCTGTTGAGAGTATTCTAGATGGTCATGTGCCTGAGAATATTTCTCCTTCCCATTAGGGTATTACCTGGTCTAACAAATTATTTCATGGGTTGGTTTTCATTAATTTCTCGGCTCTTAGACATTAGGCTCTGTTTTCTTATCAGGGTCTTTTCCTACTAAACTTTTTTCCTACTAAACTTCTCTATCATTGATTTTTTAATTTATTTTTATTTTTTGCTTTTTCATTACTAGTCAGCTCAGATACTAATTGAATATTATATATATTTGGCAACAATTAGATTGTTTATGAAAAATATAGGGAAGTATGAGTTTCTCTTTTATTCTCTAGATTTTCTGAATTGGCATTCCTTTAAAAATGCCCTTGTCTCTTGAAACCATATTGTTGGAATTTTGATGGCCTTGCTGGTTGGTTAATGGTTTGACTAACACGAAATAGAGGAGGAAGGTGGTTCCTGATTTGTTTGTATCTCCTGAGAGTGGACTCTCTGGTTCTAATACTATACATGTTGTGTGAGCATGTACACAAAGTTTCATAGTTGGTAAGATTTCTAGGAGTATGTTCAGTATAAATTAGGCCACGCTGACAGTGGAAACAGTAAGACAATATACAGAAAGCGATAGATTGATTATAGGCTAGTTTTGTATTCTAGAAGGAAAAAATGAATGTGCTCAATATAAATTTTTAAGTCACAGTGATCGCGGAGGGGATCAAGGAAATATGAAGAAAGCAGGATATCGGCTCAATTCCAGCCAAGTATTTTAACAGGAAACCTCAAATGGAGTTAGTCCAATAGAAACGCATGCAAAGATTATTGAGTTAAAAAAAAAAAAAAAATCTGGTTGCATTTCAGGTCCAAGTAAAGATTAATCAGGAAATATATGGAGATCTTCTTCCAAAGAAAGGGCAGCATATATGAAATGCAAATGGTCACCCCCCATGGTAATTGTTTACTTCTCTGAGAACAGTCCCCAGCCTCTGCAGGGGGGAGAATATGTAAGACTGTGCTACATGACCCTGACCCCCAGGCCAAAGCTGGACAGCCCAGGGTGTGTGCCTCACCTCAGCTCTGCCAATCAGAATCTGATTCCGTGGAATTTAAACTGTGAAACGATGGGAGATGAGCACCAGGAGTCCCCAGACCTGAGGCAGGTCATCAGGAGGACATCTGGTGAAAAGGTTCGTAAATTCTTGCTGCAGAGGCCCTGGAGGTACCCTGGTTCCTGTCCTTCCTAGTGTTTGGTGGTTCATTTGCTCCTGAAATATTGTAAACTGTTTAATAATATTCCTCATCTTTCTCATTTTAGCTGGACTTTGTTTCTGTTACTTGCACCCAGGAGAAACCAAACTCCCACAATTCAAATGGAAAGATTAGAAAAGACTAATCAGGTCACAGAGTTCAATAGTGAAAATAATTGGACTCATCAGAGTGAATTGGCAAATGGTCAAGGCATCAAAAATTACTCTTACCAAATGCTATAGGCAAGGTTATTAAGTGGACTGGTTTGTAAAAATCAGAAAATGTATGGTGCTTCTAAGGCCTGATAATAGTTTAGCTGGGTAGAGACCTGAGTTAATGAGGGCCTGGTTATGGTTCTGACTCTAGACAGACCAGTTCCAGGACCACAGCCACCTAACTCCTTATTGCAGGTGACCAGTGCACATCCCTGTAACGAGGGTGGTGGCCACAGCAAGTGTACTTACAAACCGCCCCCACTCTGAAAGGTCAACTGAGTCAATATTCTTGTAATAGAGCATCAAGGCAGCACCTTATCTCATACTTAACATCACAGTTGACTTCATAAGAAGAATATGGAGATGATCGTGGAAGTAGTGAAACTGTCTTTTTCTCTCAAGATAATGGTACCTGTGGAGTTTAGATAGGAGTGTGCCATTGAATTGCTCCTATAGTTTTCTTGAGCTCTCTTGAGAAATGGCATGTAAAATGTGAGTTCCTGAGATTAAAAAAAAAATGCTTTGCAATAAATAGTTTATAGTTCTTACAGTCATAAATTCCTGTGTTTGGCTTCTGACTTTTTATGGCTCTTACCTCGTGTGAAATGTGACTGCAATTTCCTCTATAAAGACTTCCTTGAGAAGGAAACACTCCTTCTGCTGAAAATATATTCCACTCTGCTTAGGGCACCCATTATGTTTTACCTGGGTGTGTGTATGTTTTTATATAGAGATGGATTCTGTTCAAACATATATAGCTGATAGATTTTATGTTAAAATATAAGTATATCTGAATGTATTTGCTAGTGCTGCTATAACAGAGTACCACACCCTGGGTGGCTTATACAGAAATTTATTGCCTCGCAGTTCTGGAGGCTAGAAGTCTAAGATCAGGAGTTGGCAGCGTTGCTTCCCACTGAGGGCTGTGAGGGTGCATCCGTCCCATGCCTCTCTCCTAGCTCCTGGTGCTTCGCTGCCAGTCTTCAGTGCCCTTGGTTTATAGAAGTGTCACCTTAACCTCTGCCTTCATCTTCACATGGTATTCCCCCTGTGTGTATCTGTCCTCAAGTTTACCCCCTCTTTTTAAATGATTCTAGTCCTAATGTGTTAGGGCCCACTCTGATGACCTCATTTTAACTTCATAACCTCGGTTAAACACCCTATATCCAAATAAGGTCACATTCTGCGGCGCCAGGGGTTAAGACTTCAACATGGATATCAGCGGTGCACAGTTCAACCCGTTACACTGGATATAGTCACACTATCTCTTTTCTCAGACAGAATGCTCTGTGACCACAGGGATTAAACCTTACTCTCATTGTACTTTCCACAGAATCTAGCAAAGTGCCTCCAACACTGTAGGCAGTATGCTTGTGGAATGAACTGATGGCATTGCCCATCCATCCTAAAAGCCACCATTTTGCTGAGTAGAATGTACTTTGTGTGTGTGGCTAATTCCACAAATGAAGGAAGGCGCTTTCACAGTGTGGACTGCACGGTATTACAGTCCACCGGGGCTTCCTTCGTTGCCTCCTTCGACGTCTCCCTTTAGGCACTCACAAGCCTGATTTTCCTGAGCCTGGACAGATGGCTTAAATCAACTCACAGAGACTGTCTGGGGACCTTCATGAAAATAGAGACAGAATGAGATTTCAGGGCCATTGATAACTGAAAGCCATGGAAAACAAATTAATTGTCACATAAGGGCTATTGTTAAACATGCCCACAGGTAGGTGATGCTCCTCAGAAGATGGTTGCCATGTGTTTTCTTAAGAATTCCTTTTCCATATGAAACTACATGTAGCCCATCACTTTTGAATGTTATCAGAACTGATGGAAGAAAATACAGTATTATTAATACAATTCTTTTGTTTTCCAAATTTTTCTTAATTGTCTTTTTAGAGGAATTTTAATATTAAGGGAATAAGTATGAGGGCAGTGAATGAAAAAAATGTTTCTTAGAAAACATGGAAACATAAGGAATCCTCATTCAGAAATCTAGGTTTTTTCAGAAGTGAAAATTAAGTCTAAGAAATTAAGTGGCTCTTCAGTGACTCATGAAAAGTATATCTCAGGGACATCTTTGTTGAAGTCAAGTCCTTGAACTAACATTACACTCAAGAAAGAAGTTATTGCAAGAGTTGAGAGTTTTTGGATTTCACTGTGGCCCAGACAAAGAGGGGAGGGAAAGCAAGTGGTGTTAGATAAGTTAGTAGAGCCTGCGCAACATCAAACACTGTGATGAAGCAGGTATGATTTCGGTGAAAGCAAACAGTTCTCAGCAGAAATAAAGAGGAGAAAACCTAGAAAGACAAGTTCGTTTCTTCATCTGTTCATTTATTTACTAGCATGTGCATCTGAGATGTTCAGAATGCCACATGTGAGACCGTTGGACCGCAGGTAGCTTGTGTGGTTTTATTGCCACATTTTGTTAAGCTCTTGGGCCTGGGACTAACCTCTGGTGCTGAATAGAGGTGAAGGCAGCCTGTGATCTTGGGTCAAGTCGATGAGGTTGTCTTTGCCCTGAAGCATGATCTTTCATTCATTGAGGACGTGTTTGTGCCCTGGACACACAAAGACCATCAAGCTCTAGCCCCCTAGGTCTTCCAGCTCAGCGGTGGAGAGAGAAAGGTGTGCAGGTAGTTGGGCTCTACCGTGGATGGCACAGTGGCTGCAAGGATGAACCGATGAACCACTAAATGGAAAAGGGTGCAAGCTGGACGCCAGTTTTAAGAGTGGAAGAACATTCAGAATAGAACAATTTTGGGAATACTTACATGGCATGACATTTAGAGGACTTTTAGAAAATACTCTAGAAATGTAGAAAATAAGAAAAAAACTAGAAAGCTTCAGAAATCTCGGTAAGGACAAGCATGTGGTGAAATGACCTTCAGAAAAGCAGGGTATGTGTTGGTTTTTACTAATGATCTTTATATTCCAGCATATCAAATTCTTTAAACAAAAAAAATCTCCATTGTGTGTGTGTGTGGGGGGGGGTTGTTCATCAGCACAGCACAGCGTTATGCAACTCCTACTCCCTCCCAAAGTCAGCAGGGTGTGCGTGTTGGCCTTTGTGAGTCCTGTTGCCTTAGTTATTGCTACACAAAGTCATGTAAAGTCACTAATTTCAACTTACTGACTTCTATGTATTGCAGATGTAAGGAAATTCCCAGAAGTATGTAATAAAATGCCAATTGTGGATGTCTGAAAGTTTTGGGGCCAACACTGACATCATGTATTGGAAAAAGTATACGAAGAAATTTCTTGCATCTGGGTTGTGGCTCGAAAAGTTCCACTGAAATACTCCCTCACCCTGAACATCTGAGTGGATGAGTAATTAAATAATCTGAGAGGCTAATTAATTTAACCATTACTCAAAGACTGCTGCCACCGGTCTCCCCATCTGCCCGCTTGACAGCCACACCTGGCACTCGGCATTGTCCTGCCTCTGTGGTGGGCGACTCCCCAGGACGCCTCTGTGTGCAGAGAATGGTCCTCGGCCTCCTGGGGGAGAGACCTGCTCTCCTCACACACACACTAGGCCACCACCACGCTCTTATTCTTGGGCCCACTCGGAAATGGAAGGCTGATGATTTATTGAAACTTTTCCCCAAGATTTCAGCATGTGACTCTCTGCCCCAAGGAATAATTGAGAGTAATCATCCATCTAATTTCCTCTTAGGCGTTTGGTGAGGTCTTTGTAGGGAAGAGATATGTGGGGATGTTAATTGAAACAAAGCCCATAGGTTTATCGTGAAAGTTTCATCCGTGCTTTTTGTCTACTCTGCTAGAAATGCAGGTTTGTAGTACTTGGAATTCAATGTGAAAAGTTATATCAGCACTTTTCCTATTGATTGGCTTTAAAAGGGTCAAGGACATGTTTCATCCTTGGAGACTCCAGTCATTTCTTGCATTACTTGTGATTTCTTCTCTAACAGTAAAGGCGATGGTAACAATTTTGTGATTTCTTCTCTAACAGTAAAGGCGATGGTAAACAGGTGATGGTAAATACGGAGGCACAAGCTCTAAAAATGAGATTTTAATGAAATATATATTTCTTGCTATTTTTCAAATTTGAAAAAACATGCATGGTTGTATCTAACGTAAGAGCCATGGCATGATAGGCAGGTTTTCTGGCCTACTTGAGCCTCAGTTTCCCCACGGAAGGAAGTATCACTGTACATCAGTAGTGCTCACACTGTGGACCAGGGGTTCTGTGAATTTTTCAGAGATATATAGGTTCAAAGCTATTTTTATAAGAATACTAAGACATTATTTGCCTTTTCCACTCTCACTCTCTCCTGGGTATAGGGAGGTTTGCCAGAGGCTACTGAACATGTGACATTGCAACATGCTAAATATAGAAGCAGATGTGAGAATCCAGATGTTGTTTTTGTTAGCCAGACATTGCAGACATTTGCAAAAGTATAAAACTGTTCCACTCTTTTTACTAATTTTTCTTTTGAAATCTATGTTATACATATTTCATAATTATATATAGTTTATATTAACCTGTAATGGAATTATTATTATTCCTTCAAATATATTAAGGTATATTTTAAAGTCTCAGTATTAATGTTGAATGTAGATATCAATGGATATAACCCACACAAACAAAACATGTGGGAATCCTCAATGATTTTTTTCACAGTGTAAGGAGAGTCTGAATCCAGAAAGGAAGAGAATCATTGTCTGTATGTTAGGGAGTTGATTATAATATGTATCTTCCTCATGGGGTAGTCTGAGGTTTAAATAGTTCATGTAAAGTATGTAGAATAGTGCTCAACCTTGTAACTGTTCAATAAACAGTAACGATTGCTATATTTTTAAGTTCCAACATGATGTATTGGGATAGAAAAGGCTGAAAAAGCCAGTAGAGCATCTCTGAAAGAAGTGACCTGGATAAGATCATGACCCAAAGGAGCAGAAACTGCAGGTGGACTGAAGTACAATACCATCACATTCAAAAGACAGAGAGGGTTAGGGATGGACACAATCAAAATGTGTAATAGAGGTTCTTTGCAAGGGCAATATTTGGCGGACAGACCTGTTTTCCTGCATGACCTTTTGCTAAAAAGCATGGAGTTAAAAAAATAACTTTCTTAGAAATAGCAGCATGCACCTTCCCATTTAAAGGAAGTTAAATTTTTATTTTTTGATTAAATTTTTATGTAATACTTATTTTAAAACCCAGCTTTTAATACAGCTTTGTGTAGCCAGCACCTGTGTGTTGTGCTGGTTGCATCTTATGCCACTGGCTTGTCCGGTGTTCTCTCCGTCTGCTGGGCCCTAAGCTCTTTGAATTGGGGAACGTTCCATTTATCTTTATATCCCAGTGCCTAGAACTGGGCCGGACCTAGAGTAAATTCATATTAAGTATTTGCTGAATGAATTAAAGTTTTCATTGTCATTGGATGATATAGTCACAGTTACCAGAATATTATGGATGCCTTAAAATAACTGTTTTAAATACGTTAGAACATAGGAGCTTAACCTAACAACCAGAACTAACACGAACTCACCGTGTTGGGGGTTATTATGGATTCTTTAATACCACAATATCTTTATTACAGTGAAGGAAGTTGACTTTGGGTTTATAAGAGGTCCGGGATATTTTAAAAATACGTATATGAGCATGTTATACTTAATTTTGTTAGAAAAGTGAAGTAGAAATTGCACACGTTAGCTGGCAGTGTCATCAAGACCCACGGGTATTTGTTATATTGACAGCCTGCTTGATGTGCCTTCAGAGCTGCACCTTTCAAGCTGCCCTGTCTGTAGAGAGTAGTTTGGGGCGATGGGACTTAGAAGGCGAAGGCGTAGAAATAATTCTTCATACTTACCGAGTGCTTGCGCCCCTCTTCCCTCGGGGCACCCCGGGGTACCGTCTGCCTGGTGGAGAGCGGGCTGCACAGGGGTTGCGTTCTCACCCGTCCAGGGTGGGTGCTGGCTTCCTTTAGCGGCCATAGAGCGTTGATTTGCCCCCAGACGGGCCTGCCTTCCACACTCATGCAACAGATGGCTCTGCAGTGCCCCCGTTTGAGGTCTCCACACATCACAAACTGAATATATTCCCCCTTCGCGAGCTGCTTTCTCCTGGGGAACGTTTTTCTAAACATGCAAACGTTTCAGGTCTTCTCTGGATTTTACAAATGCCAACCTCCTGTTGTCTTCGTTAAGGACAGTTTCTCCGTGGGCTTAACTTGTGGATGTGTCAGTGGAATTCTAAAGATCCAGGGTTCACATCGATAATTTTGTTGTTATTTATTTTCATATTTAGTTGAGATTGTCCGGGTCTATATTGTAAGACTTTAGAAACCTGGGACTAATTCGCCGCTTGGGTATAAAATTAAATGAGAAAAGTAGCTCTGTTTCATTTTTCTTGGAAAGCTTCTCTTTGATCTTAACTGGGCGAGAAGTATTGCGCCCTTTCGTTTCACTGCGTGCATATTCTTTGCATCTTTCTTTCATTCCTGTTCTGGGATGAGAGTCCACAGCTCTCACTGAAATCTCCCTGGGCGTTTGTTTTGCAGTCATGAAGCCAGTGTCCCCTTCATAATGAGCTACAGGCTCTGCTACAAACACAGAACAAAACAGTGATGCATTGCAAAGGCACAGTTGTCAGTCTCTAGCCGATGAGCTAAGGCCTTCAAAGAGGAGCGAGCGTGTGTGTGTATGTGAGTGTGTTTAATTTTCCTTGGGTAGCATGCAAGTCAAGGATTCTTTATTTTTTACACAAAGCTGTTTTTAAGAACCCTGAATTTGCATGAAAAAGATGCTGGTCCCAGTTGGTTTCACACATATATTGGAACCATGGGGGTTTGAAGATATAGTTTGCTAAGGGACTACTAAACCACAGGCAAATGAGATTACTGTTCAAAAACAAAAAACAAAAAGACAGGCCCATTTATTTTTAATACTTTAAGTTGATATTTGAGCCCAGAATGTTAACATCTAGAAATTCTGAGAATTTTATCAACAACTCCATCACTTCCTTAATTTTAATGAAGAATAAGAACTGACCTTTCATAGCAAAAAAACCCATATATATATATATATATACATACACACACACACACACACACACACACAATTCCACTAACTAAAATAAAACTCCTACTGAAAAATTTGGGAGGCAGAAAGTACTGAACCTCAAGAAAGAATTCTGTTTTATTTTTAGCCTTGAAACCTTCTTTTCAAAGGAAATATTTTAGAAGCCTAGTACATAAACTAGCTCAAAATTGAGGTGCCCTTGCTGTAGTGGGACTTAGCTGGCACCGCTCCTGTCCCACCCCGCAGAAGACCCTGGGCTGCACTTGGAACCCTTAGGGGATCTTTGCTCATTGATATTATATGCACGGCATTTCCTGCATAAATGATTTAAAATAGTTACAGAGCATGATCCCGGAGAGACACTTGCATTTGCTGTTTTTGCGAATTTTGTCCCTCCACCACCTAACTACTTTGGAATCAAATAACTAGACCAGCGATCTCCCATCTTGTAAATGAGGAGGAGTGGGCTGCAGGGCTAGGACTGGGGGTAATCTTCCCTGCGACCCAGCCTACTCGGAGATTCTGTTTGCAGCGCACTTCCCACGTGGCTGTTGGCGGTGGGGCACATCTCTGCTCACGCGGTGACAGGTCAGGTCAGAGCTACAGTTGATATTTCTAGTTTCCTCATACTCTACTCTCTGTTCTTCCAAATCTAATGGCTAACATGCTGCCACTTTAGAGATGACCCTTTTATGGTGGTTCATTCACACTTTTTCTTGAATGCCAAAAAATATAATGTGCGGACAGATAACAAAATTTCTTGATTTATTGATATTTTTCCTCTTAAAAACTATGTAATGGCTGAAAACTATTGCAGTTTTCTTGACTTGAATGAGATGTGACAAGCACCTGTACCGTGTGATAGTCCCTAATAGTGTTACAGAGGCAACCTCTTTTAGGGATAAAATAGTGGTGCTTCTAGCCTTTAAACTGTATTAGGACCCATCGTGTAGAAGGATGATCATGCTAAGGTTAGATTCTCGCTGTTTCTAGAAAGGTCTTCTTTAGGCTAAATGTTCTTGTAAAAAATTATCATGCTATTAGCATATATATTAAATCTTTCTCTGGAGATTTGTCCATCAGGAATGATGATTCCAGCAAGAGTTCCAGGACATTCTTCCATTTCTACTTCTCTATCTTCTGGGCAGAGTTCTCAAAGTGTGGTCCTGGGATCCTGGGTGCACCCCAAGACCCTTTCAAGGAATCTGTGACTTCAAAATTATTTTTGTAATAACATTAAAGTGTTGTTTGCCTCTTTTCCTCATATTCTTATATGGGAGTGCAGTGGAGTTTCCTGCAGACTGCATGGCATGCTATCACAGCAGGTTGAATGCAGAAGCAGATAGAAGCAGGTTGAGTGAGAATCCAACTGTCTTCTTTTAAGCCAGAAGTGAAAAATATTTGCAAAATTTTAAAGCAGCATTGCTCTTCTCATGAAATTTATTTTTGTTTTGGAATATAGGATTACGTTTTCATAAAAATGCTTTATTTGTGTGAATGTGGGTTTATTGTCATCTTTTTAAACTGTTTTCATTTACATGTGGTAAAGGTCAACAGACATAACCCACATAAACTTAAGCTCTTCTGGGACCTCAGTAATTTTTCAGGGTGCAAAGGGGTCCTGACTCAAATATTTGACAACTGCTGTTCTATTATCCCCTCATTCAGTGTTCTTATCTAGAAATTCACTTCGTTGAGGCCCACTCACTATTTACCTGGTAGCCTGTGGAAGCTGTGCTTTTCATAATTTTACATGTATGTAAACAAGCTTTTGTGGCCACCAGATCCGGAAGGTGCCCTGTGGGAATCACTGTGTCTGTAAGCATATGTGTTGTATAGCATGTAAATGCAAAATGGTAGTATTGTTAAATTTTTAGTATATGAGGCAGTTGGTACTTGATTGTGTGACTGATTGCTCATTCAGAAAATCACAAACATTTATTTTGTTCTTACCGAATGGCGCTTAGTAGGTATTATAGAGATGAACTAAATGTGATCTCAACATTCAGGGAATCAGCTGCTACAGTGAGGCACTAACTACACCATACTGACCTTGTACAGGAGTGCATCCGTGAGCATTTTTTTTGGCAGCCACTGTTGTGGCTGAGGAGGAATTTACTGGCTTATTTAGAGGAAAACATATACTGAATAAACAATTGAGGAAAGCATAAGGCTGCATAATACAGTTTAGACTAGAAGCTAAATGTGTTTGTATTCACTATACAGAGAAAGCCAGGAGCACATGAGCTCAGGTATTGTTATGTTAACTTAAGTATCATCACTGGCATCATAGAAGCTTCTGGGGCTCTGGTAATGTTCTAGCTGTTTGCTTAGGTGGTAGCTACAAAGACCTGTTAACGTCATGATTATTCATCAAGCTGTGTGTTTGTGATTTCTTAATTTTCATATGTATGTTATATTTTAATGATAAAAACCCACAAAAATTAAAAATCTTAAATTTAAAATATCACTGTGCAATGCTGAACTGCCTACAGTATATATTTAAAAATATTTATCTGAAGGCTCCTTGATACTTATCATTAGTCCTTACTTTTCTTTCATCTGCCAGTGCTTTCTGGTAGGTTCTTCTTTTCAGGACCATGGCAGTGAATCACTTGGTGCTGAGTTTTCAGGTTGTAAATAATCTTTTGAAGTCTCTCTTTCTCTTATCTCTCATCACTATGTATGTATGTATGTATGTATCTATCTCTATCTCTCTTTATCTCTATGTCTATCTCTATCTTTCATGTATTATCGTAATGTTTTTAGTAAAAGAAAAAGAAAGTGATCCAACTAGCTTAAAAATACACATTTTTGAAAAGTTTTTAATCGAAGTAATACATGTACATACTTTGGAAATCAAGTATAGTGATAAGATTTAAAGCTGCATACCCCTCACTCCCTACCTCCAAATATTTGCCCTGTAAACCACTTTCCTTTTTTTTTTTTTTTTGTAGCTGTAACTTCTGGATTTTTTATGCTTGTATCTACAAAACATAGTTGTCTGTTTCTAGATTTATCACTTTTAAACATTATAAATTGTGTTCCTACTATAGAAGATAAAGATTTAGTGCTCCTATTCCACCTATCTCTCCACACTTCCCCTACTCCCTAATTTTTTCATTGTTATAAATTAATTAGTTAAATTAATTATAATGATAAATTAAGTAAATAGTGTTCACAGCTGAGTCTAGTATAATTCTAGAATTGCATTTCTGGAATTACTTCACTCTTTCCAAGTGTTAATAATTGCCATTTTTTGCCATTCTCTTAGGCTTTCACATTTCTTGCCAATCCCTTCTGGTCTGCAAAGTTTCTGTTGAGAAATCAGCTAATAGTCTTATGGGAGCTCCCTCATAAATAACTAATTTTCTCTTGCTGCTTTTAAGATTCATTCTTTGGCCTGGCAGGGCGTGGCTCAGTGGTTGAGCATCAATCTAGGATCCAGGAGATCGTTCAATTCCTGGTCAGGGCACATGCCTAGATTGCGGGCTCAATTCCCAGTCAGGGGCGTGCAGGAGGCAGCCAATCAGTGATGACTCTCTCATCACTGATGTTTCTATCTCTCTCTCTCTCCCTCTCCCTTCCTCTCTCTGAAATCAGTAAAGATATATTAAAAAAAAAAAAAAAAAAAGATTCACTCTTTGTCTTTAACCTTTGGCATTTTAATTATGTGTCTTGTTGTAGGTTCATCTTGATGTCTCTTTGGATTTTAATTTAATTATGATGTCTCTTTGGGTTCATCTTGTTTGGGACTCTCTTTGCTTGCTGGACTTGTATGTCTATATCTTTCACCAGGTTAGGGAAATTTTTTGTCATTATATTTTCACATAGGTTTTCAATTCCTTGCTCTCTCTCTCTCCTCCTTCTGTTGACCCTCATGATGCAAATGTTGGAACATTTGAAATTGTCCCAGAGGCTCCTTATACTATCATTATTTTGGATTCTTTTTCTTTTTACTGTTATGATTAGGTATTTTCTGCTTCCTTATCTTCCACATCTCTGATTTTATCCTCAGCTTCATCTCCTCCACTGTTGATTCCCTGTAATGTAGTCTTCATTTCAATTACTGTATTCTTCATTTCTGACTGGTTCTTTTTTATGTTTTCTAGTTCCATTTTTATGTTCCCTGTCTTTTTGTTGAAGTTCTTATGCATTTCATCTACTCTCCCCCTAAGTTCATTGAGCATCCATATAACCAGTGCTTTGAACTCTGTATGTGGTAGATTGCTTGTCTCCATCTTATTTAGTTCCTTTTCTGGAGTTTTGTTCTGTTCTTTCAACTGGGACATGTTTGTCTCCTCATCTTGGCGGCTTCTCTGTTTGTTTCTATGAATTATGTAGAGCTGCTATGTCTCCTAGGCTTGGCACTTGAGGCGTGCCCCCGATGTGGGCTGTGTATACCCTCCTATTGTAGTTGAGACTTTATTGCCATTGGCATGTCAATGGGAGTGACTTACCCCCAGGCTTATTGGCTGCAAGGACTGACTGCAGCCACCATGGAGGATCAACTATGCAGGGGCCAACACCAGGGAACACAACTTACTTCAGCAGGACTCTGGTTCTCTCTGAGTCCATCCCTTGAGTGTGTTGCTTGTGGTGGTGGCTCTGGGACCTCCAGAGAAGCTGCAGGCCAAGGTCAGCCATCACCTGTGTCCTGTCCGGGGCCACCCAGCATGAGCTACAGAGCAATCTGCAGATGGCAGCTATCCGTGCTGGTTTTGGAGGTGCCCAGGAGAGGCCAAGTTGCGAACCAAAGCTGACTGCTGCTGGTGCCAGGTGTGGGGCCACTTAGCGAGAGATACAGGGCACTCAGAGGCCAGATGCTGCTTGTTTGAGAGATTTCAGGAAAGTCTGAAGCATGATCCAAGTCAGGCTGTTGGTATGGAAAAGCTACTGGAAACAATTTGGGTGGGCCTGTAAGCTGGGTGGAGCGGGATCTCAGGGAATCACCAGGACTAGGGTTAGGGTGAGCAGTGTTAGCCAAGTTGACTGAGACTCAGGTATGCCTACCTGCCCTCTCTGTTGGGGGAGGGCTCATCAAAGGAACAATGGCCTCTGCCAGCACTTCTGTCTGGGAGAAAGCTGCTACTCCGTCTCTCTCCCTGAAGGCAGACAACTCAACCCCGCCCTATATGTCCCTGGTGCCTTTTGAGCTGCTGCCCCAGCACTGAAGCTTAAAGTGGGGGAGTACAACTGAGTTCATGTGCAAGCCCTATAAGAGGAACTGGCTGGGACTCCAACAGCCCTCTGTCTTTTTCAGCTTCAACCCCCGCTAGTTTTTATGGTCAGAAGTTAGGGGAGCTTCTCTTTCTGGCACTGGAACATTGGGCCTGGGGTTCTGATGTGGGGCTAGGTCCCCTCAATCCTCAGGGAGTCCTAGCTGAGCTATCCCTCTCAATTTTTATGCACCACACATTGGTATGGGACCAGCCTGTTCTGTGTCTCTGCCCCTCCTTCCATTCTCTGTGTGGCTTCTTCTTTATATCCTTAGTTGTAGGGCTTCTGTTCAACTAGATTTCGGGCAGTTCTGAATTATGGTTTTCTATAGTTTAGTTGTAATTTTGATGTGGATTTGAGTACCATGTTTCCCTACACTGCCATCGTGACCAGACCCCAGCACATGCCTTCTTGGCAGTCATAGATATTCCAAAGGCCCAAGCAGTTAGGAGGGGAGGAATCTCAAGGGAGGGCTCATGGATGTAATATCATTCAAATAGTTTCACATCTTCATAGCAGTATAAACATTTCAAGGGAAAATCTTTGCTAAAACTAAGATTTGAGGATTACTGGAAGAGTTCACCACTTACCCTTACTTCATTTATCAACTTTTTACTTATTTACTTTTTATTTTATTTTATTTATTTATTTATTTATTTATTTATTATTTATTTATTTATTTATTTATTTATTTATTTATTTATTTATTTTTATTGATTTCAGAGAGAGTAAGGGAGAGGGAAAGATAGAAACATCAATGATGAGAGAGTCATTGGCTACCTTCTGCACACCCTCTGCTGAGGATCACACCAGAAGCTTGGGCATATGCCCTGATCAGGAATCAAACTGTGATTTCCTGGTTCATAGGTTAACACTCAACCACTGGTCCATGTTGGCTGGGTAGTCTATCAACTTTTTAAAGAATAATTGAAGAGCTGTCCAAAATGCAGATATCTGTCACTTTAAAAATATTCTTAAAATTCCGGGAAATAATAGCATTTTTGGAAGTGAAATTAGAATTGCAATTATAACAGATACCAAATGAACCCCACTGTAAAATAAAGAATACTAAAATAAATAATCTGAGTTTTAATTCTACATATTTTCTAGATCCTGAAAGAGGATATGCACAATTTTTCCTGAACCCTGAAAAATGACATGCAAAAATTTTATTCAGGCTTTGAAGTGAGGAAAGCCTAATTTTGATCCTAATATACATACCAGCTGAGGGCTTGGCTTGCTCCTTAACCTCTCTGAGCCCTTGTTTCCATATCTATAAAATGGGGATAAAACCTATGATTGTCAGGCTCATGTAAGATCAGGTGAAAGTTCCCACATGGTGCCTGTTACATAGCAAGCCTGCAAGTGATTTTCTCTTATCATTTCAAGAATGATACAATATGTTTTGTTTGCCTTTTAAAATTTAGTATCAGTATTGATCAACAAAGAAATAAAAACAATTAAAAATATACATGAGCAAAGCTGATAAAGAAAGGACACAGAAAATTTATTTACAAATGATATATGTCAATGAACTTAAAGTAAAGCTTATATTCAACAGTCAACATTTATTTGGCTATTTTAAAACCCAAGGCAAAAAAATCTCTTTCATGACACTCAATGAAAACAATGCACTAATGACCATTCACTTTAAATATTTATAGAAAGTTTAGTGGAGGAAGTGAGCTAAACCAAGGAAAGAGTTCCTCTGGAGACCTCAAAAGAATGTTTCCGAGTCATGCCAGTGCACCTCTCCCCCGAGAAGAGTGGTCAAGTAATCCTGCTCTTCTGTTTCTCCAGGGAGAAGCTGGCTGTGGCCCGACTGCAGCGAGAAGTTGCCCAAAGGAGAAGTGAGGGGGCCATGGTAAGTCCTGGCTGGTCTGTCCTGATCCTGCACCCCTTCCAAAGGTCTCTGTCCTGATCCCGCACCCCTTCCAAAGGTCTCTGTCTTGATCCTGCACCCCTTCCAAAGGTCTCTGTCCTGATCCCACACCCCTTCCAAAGGTCTCTGTCTTGATCCCGCTCCCCCTTCCAAAGGTCTCTGTCCTGATCCCGCTCCCCCTTCCAAAGGTCTCTGTCCTGATCCCGCTCCCCCTTCCACAGGTCTCTGTCCTGATCCTGCTCCCCCTTCCAAAGGTCTCTGTCCTGATCCTGCACCCCCTTCCAAAGGTCTCTGTCCTGATCCCGCTCCCCCTTCCAAAGGTCTCTGTCCTGATCCCGCTCCCCCTTCCAAAGGTCTCTGTCCTGATCCCACACCCCTTCCAAAGGTCTCTGTCCTGATCCTGCTCCCCCTTCCAAAGGTCTCTGTCCTGATCCCGCTCCCCCTTCCAAAGGTCTCTGTCCTGATCCCGCTCCCCCTTCCACAGGTCTCTGTCCTGATCCTGCTCCCCCTTCCAAAGGTCTCTGTCCTGATCCTGCACCCCCTTCCAAAGGTCTCTGTCCTGATCCCGCTCCCCCTTCCAAAGGTCTCTGTCCTGATCCCGCTCCCCCTTCCAAAGGTCTCTGTCCTGATCCTGCTCCCCCTTCCAAAGGTCTCTGTCCTGATCCTGCTCCCCCTTCCAAAGGTCTCTGTCCTGATCCTGCTCCCCCTTCCAAAGGTCTCTGGCTTGAAGACATTTTGTCTAATTAAGGATCGCTAAGGAAAATATTTGCTTGCAGCAAACTGAATGCTGTATTTGTACATAAAGTGTTTACAATATAGTGTAGACAGCTCCGCCATTTACAGATAGAGGGAGACTGTGAATAAGAAAAATAACTTTGGGCTTTGAAGAGGGTGTTCAAGTGTTCAGAGGGTAACGGGGCTCTGTTCTCTTGAGGTCTACTGGATGCCCAGGCTTCCTGGCTGTGAGCACAGTATCCGTCAATGAGCAGCCAAGCTTCTCAGTTCTTCAGACTTAAAAAATCAACCACCCCAGGGAACACTGAGATGTTTGCTAATGTCATTGTCCTTTATTCTTTTTTTTCTCCCATTTTGCAGGGCATCTGTCCCTGTCCTCTTTGGTGTGTGCCATTTAAAAAACTGTGTTTTGAATTGTAGTAAAAATCAGTAGGTTGTTTTGGTCCATTCTAACTTCATTTTATAGAGGATTTTGCCAAAGTATCTGCCTGTGTACTGCTTGAACATTGGAGATGACTGGGGCCTCGGGGAATGTGTGGATTAACAATAGAACATGTGCAGTTTTTCAGCAGAAGAATTAGCTTTTTTGTAAAAGAGAAGTGATGCATTTTTAGATCCTTCAAGCTGCTTCCATTTGATTTCATGAAGTTAATTGATAATCTAGCCACTGAAAAGAGTATGAAATTGTAAAAATATTCTGTCCTCACACTGCTCTGGACAGGGAAAGCAAAGGGCCTGGGCAAGAGGCTGAAAGTTGAGTGGGTCCTAGAAGGTACAGTGGCTGTCGAGCATGTGAAAATACTTAGGTGATCACATTGTTTGCTCTGCTAGTGATCTTAATGCAAAGAGAATCTTGAATATTCAAATAATACAAAGCAACTGCTCACAGGCATTATTGAGCAATGGATTGGAAATAAGTTGGAGAAAATGAAGGTTTAGTCAAACGGTGAACTGAAAATTTTCAGTCTGGAGTTTTACTGCATTGCAACATGCTAGGGCTAGGCCACTTCTCAGGATTTCAGTCTTGTGTTGAGGGCTAGTTCCTGTTCATAAGCTCAGTTCCAGCCAACAGTGAGGAAGGGACAACTTTTCTAGGCCTCGGGTTCTTCATTTTTAAAACGAGGAGGTTGGAATCGCATGATTCTATCAGCTTAGTGGATCATGCTGCTCAACAGTTTTTTCGTAAGAAGTTTTTGTTAAGGGAAGCTCTTTCTGGTAATAAGTGCTACTTAAGCTATAAGAACAGGCCTCTAAAGAATATATCCTTCTGACTCTCACAGTGAGTGGACCTGACATGAAATCATCACAGATAACTCTCTTGTCTTATAAAACAAAACCCTCTTTTAAAACATTATAGAAGTAATTGTTCAGTGCAGAAAATACCCAGAAAACATAGACAAACAAAAAGATGACTCTGGTTGCTCAAAAATAACATTGGAGAAGTTTCCAGTGTTTTATTACTCTTAATTTAATGATGATAGTGAAATAAATCACATTTGTGCATTGATTGATTTAGCAAATACTTACTGAGAACCCACTATGTGTCCAGTAACATTCTAGGCACTGGGGAAACATCAGTGAAAACACAGGCAAAAATCTGAGCGTGTCCATTCTAGTGGTTGTGGAAACAGACATTCCATGTCATTGGAGGGTTAGATGGTGGAAGCAGCCGTGAAAATGTAAGATCAAGGTAGGGGACGCTGGGAGTTCTGGGGGATCATTATTTTAAATGGAGTCTTACTAGTAGTAAATCACTGAAAAGTTAGCATTTGAGCAAAAATTGAAGGGGGCGAAGGAGTGAACCATGGTGATATGTGGAGGAGGAGCATTCTAGGCAGAGAGATGAGCAGTGCAAAGGCCCGAGTGCCTGGGACGCGGCACGGGGACAGGGGCTCTGGAGGCAGGCGAGGGAGAGGGGCAGCGACAGAAGATGCAGTCAGAGCAGTGATGGGGCGCAGGGCTAGGTCCCCAAGGTCCCCAGGGATCTCTGGCTCATGCTCTGGGTGACTAGAGCCATTGGAAGGCTTTGAGTGAGGCAGCGATATGATCTGAGTTAACGCTATTCTTATTACTATTGTTCCCCCATTTCATAATTTATCACATTTCCATTCCTTAGAGACACCATAAGCCTGGATTTTCATTAATGTCCTTTATTTGGGTTTTTGACCCTCCCTCTTTTTCAATATTTTTCCCCCTTTCGTTACCTAGTCAAACCCCCTTGAGTTTTCTACTTAATTATATGCTCGAGCTTTTTCGCTCCTAGGATTCATTTATTTCTGAAGTCCCGATTCTTTCATCTGACAGCTCCTTAAATCAGGCAGTTCTATTAATCCTCCAAATTTAATTCTGGCTGTTACAAGCCCAGAACTTTTTTCAAGTCTGTAGCAGAAATGGAAAGGAGTTCATCACAACCAGATCACCTCTTGTTTTAAAAGACTGCTATTTATAGTGTTCTGTATTTTTATCCACAGGAAAAGAAAAATGGTATACAAAAAGCTATTCAAGAACTATTTTTTTAAAAGCTATATAATTGAGGCAGATATTTATTTTTAAAATCATTGAGCCTATTATAATCAAAGTCTTTAATGCAAAGCATGCCCTTATTAAGATTTGACTTTATGCAATAAATCTCTTGTAAGTTTTAGGAATAATACCCAAGGCACTGTTTTTGAGATATTTGTTTTATTTTTCTAACATACTTTTTATTTTAGAATAATTTTAGACTTACAGTAAAGTTGCACACCTGCATACCCTTTAACCAGTTTTGTAGTGTTAACATCTTAACGTAACTATGATATAATTATCAAAACTAAGAAATTAACATTGTCATGTTACTATTAACTAAACTCTGGATTTTATTAGAATTTCACCAGGTTTTCCAATAATGTTCCTTTTCTGATTTGGATTCAGTCCAGAGCCCCACACTGCATGCAGAGAGAGTCCTTTTTGACGGCTAGTGGACACGTGTGGGAGAAAGAAGAACGTGAGCTTGAGAGTGAGGCAGGTCTGGATGTAGAATGCAGCTGTACCAGTCAGTTGTGTGACCTTGGACAAGTTATTTCACTGGTTTTTAGTAATTCTGCATGCTCTGTTGTTCTGTTAACTCAAGTCTTTGGGAACACTTTCTTTCAGTACATTAGATGTTTCATATTTGTTTCCTTTGTTCTTACGTCTTTCTTCCATGAAATAACTGCCATCGTTTTTTTCATAATTACCTTTCATTATTTTTCACAAACTGCTATAAAACTAGATTTCTCTTTAATTCTGGGAAACTGTGTTTCAGTGTGTGCTTCCTGTCACTGGCTCAGTTTATTGCAAGATCTATTCTGTTCTTGAGGCTTCAATGTCATCTTAAATTCTGTTATATGTAGAAAGGTCCATTCCACCCGAAGGCTATAAAGATGCGCATTCTCATTATTTTCTAGAATATTTATCATTTTATTTTTCTGTATGTAAATTTTTGCAAAGTCTAGGTGGAAATTAAATTGGTGTGAGGTAAGGATCAAAAAGAATGTTTTTTTTCAAATTGATAGTTAGTTTGCTACATCATTTACTGAACCATTTAGTCCAAATACGCCTTTCCGTCTGGGTCAGTTGTTGGACCGCCTCTGCTCTTCCATTACCTTTGTCTGTTCTTACTCTATTCTAAATTATTTTTATTACTTGGAGTTTATAGTTTATTAAAATTTTGTAGGCCACGTTTCTTCTGATCATATTTTTTCTCCAAACTAGTAAAGACAATTTTACTTATTGAACAGAAGTAAGAGTTAATGAGTTAAAAATATGTATTTGTATTTTTTTAAATAGCAAAAAATGTTTTTATATGTACTTATGACACAATAAAATATTTCAAAGCGAGTATTTCAAATTATGTAAACAATGGCTTAAATATATTTACCATTTTCTTCTGTTTATTTTTTAAAAATTCAGAAGAATATTACTTATACTGTTAACTTGTCTTTGTTTTTGATTGAAGAGATATTTATATCTACAGAGCACTGATATCCTACCAAACACAATTTTATTAAAATGCTTGGGCTCTAATTATGCAAAACCTCAGCACTCTATGGATCCTTTTCATCCCAGTGATTAATTTCTGTTTGGGAAAAAGAAAAATACCAATGCTCCATTACTCATCCAAAGGCACTGTGGAAACGTAGGCTCCCTGTTCACCGGGTAGAATATCCCCTCCTTCCTGAACCCAGAAATTCAGGCACTGGCTTGATGTTACCCTCCTGTCCTGTTAGCTAAATTCATAACCACATCTCTGTTTGGTTTTTTTGCACAGTGAACATCCAAGAAGTAATAATCGAAGATTGAGACATTGACACTTGTATAAGGAATTTGAGAGGGAGAAGAGGAGACCTTGAGGATGTAGGGATAGGTTTTTGGACCCTCGGTGTTGGGGAAGGAGGCAGACCAGTGGTATCAGCCCCTCCGGGGCCTTGCTCTCCCAGGCCTCTGTGTGGACTCCGGCCTGGCGCTAGCGCTGGAGTTGGCTGGGTTCGCTGCCACCGACTTGGACAGAACTGCTTTGAGGAATCTTCACTCCTCACTCCCGGGGCGTGTATCTGGTCATGGTTTCCAGTGGGTCTCTGTTTCCAGTGGGGATCTCTTCTAATATCTGCATCGTGCTTGAGAGGTTTCCGCCTGCTCTTATTTTTCACCTGCTGTTCCCTCCCCCAGCAGCATGTAAGTGTACTTTTCCTTTCAGTAACCTGTAAAAAGCAAAAGTCACAGTGTTGAATACCTGTTATTTAAACAAGAAGAAATAATTTCTTTTAACTTAAGAGACACTTGAAAACAGGAATGTTGCACAAAGCCCAGGGGACACTGCCTTGGTGAACTGTCAGGATTTTGCCTAGAATGCCCCCTTCTTGCTGTTGCTGCACAGCTGGACAGACAGCTGTGGAGCCTGGCCTCTGGCGGACAGAAGGCAGCCGAGAGGGAAACTCAGAGCTTGAAAACCCAGGAGTAAGAGGGGCATGAAGCTATCGTTCCTAAACACGCCAATTCTATTCACTTTCTCAGGGTGAGGTGTTTGGTTGTGGCAGAATTAGAAGACGGTTGTTCATACTAGCCCAGTGTGTGCTACAAATTGCTTTCTCACTGCAGACAGGCAAGGGAGGGAGGTTAGGATAGGGACATTTTTCATTGACATACAGTTGACATGTTTGTTTTGGGTATATAACAATGATTCGAGGTAGTCACCACGGCAAGTCCAGTTACCGTCAACACCTCACGTAGTTATACACTATTTTTCTTGTGATGAGAGCTTTTAAGATCTCATCACAACAAACTTAACAACTTTCAAATATGCAAAACAGCATTACTAACTACGGTCACCATGCTATACATTACATCCTCAGGAGGTGTTTATTTTATAACTGAAAATTTGTACCTGTTAACCCCCTCCCACCTCTGACAACCATCAGTCTGTTCTCTTTATCTTTGAGTTTATTTTTTTAAAGATACCACATATAGGCGAGATCATGCAGTATATGTCTTTTTCTGTTTGACTAATTTCTCTTAGTGTAATCCTTTCAAGGCCCATCCATGTTATTGCAAAGGAAGCATGTCCTACTTTTTATGGCTGAATAATATTCTGTTGTGTATGTATACACAGACATATTATATATATATATATACACACACACACACACACACACATATATAATGTATAGACAATATATATGACTTTTTAAATTCATCTGTTAATAGCCACTTAGACTATTTCCATGCCTTGGCAATTGTAAATAATGCTGCAGTGAACATGGGGGTACAGACATCTTTTGAGCACAGTGATTTTATTTATTTTGTATAAATGCCCAGAAGTGGAATTACTGGATCATATGGTGGTTCTGTTTTCAGTTCTGAGGGGAAACTGCCCTTCTTCCCATGGCGGCCGCGCGCATTTACAGTCCTGTCGGCAGTGCACAGGACTTGCCTTTTCTCCGCTCCCTTGCCAACACTTCTTTCCTGGCTTTTGATGACAGCCTTTCTGACAGGTGTGAGGTGATATCTTATTTTGGTTTTGATTTGCGTTTCCCTCAGGATTAGTGATGTGAACGCCTTTCCATTGACCTGTTGGCCATCTGTGTCTTTTTTTGGAAAAAAATATCTATTCAGATCCTCTGCCCATTTTTAAAATTGGAGTGTTTATTTTTTTGCTGTTGAAATAGTACGAATTCTTATGTATTTTGGATATTAACCCCTTATTAGATATGCGATTGGCCATTATTTTCTCACATTTGGTAGGTTGCCCTTTCGTTTGG